>NC_056746.1:451854565-451914565 GCF_019279795.1 Protopterus annectens | reverse complement strand
AAGGCAATATAAGACCCTGCCCTACTAGAGATGCTCCATATCCATAAGTCTACCTCCTCACACATTACCTGCTAGAAAGGCCTAAATCTAATATGCGACATCAACAAAACCTGCTGGAGAGACAGGTTTGTTTCTCAGAGGATGCCCTGTCTCTGGAATAGACTTCCCATACATGTCAAACAGAGTACCTCACTGAACCTCTTCAAGTGCAACCTTGTTGAGTGGATGGGAAACCACAAATTTGTCTCATGGGTTCCACCTGTGTCTCTCATTGACAGGGGCAACAGGTTCTGATTGAGGTTTCTTTTTATTTTTATTTATTTATTTATTTTATTTATATTTGTTGACCGGGAGTGTCCGACTGGACGTAGGTCCATTTTCAGCGGAGGCCCGGGGAGAAAAGCTCCACAGTTAAAATAAACAGACAGTAGTTACATTGGATTACATAGAGATTAACAATTTACATAGCAATTACTTACAACATATTTACAGATGAAGAACATAGTACATCAGTAGACAAGTAGAGTCTTTATCTGTGAAGTACATAACAGACATTAACAAATGTTACAAGAAGAAGTTACTGCTGTATAATAAATACTGGTTTATGAGCATCTGAGCTTGCTATAATCAAAGTAGTTAGTGAAGTTGAAAGAAAGGTAGTGGTTGGATCGGGAGGGTAATATTAGAGTGGGAGTTGCAAGGGCATAGCCAGCATGTTTTTAGGTGCGCTTTTAGTAAAGTTTTGAAGTGGGTGCATGATGGTACGGAGGTAATTGTGGGTGGGAGGGAGTTCCATAATTTGGCTATGGTGCAAGAGAATAGTGCTTCACCAGCAGAGTTATTGGCTTTAGTGATCTGCAAGTGATTTTTGGGGATAAACTCTTGGCTAGGCTTGTAAGGACCCCAGGGCCACTAGCCTAGTAACCTCCTATGATCATATGATCCTATATGATAGAAAATATAGTGCAGAGCAAGTTTCAGTAATATGCATAATATGGTTCTTCTGTTACTATGGACACATGTGCACACCATGTATGGTAGAATTCAGACCTTATACCCCTTCACTTCCTCCTACTTTAATTTCTCTTCTGAGTGAAGTAAGCATACTGGAACTTACTATATATACTTACAAAAAACATGTTCAGAATATTTTCTTCCTCCCCTTCACAAGGTAAGACTCTGAATGGGTTTTCTCGGGCACCCAGAATAGTGTCTCTAAGGGTGAACTTTGGTATGAGCCATGTCTGCAACTGCCACATAAGGAGACTCATCTTCCATAGAAGAATATTCTACAGAAGACCACAATGGATGTCTGATGTGGTCATCTGTCTTTGTAGTACTTGGAAGGCCATCACTGTCCACCGGGATGCAGGTGAAACTAATCATGTGATTGGAATGGTGTTAGATAATCGTCCTTCTTGGAGTATGGCCCTGCATATCCTCCCCCCTACTTTCAGACTTGGTTTGGTTATTGGTATAAGCAGTAGTACATGTCTGGTCATCTGGTGTGTTATTAAAGATTAATTATCTGGGCACCAATAACTGGCTTTTAGGCATATTGGCACATTTGATCTGATGATCAGCCTGACATCTCCAGGTGCTACCCAACATTAACTGTTAATATCAAAGGTCTAGAGGCAGAAGAAATTTGACCTGATTTCCAGTTATCAGTTCTGTAATCACATGTCAGCACATGCTATTATATAAGAAAAAAACTTTCAGACCTATTATTTATGTGTTCAAATGACTTGTTTGAACATTCGGCTTCAATAGGTCTAAACCTCACCTCATTTATAAATATTCAAAGGCTCAGATCCTTCACCATTGCATTCCCCTTATTAAGTGACTTGTGTAGTACATTTTTATCAGTTATATATGCACAGTAAGAAATGTCATTTCCTGAAAATGTCAAATTTATCTCTGTTAGCTTAAAGCCCATACTCCTTTAGCCTGTTTAGGATATTTACAATGTGTTTACATGGTTTTCATCATCTCTTCCTGTCTCCAAGATATCATCAAGGTAGTAATGTATCTAGACAATTCACTACAACTCTTGATCCATTGCATTTTATCTTATAGCTGGTGAAGCTGGATCTCTAAATACTAGGCCATTATACTGCTATAGACCTTTGTGCATATTGGTAGTCAGGAACTATTTAAAAGATTTTCTATATCTTTTTACTCCCATGTCTTATAGGTTCATAGGTTGGTACTAAGCTAACTGCCCTTGTGAGCCATTTAAGCCTATCCAATTATCCCTTGTGAGACTCAAACCCTGCACCTTGTGTTTGTAAGGCAAACACCTTAACCATTAGGCACCCCGCTGACCATTAAGCCATCCTTTGATCATTCATCCCCCCACTTGGGATGTATCCATTCCACTACAAGAACAAGAGCCATCCAGGGGGTTGGGAGGGTGGCCTAATGGTGAAGGTGTTTGCCTTGCAAGCACAAGGTACAGGGTTTGAGTCTCACAAGAGATAATTGGCTAGGCTTAAAATGGCTCGCAGTTAGCTTAGTACTAATCTATGAATCACACAGGTAGCCATGACAGTTGTTTTGGCCTTGTCAATATACCAGAGATTAAGGGCATTTCTATGGGAGTTTGGCATAACAATTAAGATGTTTACCTTACACACAAATTGTAGGGATTGATTCTCACATGGGGTAATTGGCTAGGCTTAAAATGGCTCACAGGGGCAATTAGCCTAGTACTAATCTATGAACCTATAAAGCTATAGCCTGTAACCCCACCCTTGGTGGTGACACAGGTATATGTGTTAATGTAGGAACTACCTACACTTTTGTGTATGAGTATGCATGCTTCCTCGCATATACTGACAAGGGCTACTGCTGCTGGCTTGGGTAGTCACAGACAGCACCCCTCCCTGCACTGGCTCCCTCCCTTGTGCAAGCTTTTACCTGCACTAGAGGAAAAGTTGAGTCAACCAGGAACCACCTTACCTTCCTGCTGTATGCTGTTCACTGCCACCACCCCACCACTCCTCTTCACTCCCCATCAGCTCATCCATTGCCAAACCTGCTACTCAAACTCAGGTCATATGGGTCACAGTCGGGGCTTTGACTTCTTGTGCCACAGAGCTGAACAGCTGAACAAAGGAGATATTTAGAGGATTCTTCCATTTCTATTTGCAAGTATGTTTAGAATGTCAGTCTTTGAAAAGTGCCCTTTCACAATTAGGAATGGAAATTTATTCTGAATGTGCTTTACTGGCAAGAGTACGGAGCATAACACTGAGTTGATAGTCATTTTAGTGTCTCACACCTCCTGTATTGCTCTTCTGTAACACTGGTTCTGCTAGTACAGCCTACTTACTCTACTCTACTTTGAATATGACCCAGGTGACCTGGGTTCAGTTAGTGGTTTGGGAGTCTGAAGCACTGGAGAGAGAGGACGGGCATGCCCATCCTGGGGTGGGGGGGCATGCACATGAACATACAGAGAGCTTAATCCCTGGTGCGGGTTGGAGAAATTGGGAGAGGTCATTATCTTAAATGACGACAGTGCACTGGCAAAGCCACTGTAGAGGTGAGACAATATGCCAAAATGCTCATTTATGGGCCTGGGTCAAGGCTGAAAAGGATCAAGCTGACCAATCCACTTACCATGTTAACAAATAAAAAAGAAAAGAAGAAAGAACGAAAGCAAACAAGCCTGCATTACTTCTCTGCTTCTGGAGTTTATCCCCTTGAGGATACAACCCAGCATTCTATTGGCTGATACTACTGCCATCTAACTTCTCTTATTTTATTCTAGAGTAGGTATATGGAATACTTCAAGATTCTTTTCTGGCTCCCTTGCCATCTGTTCTGCTTCCCCAGCTAGCACTTCACATGAGGGTGCCATGGCTCATGTACAATACTTTGTTATTTATCTGCACTGACTTTGAACTGCTACCTTTCTACTCAATTGGTCAGCTTTTCCAAACCCTTTCTTAGACTCCTCCCCTCCCTACATCCTTATTGCTGTAGCTTACTTTGTGTCATTAGTGAAAAGGGTGAGCCTATTCTCTGTTCTATTAGAAATGTCTGAAATGAATACACTGAAGAAAACTGATCCCAGGACCTTGTTCCTGACAGGGAACCCTTCTATTATGTCAAGTGCAGTTCTGCTGAATTACTTTCAGGTGTTTATCTTTCATCAGTTTCCATATTTATCAGTGAGTCCTACAGTCAAGTTATGTTTCCTCAGCTAGAACCCTTTTTGTATATTTTGCACTGGCTGTTTTGCAGTTGTGCGGTTAGTACATAAAAGCAGGAAGGGTGAGAGGAACCACCATGTAAATTTGTTTTTTGTAATTCTTATTTTTAAGTTATCATGTTGGATTGTTCAATGAATTTGACCTGGCAATTGAAAGTAATGGGAGCTGCTTTCTGTGAACATGCTTCAGGTGGCAATAATGTGTTCACTGTGTTTTAAATAAGGAAGTTAGGAAAGATTTTGCTGTTGTATAGTATGTGGGTCAGTGTGTTAATGATGTGTATGTGGCTGTGTTTCAGCAGGACTTGGACATGTGTTTGTTGTTTACTGAATTGTGTCTTTCACAGCAGGAGGTCTGCAAAGATTTTCTTATCTGTGTTATGTTGTTAAGAGTACAGATGCTTTGCATTTGATGCAGCACTGTAGTACAAAAGTGTTATGTTGTTGCTGTTACATACATGTTACAGGACGGTATAGTGTTTATCAAAATAATAAAACAGTAAAATTCACTACTAGTGTATAATATATCATACCATAGTGATTGCTTTGCAGTACTGTTTTGTACATATATAGTATGGTAGTTTGAGTCAGTGAAGTGTGATTTTATTTATTGTGCAAGTCATCTTTTTTGTTCTATGTACATGGGTTCAATGATAGCTGAGTCATTGATTAGCCATACACATTCCCAATAGCTCCCCCTCCTGCACTCAGCTGACCCATTCATTTATGTAAAAAACAAAAGAAGGTGCACCATAAGGCAAAGTCTTGATAAGATGAGTCTCCAATGGATAAAACACAGGTTTATTAGTATAAAACTCGAACAAACTGCAGTGTGGCGTCGCTATCACTAACGCTTCATCAGACATTAAAGCAGCTCAAAACCAACTGTTTAAATAAAAAATGACACACAAAACATGTGTTTGCAGTAACGAATCAGAATAAAAGTTGTAAAAGCACAAAATACAAACATTATAAAATCCTGCCATACATGCTTAGATCATTGGAATATGTAACAAAAATCATAAGAACTAATCTAACAAGCATATCACAATAATATGTTTGTCAAACAAACTTAAAACCCTTCCTAGTGTCTCAAAGGTCTATTAGCTAAGAAAGGTTTGAGGGCTAGCCTATCATTTATGCCAAATCTATGGGCTTGTAACTTTAAGATCCACTTGCCTTCTCTTTCTTCTACTTTATTTTTAATGTCTCCTAACCGACCAGTTCTACCTACTAGTTCAAGAACCTGGAACTTAAAGCAGTGTGTAGGTCCCAACTCCTTGATGTGTTTGGCTAGTGCATTGGTGATGTTGCTCTTGGCTATAGCATAGATATGCTCCCTGATACGTTCACGTAGGGTCCTAGTTGTCATGCCTACATAAAAGGTAAAACATTGCTGACATCTAGCAACATATATCAGGCATTCAGACCTGCAATCAGCATAGCCCTTGAATAAATAAGTGCGCCTGGTGTAAGGGTGTATGAAGCAATCAGTAGTATCTATGTGTCTGCATTGATTGCATGTATGACAGGGATGAGTACCTGTCTTGCTAAGGGATCTATAAGATGGTTGGTTGACCCTGTCATAACAGAGTAGTCTATTTAGGGAAGACATGTTCTTGTATGCTACCCTGGGTCTCTCATCAATAAGCCTCTTGATCCTATCATCTGCCATCAGAAGTCTCCAGTTATTGTTCAGAATATTCAACACGTGTTTATTCTTGTTCGTGTAAGGAATGATAACTCTGTAGACATCAGAGTCTTCTTTGATCTTGTTCTTAGCCGAGGAGTATCTCGGTCTATTGATCAGTGGAGCTCCTACATCTTTCCTAAGTCTATCACTTATGGTGATGTTCCCAATCACATGTTCACGGTCATAACCCCTTGAAATAAAGTTCCTGGCTAACTGTGATTTGTGTTCATTATACACCAGATCTTGGGATGTTAACTTGGACACCCTTAGAGTTTGATTCTTAACAATGTTGTTGTGAACGTGTCTGGGGTGCATGCTGTGGCGGTGGAGAAGATTGTTCCTCCAACAAGGTTTCCTGTATATTTCAGTCTCAAAACTATGACTGCCTTTGATAATTTTAACATCTAAGAAATCAATCTCCCTATTGGCCTTCGAGTAGTCAAAGGCAAGAAAACTGGTCGTCCCATTTAGATAGTCAATGAACAGTTGGAGTTGTTCCAAACTACCACCCCACAGCAAAAAGATATCGTCCACAAAACGATTAAAGTATCTCAGGTGTTCCCTATATTCAAAATCGGGAGTAAAGATGTATGAATCCTCCCATTGTGCCAGTACCAAATTGGCGTAAGCGTTGGCACAAGGTGTGCCCATCGCTACGCCTTTGGTCTGTAGATAATATCTCTCCTCATAGCAGAGGACATTATTTTCAAGGACAATCTCCAAAAGAGACATGCATCTGGACACAGAGTCACTAGGCATCTTCTTAGCACATAACAATGTTCTAACATATTCTATGCCTATATCGTTAGGTATTGATGTAAAGAGTGATTTAACATCAAGGGTGACAAGGATGTCTCCAGCATTAAACATGGAACTGCTAAAAATGGCTAGGTTCTCCAAAAAATGAGGTGTGTCCTTCAATATGTAGTCGATTCCCATAACAATAGGTTTTAACAACTTGTCCAAATATATGGAAAGTGGTTCGGTTAACCATCCACGACTCGAGACAATAGGTCTCAAGGGAGGATTCAACATGTCCTTATGTATTTTTGGTAAGCCTCTGAAGGATGGTACTAATGGTTTCTCGACTAACATATATAAATACAGGTCTCTGGTTAAAACATTGTTCAACATCAAATCATATAAGTAAGCATGTACACGTTTGATTAAACCATTCAACTCATAATTGGTAATGGAGTGATAAGTGTCACTATCAGCTAACATATGTTCCATTCCCCTAGAATAATTCGATTTATTTAAAACAACAATGGCCCCACCTTTATCAGCTTGTCTAATGGCTATAAAGTTATTGTTCCGTAGATTCATTAATGCACGTCTCTCTTCTGTGGTTAAATTGTAAAAATCAGCTTTCACATTCTTATCATTGTATAAGTCAAACAAATCAGATTCACATGCCTGTTCAAATGCTTCTAAAAGAGGATGAGATTGTGGCATAAAACAAGAGGGTTTCTTAAATAACATGTGAGCCCCAGTAGCATCATTGTTAACAATGTTAGTGTCTTTATCAAACATTAGCTTTAGAGCTAAGTTCCTAGTAAAGAACTTAATGTCCACAACTATATCTGTAAGATCATTACAGCCTGCAGGTATAAAACTTAACCCTCTGTTCAAAACAGAAAGCTCATGTTCATTCAGGACATAGTCTGATATATTGATAACTAATTCATGGTTTGTGTTACCTTCTTTGTAGGCTGAATGGTCTCGTCGGTGTTTTTTCTCTTCCCCGGTCTCCCTAAAGGGGACCAAGTTCTCTTGTCGATTGGTTTGTAAGGAAGGGGAAAAGATGGAAACCCTTCACCTAGACCAAATACTTCTTCTTCCAAAGAAATGACGAAAGGATCCATGGAAAGTTGTTTTCGTCGGACGTCAGGGCCCTTGTGAGGAACCGGAGTATCAACAGATGGTGGTAAATCCACTGTGGCGTCTTGACCTGCATGTACTTGAGCCTGAGTGATGACTATACGTTGCGGCGGAACGACCATGGTTGCGGTGGGTTCCAACGAAGTTGATCGTGTATCACAGACAACATCCACATCGGCTTGGGGTGCTGCAATAGCTGAACAAGGTGGTGTGGCCAAGCCGATCTCAGGAGGCTCAATCAAAGGGATCGCACGTGTGGGCGCCAGGAGATGACGTTTTCAAGGGAGAGAATCTCTTGTCTCTCCGGTTGTAATTTGCCTTCGGATTTAAAGGTATATGCTCATTCCTAAGATCAGAACGTGTGTGAGGATGAAACTTCTCACGGGGCCATGAAAAGACTTGGCTCCTATTAAAGTCAATAAAGTCCCGTTCTAATTTACGTTTCTTGTCTTGAGCAAGTCTCAAGTCAAGTGTTGAAATACTGTATTTCACATCTTCAGTGAACATAATAAATTCAGCGTCCCCTAATGCTTTTAATAGGTCATTCTCAGTGCTTTTGACTTCTTCCATCAGCTGTTGAATAACGGAGTTGTAATGATTGATCAAAATTCTAATGTAAGAAAAACTGGTCTCTAAGTTCAGCTTCTGCCATTCGGCTAGAAGCGCAGGGTTAGAATCTCCAAACGTGTTTGTTTGACAAACATATTATTGTGATATGCTTGTTAGATTAGTTCTTATGATTTTTGTTACATATTCCAATGATCTAAGCATGTATGGCAGGATTTTATAATGTTTGTATTTTGTGCTTTTACAACTTTTATTCTGATTCGTTACTGCAAACACATGTTTTGTGTGTCATTTTTTATTTAAACAGTTGGTTTTGAGCTGCTTTAATGTCTGATGAAGCGTTAGTGATAACGCGAAAGCGCTTACCACACTGCAGTTTGTTCGAGTTTTATACCAATAAACCTGTGTTTTATCCATTGGAGACTCATCTTATCAAGACTTTGCCTTATGGTGCACCTTCTTTTGTTTTTTACATAAATGAATGGGTCAGCTGAGTGCAGGAGGGGGAGCTATTGGGAATGTGTATGGCTAATCAATGACTCAGCTATGTTAAAACCTGTGTTTTATCCATTGGAGACTCATCTTATCAAGACTTTGCCTTATGGTGCACCTTCTTTTGCTTTCTACATAGTTGCTTTCTTTTATTTGAAGGTGCTTTACCCAGCAAGAGCTTTCTTTTTTTCTATATTTGTGACCCATTCATTTCTCCATCAGGGTGAGTGTCCCCTGACCCAGTCATTTCTCAGTGAAGGTAAGAGCTGAGGGTTAGGGTGCTGGACAGTCTACAGATCTTGCAAAAACCCATTTGCTGCATAAAAGGTTCCCAGCCAGGAAATGAAATAGATAAACTAGAACAGTGCAATAACAATGCTAACTGCTGCACTACACTTTAGCCCATGATGTCATGAAATAATTTAAATTTGTTCTTATTTGTTTCTCTCGTGTACTTTTTATCACCTTCTTTGGTCTTAATGTTTTTCTGTTCTGTTCTAGTGGACTCAAACTAAAAGTTAAATTACTGCTGTCATCCTCAGAAAGGGCATAGTTTATGAAGGTATATCAGTATTTTTAAAACACAGTTGAAAAATAATTGAGTTAGACAAGCTACCCTAATAAGACTGAAGATCCAAATGTATGATAGTAAAACTGGAACATGGAAGGCAGAATTTGAAATATGTATGGCCTACAGACCACCAGGTGCCAATAGTTTAGCTTTGGAAGCTAATGCAGATTTTGCATATGAGTCCCATACCTCTCAACTTCTTAGAGCATGAAATCTGGACAAAGCCATAAATAATGAGGTTGGGCAAAGGCCCAAAAATAGGGACAATTTTTAAATTTTGCTCCTACAAACTTAAAAAGTTGATAGAATAACATATTTACAATTAGCATGAATTTTCTGAAGGGTGTAAAGTCTGAAACTCAAATGTCTGTCATTATTTTCTGATTTCAATCTTTAATGAATTCCCAATAATTTGCCAGAAAACCACAATTTTATGAAAGAGTTACAAAACATATAAGGCAAAAATGTAGACATTCTGTGAAAATCTGTACAGTTGAGAGGTATGAATGTTAGAATTATGGGGATTTCTGTTTCTGCATGACTTTAGTCTTCATGGTGTCAACTGAAAAACATATAACAAAAATGTATCCAGAAGTACAGTTTCTTCAAATAACCCTAGTTCAAGCAGTGGTTCAGGTGTTGAAAGAGCCTGACAGTGGAGGATGGAAGTGAGAAGTCAATGAGAGCCTGACAGTGGAGGATGGAAGTGAGAAGGCAATGATGCCTCTATTATTCCAGACAGGGAAACAGTGGTTCTGATCAGCCAGTCACCAACAAATAAGCAGAGGCTTGTGAGGCACTGAAATGGCCAAGACTAGGAACATGGTCTTGATGCTAACATGCCAGTTATGGCACCCCTTATCATTTGTGAGTACCAGCTCACATCAACCACTAGGGTGGTGCTAAGGCATAAGTAGAGATGTCTTCATAGGCGGAATGCTGATAAGGCAGTAAGAACCTTCATGGCTGTCTTGCTGATGGTCCTTCCAGTCATGCTGAGGACTCCCCAGTAGTGGGAGAACAAGTGGGCTTATGACCCCTGGAGGGAGGCTGGACAGTCAGTAGGAAGAGACAAAAAGATGATATAGAAATAAATATTTTCACCAATTATTTCTTATTTGTTCAAGTGACACTGAAACATCCTTGGTACCTCAGGCATAACCAACCCTCCATAACCTCAGTCCCAATTACACTTCAACACTGAAGAAAAATAAGAATCACCCATAAACAACAGAGGTCCTTGAAACAAAATACCAGAAATGATGGCAATGATGTCAGAAATGAGGGCAACAACCAAATCTTGCATCCTAACAACATAAAAAATGTGGCTTAAGCCACATATCCAATACAAAGAAATTGAAATACCTGACTGAATTCACATTCCAGAAATACCAACCACTAAGAGCCTTGACACACTATTTTTACTGCATGTATAATCTCAACAATTTATATAAATGCATATAACTACACAAATGTAGTAGAAATGCTGCCATCTCTGTAATCTTATATTATCTGTATTACTCTGTGCATTATTATTGTGTGGTAATGTATATGTTACCTCTTTTCTCTTTCTGTTTTACTACTGTATTTTTAGTACTGTATGGAGTTTTTCTCCCTGGGTCTCCAATGAAAATGGGCATCTCTGCCCAGTCGGACATTTTCCTGGTAAACAAATATAAAATAAATAAATATATGCATATCTGTGTATATATATATATATATATATATATATATATATATATATATATGGATCTAGGCCTATTGAACGAAAGTTCAATAGTCCGAATCCACAATAACCGAACACACTTTAATGAAAGCGCTTTCACCGAAAAAGCACTTTCATTAAAGTCCATTTGAAAAAAAAAAACAATAAATCTTCTTTTATGCAGGGGGGCAAGCCCCCCTGCACCCCCCCATGCGGGGGATGTGTCCCCAACACCCCCTACTTTTATATTCTGTCCAAGGTCACACTACAGTGGGGAAAAGGAAATTCTCCCTTAACCGCACTGTAGTGCGACCGGCACAACCAGCATACATAACTGAAAGTGCTGCTTTGGTGAGCAGCACTTTTGATTATGTATGTTCGGTGATTTATGCTTCGGCAGAAAGTGCCGTTGGGGATCTGTATGGATCTAATTTATATATATATATATATATATATATATATATATATATATATATATATATATTGTGTGTGTGTGTGTGTGTGTGTTTATATATATATAGGTTTGCTACAGAATAATGAAAGTACTAACCATGAAGGTTCACATCCCTGAACCGGAACAGTAGAAACGTCAAGCTGACTGCTCAGAATGTCTATTCATTTGGAAGTCAAGAATTGACATTCATCATTTTCTGTACCACTCACCATCCAACAAAAGCACTGTTGAAAATGCTGAATGGCATACACCCAAAAAATACTTACCAAAACATATTTTGTCCCAACAACAAAATCCCTGAACCCACAAAACTGAAAACACATAAATTATCCATACCCTACATTAAACTAATCATGAAAGCATAGCAAGCAGATTCCTTTTGCAATCAGTTTAACTAAAAATGGGAAAAAAAGAACTCCACCCAAGAATGTACAGTACCACCAGACATAATTTGTTTGAATAGTGATACTGTTAGAAGAAGTTGTTTTTTTTTTTTTGAAGGAAAGGTGCAAGGTTAGGGTTGGAGCAGAAGCAGGTATAAGGTTAGGGTTAGCAGAAATGAGTAAGGATGGCCAGGGTGGATTTGTTTCATTGGCAGTTTCTAATAATCAAGGAATAGCTTTTATAGGATTCTGGAAATCTGTGAAGGAGTTAATATTAATATACTTGTTATTTATACCTATTAATTTTGGGTCCTGGAGAATTTTTAAGAGCAGTTCTAAAGATAATATAAAGAGATATGGTGACAAGAAGTAGCCTTGCCTGGTGACTGTTAGAATCTTAATAATGGATGATAACCCTCCAAGGCATTCAATGCTATACCACATGCCAATATAATAAATGAGCTGAAGGAGCTCCAAATTGACCCATATGTGGTTAAGTGTATAGCTAAATAGCTTAGGGACAGGACTCACACACTAAGGGGGGGTATCCTCCAAGAGTACAAAGATGACCAGTGGTGCTCCTCAGAGATCTGTGCTAGGGCCTCTGCTCTTCATTATGTACTTCTCATATCTTGATATATCGAACAATAATCTCTGGTTAACAAAGCTCGCAGTGGATTGTAATCTGGGAGTCATCATCAAGTCCCCCTCTGACATAC
Organism: Protopterus annectens; assembly: GCF_019279795.1. NCBI lineage: Eukaryota > Metazoa > Chordata > Ceratodontiformes > Protopteridae > Protopterus > Protopterus annectens. Next base: position 451,901,878 of record NC_056746.1, on the reverse strand, counting down.
AGGCACTCCAACAGGAGCTCACACTTGTCTGTAGCTACTGTAATAAAAATTGTCTCCGTACCAAAAAGTGCAGCATTGTAGCATTTGTTAAACAAGCTCTAACTCCAGCTTATACTATAGATAATACACCATTTGAAATTGAAAAGGTGGTGACAGATCAGGCTACTTGGGTGGATAGCTCCCTCATGTCCGACCAGCACATCGTAACAGTGCTTAGGAAATCCTTTTGCCTTGCACAGCTCATAGCAAATGGTATATCCTCTAGATCAAAAGAAATCTTTACTTTCTTGTGATATTCACTGATTAGACCCATCAGAAAGTACAACACTCCCTTTGGGATGTACCTAACTAAGCACATCAAGCAATTGGAAAGCCCCTAGAGGTTTTAAACTAAAAAAAAGATCCTGCGCTTAAAAGACATGAGCTACCAAGAGAGACTGGAAGCTTTTTATTTATATTCAGTGTCATATAGATTCTTTAGGGGGAATATGTATCTTGCATGTATGGCTTTAGGGGATCCAGTAGTCCAGTAACTCTTGCACCTCCAGAAATCAAATAGTCCTACTTACACTGTGGCCAAAGATCTAAATGTGCTCCAACAAATAAATAAGACAAGGTGGAGGGATAGATTTGACACACAATGCCTACTCCTTCTCTGGAACAAACTAACTCTCCAAATTAAGCAGTGTGATACACTGTATGCCTTTAAAAAGGAGCTGGACAAATGGATCTGTATTCATAAATTCACTCCTGGTATAACTGGACTGGCACTCCTTTAAAAAGGTGGCAAGGCCAAAAGTTGAGTACTGGCAAGGTAGTAATGGCTTTGCAGTTCACTTGCCTTCCTATGATCTTATGATGTATAGAGAGACAAATATAAATTGAGTCATACTGGATTTTTATGGCTGATTAAAACAACCTGATAAATCAGTTTTTATCAGAACTGAGAAGAAAAAATGATAATACACTTAGACAAAGTCTTTGTTTATGTCCAGATCAAAAAACACTTGCTGATTACCAGTGTTAAGTCTATTATATAAAATCATTTCCAACATAAAATTATTACCCAGGGTCTGCCTGGAATCCTTGAAACTAAGCTGAAACTTTGATATAACTTGAGCCAGTATTAAATGAAATTATTTAGCTGGAATCGCTAAACATATTTTAATATCTAGATTTAATAATTAAATTATGGTAGCTGTTAATTTGAAGAAAAGTTAGGTTTGAGAATAAAAATTGTTTTTGACTGATTTAAACATTTTTTCAGTAATATTCCTTGTTTTAATAAAAATTATTGAGCTTCTCATTAAAAGGAGCATTGAACCCTTAACAAATACAGATTTATCCTGTTTAAGGTTTGAAATTACTTCTTGAATTTCCTCTAGAGATGTTTCTGAAGGTAATTTGATAATTAGGTATTCTCATAACACATTCAGAGAGAAGTCATCTAGAAACATTCTATATCCTCTTCAACTAAATGGGGATTTTTAGAGCCATACATTTCCTTAATAGAGTTGCAAACGCATGAAAGGATCTTATGTCTTTGTGAGCAGGTTACTGTTATTTAAATTGATGAACTGCTGCTTGAGATGTGACATAACTTGAGCAGAATGGCCAAAAGTTTTGAGTGAATGGCTACTCATCATATTTGTTGTCCATTTGGGATTTGAAAACTGACAGGTTAAAAGCGTTTAGTGATTTATGTTCATGATGTGCCTTTATTAAAGATTTTGGCTTATCTGTACTGAAGCCACATCAAAGTTTTATTATCAGTTTGAGAAGTGCAGTTTTCTAGTATTTAATTTTGTTTGCTTTATTAATAAGAATATATCTGATTTTAGATCTAAATGCAGCCGATCTGTTATCAGCTGGAATATTACTGTCTTGAAATTCTGGAAAATGTAATTCAATTAACAAAATAATTCAGTCTTTGATTTCTTTCAATTTAAGTTGCTGTGGATTCAGTCTTCATTTCAAAGCATTGTAGAATGGAATTCAGAAAGCATACCAACACCATGAGGGGAAGCTTTACGTCTTTCTGATTTGTCTTCCTATGATCCTGTGGTTTATAGTGAGAGAAGAATCAATTGAGTCACATTAGATTTTTATGGTTTGATTAAAACTATACAAGAAAGCAACTTTTGACAGAACTTAGAAACAGCCTTACTGTTGAGGTTTCCTGCTAATGGAGGCTTCAGTGCAGCGGGCAGTCTCATGAGGGAAGCTACATGATAATACTGCATTTCAGTGACGTGGCTAGTGCTAATTAGCCATGTGCTCTCCCTAGAAATGCCATCAGCTCCTAATTTATGCTGCTGAGCAACAGTTGTGTAACATTCACTGCTGGAGAAAAAAGGAATGCTATCAAAAGATATTGGCCACCCATTCACTCCTATGGAAGCAGTCGCTGTACAGGTAAATTCAGCAAATACATAGGGGTGGGAGAGTATTAATGTGTGGATGTGTGTGTGTGTGTGTGTGTGTGTGTGTGTGTGTGTGTGTGTGTGTGTGTGTGTGTGTGTGTGTGTGTATGTGCGCATTTGTGCATGTGGACGTATGTGCATGTGTGTGTGCACGCACGTGTGTGCATGGGTACAAACATATGGATCCCTATCAGATGATAGGATTTTTCAGAAACACGAAATTCATATGATTGAGACCATATGATCGAGTTTCTGAAAACTCGACCATCAAGAAAAAAAAAAAAAAACGCAAAAATCTTTTTTTATGTTTTTGCAAGGGGGCTGCATCCCCATGCACTCCACACCCCCTGCACATTATACATACCAACCCGAGATTGTACTACACTGAGGAAAAGGGTAAATTTCTAGATCCTCACTGTACTGTGATCTCCTTTCAAAAGGTTTGAGCTTTCAAAAACTCGATAATATGGTTCACCTGTGCACATCTATATGGCTGTGAATGAAGCTGCATGTGTGTGTGTGTGTGTGTGTGTGTGTGTGTGTGTGTGTGTGTGTGTGTGTGTGTGTGTGTGTGTGTGTGTGTATGTGTGTGTGTGTATAAACAGGTGCCTTTGCCAGCATGTAGCATAAGCCTCTAGGGAGAATGCTATTGCTGTCAGGTCTGACATTACAAGTGTTAGCTTGAGTGTGATTCAGAAACATGCTAGTGAGCCAGCAATGACTTCTTTCCTACTGCACCCATAGCTGTCTCTAAATTGCATTTTCTCACCATTGTAGTATATGCAAGCAGTAAGACTTTTTTTCTGAATCCATAGGATAGTTTTCAATAATCAAAGTTATGTTAAGATCAGTTAATGAATGGTCTGAGAAAAGGTCTTGGTTCTCAGTTATACAAAATGTTAAATGTTTGAATGGACTTTGACAGAAGAAATAAACCTATCATTGATCAGTAAAGATTTGACCTAGAGAGGAAGGTAAAATATTTACCTGATGGGTACAAGACATGCTCCAGGTCATAAAGATCTGGAGCATCCAAGAGATCATTGTGTAATTGTATCTCTCTTATTACAGAGCACTGATGTTCCTTGTTTATCATAGGTTGAGCTCAAGGTTAAATTGTAACCCACCCGCCAAGATTTAATCATGATTTTTCAAAGCGGGTGACAGCTGAAAAAAAAGAAGTCTAGCCCATCTGAATGTGGTACCTAAACTGAGACAATATGTATAGCACAAACCAGCAACAAGCATGTATATTCAGTAACAGTTAAACTCCCTTCTGCATCTTCCTTGTTTTGCACCATCTTGAAAGGAAAAATATTTTTTATTAATTGTTACTTCAAACCTATTTGTTGAGTTACCTGAAGCAAACATATACAGTATCTATTTTTCTGCTGCTATAAAACTGTGAGTCACGCATGCGTTTCCTGTATAAAGCATATATTAATTTTTATATTGTAAAATAAATGCCAAAACAGTTTCCTCTTAGAAATCAGTTGTGTACCATGTAGAATTCAAGTTGCTAAAATTAGTTGAGACATTGCCTACAGTTTGTTATGATGGGGTCTATATCAGAACATCGAAAGTTCATACTTTCAAACGTTCTTACATCGACCTCCTATTCAGCGAATGCTGAAAATAGCGAAACAACAGATAACCAAATTTTTTCCTAGGGAAAGAATTTGGTTGTCCGTTTCTGTCGTTTTGCTATTTTCAGCTCTGTGGTGGAAAGTTATGGGTCGGGTTCAGGTAAGTGTGGGATTGGGTGTGGATTAGGTGAGTTAGGGTTAGGGAGCGAGGGAGGTATGTGTGCGATTGTGTGGACGTGAAGGTTAGGGCGGGTTAGGTGAGTTAGGGTTAGGGCGCAGGTGAGGTGAGTGTGCGATAGTGACAGACCTTAGGGTTAGGGTTTGGGTTAAGGTAAGTGAATAGTTAGTGGCGTTTGTACAGTTTAATGTAGGGTTAGCTGTAAGATTTTGGGTGTATGTGTGTGGATCACTGTTTGTTTGGTGTGCTTGTGTTGTGTGTATGTGTTTTGGAACAGCAAATTTTTTCCCTAGGAAAAAATTTGCTGTTCTTAATGTTCGATGTTATCAGCGTTCGCTGATTAGGGGTCAATGTAAGAACATTCGAAAATGTGAACTTTCGGTGTTCTGATATAGACCCGTTATGATGCACTATGGATTTATGTAATGTAGTAGTTCATTAAGAAAACCTACCTCACTTTCATGTTGTGTCGGAGATACTTAATTTTATATTGCATGTTGGAGTATTGGTACCTGTATCTGATTACAAGGGTATCAGTGATTCCCCAGGTAACATATAAAGCAATGAAAACATAAAGCTCATAGTAGCTAGTTCCCCCACCCCAGACCTGATTGTAACGACTCCTGGTAACCAGCAATAAGTAAATAAATAAACAGAAACATAAATAAAAATGTTGGATGCACCAACCTGACTAGAACAAAATCACCCCAAAGTAAAAATACAGACTGATTAAAGTATTTACAGTAGCATTCCTTTGAGTTACAAGATTAGTCAGTATCCCACAGGTCATTGAAGCTGCTCTGCATTACATTACTGTATATGTTATAAAAGTCGTTTCTGGTCTTGACACACAACTATACAATCATGTGCTTTCAGAGTCTAGCCTTTGGTAACAGTACAATGAGCTAGTATAGGATTCCCCAGGATACTGCATAAACCAAGCTAGCCTGTGTTCATTAAGGCAATTAGAATTGGAATAAAACCTTAATGCCCTCCTTTCCTACTGCACCCATCTAAAGTGAACTATATGGGTATAAGGATGGGAAAATATCCAAGCCACTGATGGAATATGTCATCCATAAGGTGGATATATACACAGGTGGACAACATCTAATTGATTTTGTATCAGTTGACAGAAGCACAATAGAATGAGGAACAGACTATGTTCTTTGCTTTCCATTGGAAATCACTGCTGGTGTGATTTCTAAGTGTATGCTAACAGTAATTCATCTGTTTTGGGGAAATTTCTCTCTTCTTCGTGTTTGTATAACTGGGGAGTTGGTATATATATATATATATATATATATATATATATATATATATATATATATATATATATAATTCTACTTTCATTCACTGAAAACTCATTTCACTGAATTTCAATTCACCCTTAAAAAATCGCTGAAAGCTCAAATCACTGAAAACTCATTTCACTGAATCACACTTCACTGAATGTAAGTACTGCTGGGCAAATAAAACATATAGGTCCTTTCCCCACTGTAGTGAGATACTGGAGTTAGTATATATAGTTGGGGGGATGCACTTAGCTTTTATATTTATGAATCTCATTTCACTGAAATCTAATATAAAACCAAAAGTAGGTGGAGGGCTATGCCCCACACACCCCCTAACTATATATACTAACTCCAGGATTGCACTACAGTGGGGAAAAGGGCATATACATTTTATTTGCCCAATAGTACTTACATTCACTGAAATGTGATTCAGTGAAATGAGTTTTCAGTGATTTGAGTTTTCAGTGATTTGTTGTGAGTGTTTTGAAATTCAGTGAAATGATTTTTCAGTGAATCAAAGTAGACCCATATTATATATATATATATATATATATATATATATATATATATATATATATATATATTTTTTTTTTTTTTTTTTTTTTTTGGGGGGGGGGGGGCATGGGGAGGCTTGCCCCTCCAAAATGGGGGTACAGGGGGGATTACTCCCTGTGCAAAAATGTTTGCAAATCCGAAATTTCACCCGTTTGGTGTTTAGGACATTTGTATTTGCTATTTTGTTTTTCAGCATCTTGACATTCCAAGTTTCATAGCAGAACCCCAAAATGTGCTTTTTTTAACAAGAAACATCTTCATTAAATTATTATGTATGACATAGGCAATTATACATTTATATAAATGAAAATAAATCATATTGATATAATTTTAGTCTCAAACATTATATATCATAAACCATATTGACATAATTTTAGTTACAGACATTATACATCACCTATAATCTATGCAGTTATTCTCAGTCAGACATTACATAGCTCATTCAAATCCTACCTTCTTTTATACCTCTTTCCTCCTCTGCATGTATTGTTCCCACAATTCCCATTTTTCTATGTAATTTGCTCCTACCCTTTTCTAAAGATCACAATTCCAGTTGTTTTGTCTTTGTTACTATATTCACTACTTTTAGTACACTTGATTTAGACTTTGATTTCCATTTTCTAGTAATTGCTTTTTTTTGGCAGTCACCATAATTAGACTCGGTAAGGCCTTGCTATGTCTAGGTAATTCCAGTTCTGTATCACAACTCAAAAAATAATGTCCTTAGTTACACCAATTTGTTCACTCAGTATCTCTGACAGAGTAGTCTACAGGGAATCTTTAAAGTCTGCCAACTCATTACACGCCCAGAAAATATATTCCCAAATACCTCTTTCTTCCCCATCACACCTCCAACATTTGCAGTCTACCTAAAGAAAAATTCTTTGGAGTCTACTTGGGGTATAAAAATGCCTATGTAAACACTTCCAAGCAAATATCCTAAATCTTCAAGACTTTGTTGCATATTTGGTAGACATACCTATACACCATTGTTTCTTTGTGAATTGCTTATCCAATCTGTCTTCCCAATCCTTTCTAACCTCATCTGATTGATTCTTAAAGCTTCCATTCTCGATTCTATTAAAACTCTACCAGTGCTGGTATTTCATATAGGATTCCCCTATTTTTTCTCTTTTCCTATACTCTATCAGTCCTTGATAGGGAAGGCAATCTCTAACCTACAGTCCAAATAAATTCTTGGCCTATCCCATTCTATTACCTTTTCCTCTCTAATTATTTGCTCCCAATACCTTGATTCTTTTGCCAGTTTTCTCCAATAAATTCCAGCCCCCTGTTGCCTATTGTCTGTATCCCTAATTGCAGTCATCCCTATTGGCAGAATCTCCTTTCTCCATTCCTGTGTTGGCATAGTTCTTACAATACTTTATGCTACTTTATGACTATAATACTCTGTAAGGTTATTGTTATTCTCCTTAAGGATCTGCATCTAAAATCCCAGTCTTTCCTTGTTTCTTGAGCTTCCCCCTCTTTCATCATCATCCCTTATCACTTTGAATTATAGGTTTCTGCTTGTGCTATGTATAGGAGCCTTAACTGTGTAGCTCTAAAATATCTCTTCAATCCCAAACCACCTTGTTCTATTGGAAGAATCAGCTTATCCCATTTAACTCTTGCCATCTTCCCTTACCAGATAAAATATTTCAACTCTTTATTAATTGCAATCCACGACTTCTCCTCTGGTTGATAAAAATATGCCTGACCTGTGTATAAAACTAAAGGGACTAAAAACATTTTAACTGCTTGTATATTGCTATCCATATCTGTATTACAGAGCTTCCAATTTCTCAATTTTTGTATTATCTTTTGTTTACTCTCTTTCACATATCCTTAGCTGCCATACCAGAATCCTTTTAAATCCATACTCCTAAGTACTTTATTTTATTATGTCCCCATAAATATGGATATTGCTGAACCAATTCATGTATGGGTACAGGACATTTTGATTCTGGATGTTTTGACATCTGCATTAACACATTCCATTTCTAGATCTGTAACACTTTGAAAACAGTTTAATACTATTGTTATGCCCTAGTTAACAAGGCTTTATAATAGTTTATAACATTCAGTAAGAATAGCAAAAGCATGTGACAATCATACATAATTGCACAGAAAATAACCCATCATTAGACAGAACAAAATATTATTCACACTACTGATCTGTAACCTGGTGCAATCATAGAGAACTCACATTAGCAAAGTAAAAAAATGGAACAATGTCTGGAGAATAAAACAATAAACAATTAAATGCATAAAATTGGTTAAAACTTCAGATACACTAAGTAAATCTTCAAATATGCTAGTTAAGTATGTTAACTTCCTGTGTAAAATTCATGATTGATTTCATTGTTAACATGTTAACAACTATTGTTAATTGAATTAGTTATATTTAGATATTAAATAATATGTTAAATTAACAATAATATATTAAATTCCTATCTAAAATTCCTAATTAAAATATTACGTATTAAAATGCTTTTATTATATTTCATTGGGGTCAATGGTCTGGAATAAAAAAAATCCAGGGTCAAACTGTCCAGTAAATATTCTCATAGACAATAAATGTGAATTTTAATATGAAAGTATATCCAATAGCATTGGGGTCAAACTGTCCTGGGTCAAACAGTCCTGCTTCCGTTTACAGCTATTACCTTTATTTTAGCTTCATTAATTTTGTATCCCAAAAAGACATGAAGCTGCCTCAAAATGTTCCACAAAACTGAAATGTCCTTTTCTGGTTTTATCAGGTATAAAATAATATCATCTGCACATAGAGCCAGCCTTTCTTGACTACCATATCAATTATATCCTTAAATTTCGGAGTCTCTTATTTTCTTTGCCAGTGGTTCTAAATATAGTGCAACTAACAAAGGGGAAAGAAGACACCACTGCCTGATTCCTCTGCTCAAACAGAAATTATCAGAGAGGAACCCACCCATTTTAACTCTTTCCTCCAATCCCTCATATAGCCTCCTAATCAACCTTATCATTTTTGGAAATGCAAATTATTCCATTGCCTTGCTCATAAACTCCCAGCTTACTCCATCAAATGCTTTCCTCTGCATCAAGACCCACCAACAACAGAGGTATTTTCTTACATTCTGCTTCCCTCTGGATCATCAGTGGTTGGTTAATGTTGTAAAAGGTTTTTCTTCCCTCCATAAAACCACATTGATCCATATCTATCAATTTTGGCATTACCTTTGCCATTTTTTAGCCATTATAGACATAAACACCCTATAATCAAGGTTTAGGATTAAAATGGGCCATATGAAGCTGGATCTGATGGGTCTTTACTCTCTTTAGGTATTGCAGCAACCAGCACTTTCTTCCAGGATGTTGGTGCTTCTCCTCTTCTTAAATACTGTTAAACAAAACCTTCCAGATCTTTATCAGTTTTTTCTCTCCTAGCTACCAAACTTCCACAGGAATGCCATCTATTCCTGGGGACTTTTCTGTGTATTGGTTATACATCACCATTTTTTCTCATCTCTACCTATCCTAACTGTTAGTAATTGAGCCTCATCTGCCTCTTGACATATTTAATTCTTCCACAAACATTTCCATTTACACTTTTCCTTGATTTCCATATTTCTCCACTTAATACAGACTTTTCATAAAATTTCCAAAATATTTCTAGTACCTATATAGAATCTCTTGTTATCTTCCTTGTTATAGGCTCCCTAAGCTTGGCGACAACCCTTTCTACTTTCTGCCTCAGTCGTTGTGCTAAAAGTTTTTGTGCTCTGGAGTTATTATCAAAAAACAGTTGCTTAACAGCAATCTTTCTAAACTCATGCATATTACGGAGGTGATCCATTATTTTCTGTTTAGCATTCTGCAATTGCTCCTCTTCTTGTTCTGTGCGTCCCCCCCATTCTGCAATATTTTATCATTTCTCAATCCCTCAAAATAATTATTGTTACTTCTTAACCATATCTGTCTTCCTTTTATTTCCACCTATTTTTAAACTCCACGTTTATTTTATCCCACTCTCTAGCTATATTTTCAGAAGCAATTTATATCTTTTCTAATAACTCTTGAATCATTTTTACTACCCATTATTAAATTCCTCTCTTTTCAACTTTTAGGTGGGAAAGTGCCAGTGTCTCATTTTTATTTCATTACCCTGTGTTTTTATTTTAGTTATTATTGGTGAGTGATCTGAAATTGTTATTGGATGCATATCAAAACTTTCAATTAAATGCACTTGTTCCTGTGGAATTCTAAGTTCTATCTAGCCTAGTCCACTTTTTTATATTTTGGGAAATAATATGTAAATTCACTCCAACCTCCTACTACTGAATTCACATCTTCCATGCCAAATATTTTCATAAACCACACAATGTGTTGTGATTGTAGTAGAGAGGATATGATGGGTTACTCAAGGCTAATACGAGTCCTAGATTTAGATATCTTATAGAAAAGTTTCTACATTGTGACTTGACTTTTAGATATTGTTATAAATCTGTATCTCATACTCTGTCACACAGACAGAATTATTTTTACTACAAGTAGACAGAGGGTGATCCACATGCACCACCTTAAATAGTACTTAAATTTAGTATATGTTCCCAAAGGGAGACTATTATATTATATTATATTATATGTTAACACCAAGTAAGTTAGTTCTGTTGCACTGGCTGTCTGTCCAATTATAGCCTGGAATATCAAAATTAGCATGTTATTAATGCTGAATTATGAGTCACTATGTCTGATGAACAACAGTGACACAGAGGTGATAAAACATTACAGAAATTAATTATATAATACTTGATTTTGCTAAGTGTTATTAATAGCATTGCTACATGGTTATAATGACTATAGAAGCTGGCTAACAGTCAAGCCTCACAACAAAGAGTAGGTTTGAATAGACCAGTTTTAGAAACACATCTGACAAAAAAAGGCAGGTTAGCTGCAGCAGTCATATATGACCCATTTTCATATATGTATCATATTCCTTGTGATTTGTTAATGTTTCTCTTAAGATAATTTAAGAGTAAAAGCAAGTTCACTGTGGCTTTTTTTTAAACAAGCTACCTTGTTTACATCATATTGTTAGTGTCGTCTGTGCAATCCTCGTGCATGGTGCACTGATCTCTCCTAGTGACTGACTGGTTTCTTGGTTATTTTCTTTATCACTTCCTAATCTTTATCTTGAAAGACTTTGAAAATCAGGCTCAATCTTTTACCAGAAGTTACATATCTTTTACTTTATTTTCCTGTTTGTCCATGCAACCTATTGCCAAATATTTCTCTCTCATCTTATTATTTCCTGCTTTAATTGCCCTTCTACTTTCTTTCCTTTCACATTTGTACCTTTCCCTTTTCAGCCTGTGACATACATCATTATTTTACTGCTAATCATTCTTTTTAGCATTACAGTGGTCTTGTTTCTGCATAACTTACTAGGTCTGTATTTCAGTATTTCCCTTTCCATTTCCTGTATTTCCTCCATTACCTTCCTTACTTCCCCAGTGCCAGGCTACTGGTTTGTTTTCCATTTCCTTGTTATTCTCTTATTGACCATTATTAGTAATAATGTTTCTAACACTTTTACATGTTTTCATTCATGTGGCTTGTCCACCCAATTCTGATAAAAATATATTTCATTCACTTGCCACTCCTTCCATATAATTTTCTAAATGAAATTCAACAAGTCCCTTTTAAAATTCATCAGTTTTCCACATGTCAAAAATGAGGTTCTAATCCCCTGTTTGTTTTTGTTCATACTTCCAGTAAGTTCCCCTAACCTCAGGAAACATTTACACAATGTCTGGTAAACACTCCCAGGCAAATATTCCAAATTTCATACATTTAGTGGCTATCATAGGGGCTTTGCAGATTTCTGTCCAGCTCTCATCTGTGATCATCTTTTTCAAACTTTTCTCATCAACTCTGAACTTGACTACCCCATCTCCTCCATCTATCTTTAATTAATACCCTATATATTCTGCTTACTAACCTCCTGTTAACTGCCTCTTTTCCATTGTCTTCTCCCATCCTTCTCTCTACCAGTATCTTTATTAGGGCTGTCTTTTTCTAGCCTTTTTATTTCAACATCACATTTCAGCAGAATATGATATAACCCTCTATAATTCATGATCTCTGCTCTTTGGGGTTGATTCTTCTCACCAAGTTCTCTCCATACCAGTCTTCTTTCCCCCTTCCACATTTATTCCCAGTAATACATTTTTCTATCCCTCTCCAACCATCCTTTTGTCATAATGATGCCGATTGCAAATTGCTGTTTAGTCAAACAAATACACCACACATGAATTTTCCATATCAGATATCCCTTGTCTTTCAGCGCTTCTATCATATTATTGTAAATTGTTCCTATACAGACCTTCTTATGCTCTTTGAAAAGTGCTTGTGACCAAATATTCAATCTCCCTACATATGGTTGTTCTTTCTCTTTGTCTTAGCATCATCCATTTCCACTTGGAATTATGCTCCAGATTTTGGAGTTAATACACTAATCTCAACTCTGCTGTCCCAAAATATTCAAGTGGGCACAGTTAGTTGCAGTCATCTACTGGTAGAATATTTTTTTGCCATTTTACCCTTGGACTTTTATCCTGCAATATACATACTTCATTATTTTCCTCCTGAGGCACTTACAAAATCCTGTGCCTGAGTTGTAGTTGAATGCCTGTGTTGTGTGCAATATGAACTGGGCCACAAATATTTTCACTGCCCGAATCCTCTGGTCCAGGTCACTCCTCATGAGCTTCTGCCTTTTTATCCTGCTCAGTGCTTTTACCCTTAATTGCTTCCACGACACTTTCAGCTCCACCATGACTTTGAGAGTCTGGCTTCATTATAACATTTGGAAAAAAAAAAGAATTGATACAGTGTAGGCAAAATAACTCTGCTACATAATGCTAAATGAAGCATGAATATTTATCAGGGACCACCGCATACTTTATAATATTATGACCTCACATCATCCGTCTATAATAGCTTAATCAAGTTCAAATTGAAATTAATGTATTCCCATTCTCAATAAAATAAAGTTTATTAGTTTAAAAGTTTCTTTTTTATAAAGAATAGTATACTCTTGCAGGGCCAGCCACATCCAACAGCACTGATATGTTATGTGATTAGGTTCTATGCCTTTCTTTCACTGTGAATAGTTTGTGGAAAATAGTCAATGCACACCAGCCATAAACAAATGGTAAACTGTTTAATGGTTAAAAGTTTAACACAATAGATTCTTGTTTGGAATCCACAAAGCTGTGCGACAATGCAAAGCTAAGGCAGGCTGACACCAACCATGAGTAAGCGACTTTGTAGGGGGATATAATTAGTTGTGCACATGTGCCTTCAGGTAATATAACCTACCTGAACATGCAACTCCACCTCAAGTAACAGTTCTTGTCTTTAAAGTGGCAATAATCATTGCAGATAATTATAAGCCATGCATCCACTCCTGAAAAAAAAAACCTGTTAGATAATGATAAATACAGGTTCCTTCATATCACTTACATATGGCTAAAATTCTCAGTCACGCAAATATATATGTTTATTTTTTGCACATCTGTGACAGTTGATTTTTTTTGAGGCTTTATACTTCGATTTATTCCAGGAAAAGGACAAGTAGTTGGCTAAGTCATTTTAAATGTAGTACCACTTTGTATTTGGAGCTATGTCTTGGATACCATACTGAATCGCTCACTTCTCATTTTTTAGTCAAGTCTGCAGTATATCCTGCCACACTTTTTTTTTTTTTTTGCTTTGAAGGATGATGTAGAGGGGTGTAATGTTATGTCTATTCTATTACATACAATACAGCATTTTAACAGCACAGGACACGTTGTTGAAGAGTTGTCGAACTGCCAGATCGAGACTGCCATGCAGCTGTGAGAATAGTCTTCTCTCGATCCCTTAATGATTACATTATTCTTCTTGAGCAGCTTTCAAATGAAAGGAGGGTATCTTTTAGGCAGTTAGCCAATGGATTTACTTTCAGCAGCATTTTATAGTGCAGTCTTCTAATGACAAAACGCTCTCTTCTTGTGATTTTGGAAGTGTGCTTCCTTTTTGCACAATTTTTTAATGTACTTTATTCCTACTTGTTAGTCACATATTGCAGTACGTAAGGGGGGTGGCTCTTTTTTCCAATGCTGCCTCTGTAAACTCTGCTAAACTAAGAAACAGATAGCTGTGCATTCCCTGAACTGGAGAAATGTCCATGGGGTCTACTTGATTCCTATAGTTCTGAGCTACAATAACTTAATATTTCAGTTCAAAGTCAGAATAGGCATCTCTCTCCAAATGTGCCCCACTCCACTCTAGTGCACCCCAAGGATCAGTCCTCCTACACTTCTTCTCTTTATTCATTAACTCACACCCAATAAATCTTCCGCACTTATCCATCAGTCTTTTTGATGACAACATGATGATCTAATGATCCCATACCTCTCTCACAGTTATCAAACACAAACAGGAAGATATGTTCCAATTTTTCAACTAGCTAACTCAGTGAAAATTACTCTTAAATACTAAAACTGCAAAATGTATACTTTCTAGAACAAAACAAAATCTCACCAAAGTTCCCAACAGTGACAAGTAACCCTTAACAAATTCACCCCCTTAAAAACTACTACTGATTTTTGCTATTTAGAAATATGGTTTGACCAATGCCTTAATTTTCAATATCATGTTAAAGCAACAAAAGCCAAAATATATGTACAACTATTTTGGGACACCATGACCTTTCTTTTCCTCTCCTAAAGCAAGGATAGCCATTAGTAAAGCTGTGGTTCTGTCACAAAGTTAATACAATTCTTCTCACATTGTGAGGGAAGCACACCTTTACTCACAATGCAAATACAATCTTTCTCTGGTGGCCTCAGCCTCAAAGAAAGACAACAACTGCAGATTCAGCACAACTGACTGATAATTGCCAAACTCACTGGCTTTCCATCAGTCATAAGATAAATGTATTACTAGGGTCTCTATTTTTTGAACTAATTAATTTCCAGTCTTCCTCATTCCTGCCAAGCTGGCTATTTCCCTGGACATCTGATCACTGCCTCACCCCACAGTCCTCCAACATAACTTCTGTTCAGGAACTCAGCACCCAACATCATTGCACAAGCCACATTTCTCCATCTTTAGCCCACAAATCTTAGAATCCCTTCCTACCTCTTTTAAAGAAAAATTCTCCTTTGTTATATTCAGAATTGGCCTAGTGGTGCTAACCTGGTCAACAAAGTATAAATAAAATAAAACAAATACATTTAAACACTTCCTCTTCAAAAATGCAGCTTGCAGCTGCTACATAACTGGTTCAATTATCTGATCTCTCCTCATGTTCTCAGCATCGCTCTCCTACTCCCACTACTAACAGTTTAACTCTTCCTCCACACCAATTTCCAATTCCAGTACCAAAACTATACCACAACTTTCTCATTTAAATCATTGGAACTTTCTACTTTCTATTCTGTAGATATAACTTTTTCATAATGCCTAACTCTCCACTTCTACACCACAGCAAATTCCTTTCCTCACTTTGTTGTATTATATATATATATATATATATATATATATATTTTTTTTTTTTTCCAAATAAATGTATTGTACATACATGTACTATTGTGTGCAAACATTTTTTCTCATTCTGGTCATGTACTGCATTTTATGTGTACTATATGTACTACTGTATGCTGTTTTACGTTTCTCATTCTTTATGTGTGAATTTTGTATTTTTGTCTGCCACCAGACTGAACCTGTAACCCTTCTAAAATGGCTTGTGTTGTACTCCTGCTAACAAAAACTAATAATAATAATTTACTTTTACATGCCATGAGAGTACCAATTTGACAAGAGCAATCTGAGGAAATTAACTTTTATTGTTTTTCTCATCTTGAAAATTAAGTGGAGAACTCGGTTACTCAGTTTATTTGTTTGTGTTTGCATTTATCAGTAATTGAAGTAGGTGTTTTCACCATATGTTGTAAGCTGTCTTAGTTGTTACTACTAAGTAGTTAAAATATTTCATTTAGAAAGTCGTAATTTCCCCAAAGTTAAAGTTAAATTAAGTTTCTTTAATTTTCAGGTTATTGCTAGACTAAGGCCTCTATGGAGTATGACACAGTTACCCTGTTAGCCTGAGATCTCAAGCACAGTCCTTAATGTTTAAGTTCCCTTCATAAAATACATATTCCAAAAGGTTAGTAAATGGTTGAAATAATATGATGTCAGAGCTCTATTTACACATCTTGGAGGTTTCTGCTGCTTTTAACAGTCAAATATAAGGGCACAGTCCATTGGATTTTGACCCATCCCCATTGTTCATTCTTTTAACAAACATTTCAGCTCACAGATACATAATAATTGTAGAATGTTGCTTGTTGAGTGTTTATCAGTTGATTTGCAATGTACTGAATACAGTTTCCTAGATGAAGAATTGTTAGAACTGGCCATTGCAGAGGTGCATAGCTGAAGCACACTTAGATGTGACTATTCACACCAGACCCATCTTGCCAGATTCCTTGATGTCTGTAAAGTTATTTATGTAGTCACCTCTTCTTCTTCTTCTTCTTTCGGTTGCTCCCATTAGGGGTCGCCACAGCAGATCAACTGTTTCAATTTCTTCCTGTCCTCTGCATCTTGCTCTGTCACACCAACCACCTGCATGCCCTCTCTCACCACATCCATAAACCTTATCTTAGGCCTTCCTCTTTTCCTGTTACCTGGCAGCTTCATCCTTAGCATCTTTTTCCCAATATACTCTGCATCCCTCCTCAGCACATGTCCAAACCAACATAATCTTGCCTCTCTGGCTTTGTCTCCAAACCTTCCAACCTGGCCTGACCCTCTAATATACTTATTCCTAATCCTGTCCATCCTCGTCACACCCAGTGCAAATCTTAACATCTTCAACTCTGCCACATCAAGCTCTGACTCCTGCCTTTTTGTCAATGCCACTGTCTCCAACCCATATAACATAGCTGGTCTCAATACCCTCTTGTAGACCTTCCCTTTCACTCTTACTGGTACTCATCTGTCACAAATCACTCCTGACACTCTTCTCCACCCATTCCATCCTGCCTGTAATCTCTTCTTCACCTCTCTTCCACACTCACCATTACACTGAACTGTTGATCCCAAGTACTTAAACTCATTCACCTTCACCACCTCTACTCCCTGCATCCTCACCATGTAGTCACCAGTTTTCAGAAAATGCCATGCCACCAAGTGTTTGGTTTCCAAATGTGTGTGAGTGGGGTCATCAGTCCTGCTCTTCACTAGATAGTTGGTATCAGACCATCACTGTCAGGCACTGGATATGTGAGCTCATTTATTTTGCAAAGAGTCAGGCAGTCTGCTTGAGATATTGGGCACGTGTCCTTATCAGTTAAGACTCTGGTTCAGACACTGAGCTTATGCATTTTTTTCTGCAGGTTTCATGTCAGGGATGATCTGATCACCATTCCCTGATGGGGCAATCCTTAAGCCTGTCCCCTAGCTCAATACCATCTCTCACATATCCATTTTAATCCCAACAGACACAAGGTTAGCAACAGATATCATATGCAGGCTGACAGGATGTCACTGAGTGGGTCTGAGAAGTGGGGAGCTGGGCATTCCAAAAGTCACTACTGCCACTCAAGAAGAAGTTTGGAATTTTGTAGTTAAGGCTCCGCTCTCCTTATATGCTGGTGCTGCTTTTTGTAGGCTGATATGAGCAATGAGATATGGTTTCTGGGAGTGTCCTGCTCTGGGTATAATAGTGGAAGTATTCCTATATTGTGCCAGCTCACTCAACCCAGCAGCAGCCTTCGTGACTTGGTCTCTATCAGAACTAGGATAAATGGCCTATATGTCCACCAGCACTTCAAAGCTGAAGAGGAATAGACTCATTATTCCTTCCCCACCTCTGTCAGTTCCAGCAGGCTCCTAAGGTGGTAATCATACTTGGGTCACCTGGTTTGTAGTCAAGGCTTTATTCTTTTATCACAACAAAGCTGACTAACTTCTGGATTCATTATATCTGCATTTAGTCAAAATGGTTCCGATACTCCCACTTCCATGGTACAGAGGAAGGGAAATCCTGACTGCAATCCAGACAGCTGTGTTTGAGTGCCACCAGAGGTGCTGGAGGGAGTGATGAAGATGGGAGTGAGCAGCCATTGTTGGCTTGCCCATCCTAGGGAGATGAAGGTGGCTCTAGCTTGCTAACTGGGTCTCACCTAAAGGGAGCACTAGGTGTAGCACTCATGGAGTTCAAGTCTAGACCATGCACTGCCAAATAATCAGCCTGAGCATGGGGTCTGGGAGAATGGCCCACTCCTTACTGTCAAAGTCTCCCCACTCTGAGAAAATGAATGGGTTGATTAGACTGTCCTGACAAGAAAAAAAAAATGAGTTGATGGATTCTCACATAGGCTGAAAGTGCCTGGCTTTTGCCCCTCAAGAAAGAAATGAATGGGCTGATTGAGAAAGGGAAGGGGAGCCATTGAACAAAAGCTGGTGGACAAAAATAATTTGGATACTCATTTACAACATCTGGTACAAGCACTACACATGCAATTTTATCTCTAAACTCCTGCAAGTCTTCCATCTGTAGCTGTTATTCTTTATCTGGTGTTTCCTGCAATCTGACTCATTGTTGCTTCATTACTCAGTCTCCCTTTGTCTGGAATGGCTTCCTCTCTCGGTTAACTTACTTGTTTTGTTTTTCTGGAGAGAAAAGCAGTTTCAACATGTTAAACGACATACTCATTTGTACAGCCTCTACCAAAATAAAACACCAACCTTGAATTGTTTTCTTTTCTCATGGTATGGTGTATGTGATCTTTTTTCCATTTCTTGGTCCTATAGTAAATTGTATTTTAGTAAATGCAGAATATTTAACTACAACTTCAGCCCTTTCTTATTCTAGAATTATTTTCCCATTATACATGTTTTATGACCCAGTTTACTCTTACCATTCTCAGAATTCTGATTTAAACTCTTGATGCTTTTGTAGCCCCCTTTTGTTTTGTTTTTTCTGCACCATACCTATAGGTGTAGGTGCAGGTCTAACTTTATCTTGATGTACAACACCTTACCCCTCAAAGCAATAAGATCCAACATTCACATTATAAAGCCTCTGATGATTTATGTAGAGTTTCACTGATTGAAGAGCTGTATTTTTGTTTGCCTTTTTTCATAACCAGTTTGCCTTGTTTTTGTTAAACGACTATAAATGACAGTGATTGAAAATTCTTCATGTTATGTATTTGTCTTTACTTTAATAGTACTATTCCTTCTTTTGTTAAATTGTTGTGAATATCTCCCAGGCTCATGCTTACACTTATCAAGGGTATCAGAACTCGTCAGAAATTTGGGATGCATGGCTAGGTTTAAAAAGGCCCTTGTGGTCGTTAGTCTAGTAAACACCTATGAACCTATAATGCCAGGGGCTGAAAATTCATTATTGTTCTGAACAGTTACATGAAAGTTCCATTAAAATTTTCACTAGTACCAATTTAACTTTGGCATCATCACTCACAATGTGAGCAACTGCCATATTATTAATAATTTACTGATTGGCAGAAATATTAGGCACTTTTTTTGGGTCTATATTATAGTATCGAAGTTTTTAAACTTCAAATGCTATAATATCGACCCGTTTTTTTCGAAAACTCAAAATAGCGTAGCCACGGAACTTTGAAATCTTACCTAGGGCAAGATTTCGGTTGTCCGTTCCATGGCTTCACTATTTACTCTACTGTGGTGGGAAGGTTACGGACTGGGGTAAGGTAAATATGCGAACGGGGGTTACGAACCGGGTTAAGGTAAGTGTGGGAATGGATCGGGTTAAGGTGAGTGTGCGATAGTTAGGGACATTAGGGTTAGGGAGCGGGTAAGGTGAGTGTTCGGTAGTTAGGGACTTTAGGGTTAGGGAGCGGGTAAGGTGAGTGTGTGGTAGTTAGGGATTTTAGGGTTAGGGTTGGGTTAAGGTGAAGTGGATAGGTAGTAGTGTAGGGTTAGAATTATGGTTTTGTTAAGTGTATGTGTGTGGTTTATTTATTTTGGTGAGCTTGTGTTGTGTGTTTGTGTTTTGGAACAGCAAATTTTTTTCCCTGGGAAAAAATTTGCTGTTGTGTATGTTCGATATTTTGTGGTTTCAATATTTTAGGTACAATGAAATAACATTCACTATTTAAATCATACGATAGGGTAATATAAACGCCTTTTTTCTAGTAGCATTCCTCAGATTTAGGATATATTCATGCACACTCAAACAATTTCACATAATTAAATGCCCTGGCTTGTTTATTAGATCTGATGCTGCCTTTAAAGCTTGTGTCTGTGAATAACTTCAGACCATTCAGTTTTATATCTGTCATCAGAACTGTGGAGTTATTCACTTGGGATTACAGACTGTTTGTTTAAAACAGTTATCTTAGTGCAAAAGTCTTGTTCTCAATACAGTCTTTTGAAAAATTCTCCTGTGAATTCCTGTTCCATATGATAGTGAATTCAGGAATACTCTGCATTACTCGTCTCTTGTTTCACATTACTTATTTTTTTCTTGCTTCTGTTTATCTTATTTTCTTACTTAACATATAGTCTCTTCTTCCTGCTCACTCAATAAACCCATTCATTCCCTTGGGTGAAAGCCTTATGACTCCCTCATTTCTAATAATGAGAGTAAGGTGAACCATGAATAGGGGTCATCATCTGTATAGCAGGAGATTATGTTTTGTTAAGCCCTTCCATCCCACTACACATCCTACTAACATCCTAAGGAAGAGGTGTGCAATAAGCCAACTTGAATTAAGTTCATGCCTCCATGTGACATAATCAAACTACCTGCCCCTCCCCTTGCAAACATTTCCCCCTGTGCAGTTCCCAGTCTTTGCTAGGGATTCAACCAGCATGAGTATGCTCTGATGCATGTTCCTATTCCAGCTCCAAAGGGAACTGAGCCACAAATCAGATATCAGTCATCTGGACCATTGTTGGGAGTTTTTCCCTGTACACCAAATAGAGCTGTTGACATCTTATCAGCTGTGGAAAATTACTTCTGAGTACTAAATTCTTAGTATGTATTACTCATTTTAGAGCACATATAGGTTCATAGGTTCATAGGTTCATACTAGGCTATCTGCCCTAGGGCATTTATAAGCCTAGCCAGAGTGTGTTTGGCTTTCGCCACCCATTTTAAATTAATTTTGCTATGCCCTTTTTCAAGATTAGTATACTGTGCCTCTGTTTAACAGTGACACAGAAGTGATACCCGGGGTAAACCTACGATCTCCCATCCACTCATCAAGATTCCTCTTGAAGAGAGTCAGTGAGGGACTCTGCCTAACCTGGACTGGGATTTTATTCCAGAGTGAAGGGAGCTTCTGGGTTATGAATATGTCCCTCCAGCATGTCCTATTTATTTCAGTGCTGAGGTTCAAGTCTCTCGAGCGCGTAGCTCGATGGGATTTGGATTTTCTGAGGTGCAGAATGTCCATTAATTCCAGGTTGGACATGGCTTTATACGTCAGGCACAGATCGCCTTTGAGCAGGCGGTATGCCACTGAGTAGAGCTGGAGTTTCTTTAACCGGGCAGCATATGGCATCTGTTTGAGCCCTATGATCCTCTTGGTGAGGTACTTTTGGGGTCTTTCCAGTTGCTGCAGGTGTCTGGTAAGGTACATCCCAAAAGGGGCATTGTACTCAATTATGGGCCTGATGAGGGATGAGTAAAGAGGCACGATGACCTCCCCTGATCTACATGTGAATCTCTTCATGATTAGGTGGGCTATATAAAATGTTTTTCTAACCACTTTGGCCACGTGGTTGTCAAATGAGAGATTGCTATCAACTTGGGTCCCCAGGTTCCTAATTACTTCTTCTGTACTTAATGGATTACCACCTATGTGGTAATTTGTGGGCACTTTGTTTTTGCCAAAGGGGATGACTATACACTTTTTGGCGTTTAGCTTGAGGCCATGGCTCTGGCACCAGTTGTCTGTTTCTATGAGGCCCTTTTGGAGGATGCTTCTGTCGGCTGGAGAGTCGATTATGGTGCCCAGTTTGCAGTCATCTGTGAACTTAGTCAGCCACAGTCCTTCCATGTTGGCCTGTACCTCCGAGAAATATATACCGAACAAGAGAGGTCCCAGGACTGAGCCTTGTGGGACGCCACTTGTAACTGGTTTGGAGTCTGACATGGCTCCAGCAATTCTAACCATGTGGGTTCTGTCCTTGAGTCAGTTTGCAGCCCATATAGTGACATAGGGGGTTATATTTAAGCTGGTGAGCTTATCTATAATGCCCGAGTGGGGTATTGTATCGAAGGCTTTTGCGAGGTTCAGGTAGGCTGTGTGGACCACCTTCCCCTCGTCAATGGCCTTGGTGACTGTTTCAAAGAAATCAACCAGGTTTAAGAGGCAGGATCTGCCCTTAACAAAGCCAAACTGGGCAGGATCCAATGTCTGTAGTTCCCCAATATCTTTATTTATGAGCTCCATGATGATCCTTTCCATAGCTTTGCAGACCAAGCTAGTCAGGCTTATGGGGCGATAGTTTCCAGGATCCGTTGAGGCACCACCTTTGTGGAGAGGGACCACTGTTGCTGTACGCCACTCTTTGGGTATATATCCTGTAGTAAGGCTGAGATTGAACAGTAGTTTTATGTTTGGGTTTAGCTCTTCTTGGAGTTCATGTAGGATGCAGCCCGGGACACCGTCTGGTCCCATTGATGCTGTGATTTTTGCTTTGGAGAGGGCAGCTCTTACCTGAGCATCTGAGATGTCAGGGGGGCAGCACTCTGCTGGGATAAATATTTGCCCTTTTGGTGGGGAGGGGGGGGAGTTTGCACTGAACATGTCAGCTAGGATGTTGGCAATGTCTGTGGGTTTGGTGTATTTTTTGTCATTTTAGACTAATTCTGAGCATATCTGGGAATTCCCACCCAGGTTCCTAACATAACTAAAGAAAGCCTTGTGATTATCCTTAGTGTCCTGTGCAATTTTTCTCTCGAAGCTGGCCTTAGATGATTTTATGAGTGCCCGTAGTTTTTTGCTAATACTGATCAGAGATGCCTTCACTTTTTGGGATTTTGCTCTATCATGTAGTAGCTTCCTCCATCTCTTGTATAGTTTGTTTATGGCTGGGGTACACCAGACAGGGCGTCTGCCTTTGGAGGATTGGGTCTTGGTTTTATTTGGGATTGCATGATCCATGCATTCCTGAAGGTGTTCATAGAATGTGTTTATAAAGGATTCTGCGGTCTGGGCCGTATTCTCCACAGGCCTGGGAGTGTGAAATTTGCTTTAGAGAAGTTTTTCACTGTGGTTTTCAGGGCAGGGGGTGGAGTCGGGATGTGAATATCCAGTGAGATTAGTTTATGGTCTGATCTTACCAGTGAGGGATACACTTCTGGTCTGGAGCATAGAGTACCCATGTTGGTGATGATCAGGTCCAGTATGTTTTCCCCTCTTGTGGGAGTGGTAACAAGTTGTTCCACAGCATTTGAGTTTATAAATTCTAGGAACCTTTGGGCTAGGGTGTTGGAGCTAGAGTAATGCTCCCAGTCTATGTTTGGGTAGTTGAAGTCGCCCAATATAATGGTGTTTGGAGAGACCTTCATATTTTCCAGTGTTCTCAGGAAGGCCGATTGGGGTTCCTGGGTTTGGGAGGGTGGTCTGTAGCAGGCTATAAACTGGAAGGCAGTTTTACCCACTGTTACTTGCACATGGATAGTCTCTGATGCTTCGTGCTGTGCCACCAACCTGGAGGTGTGGGTATCTTTGATGAATATTGATACTCCCCCTCCTTTTGTGGTACGGTCCAAGTTTTGGGGCCAAAAAGCATGGTATGAGGTATAACCTGGTAGTGCTGGGGTGCTCTCGGGAGCCTTGAACCAGGTTTCTGTTACTGCACAGATATCGATGTTCTCCATGCTAAGGAGTGTTTTGAGTGCATGCATCTTGAGGTTTAGACTTCTGGCATTGAGTAGCATTACTCTTAGTTTCTTAACCCTTGTGATACCTATGGAGGTGGGTTTGTCTTTTGAGCCTTGCCTAAAAAAGGCACTATGGGGGTAGCAAGAGCCTTTGCCAATATCCGAAAGCCCAGGGGTGGCAGGTGCAAGCCGTCCCTAGCGAAGCATCATGGCTTATCGAGCATGTCATCCCAGACTGACAGGCATTGAATCCTCTTTGAATGACACCAATACTTAAGCCAGTTGTTGAAATTGATCATCTTGTCTTCATATTGCGGCATAATTCTTGGTAAGGGTAAGATGCTACTCAAGGTCAGGGTCATACCGGCCTGGGCTACATGCTCAGAGAGCTTCTCTAGGTCTCTTTTCATGTAGTCCAGGGAGGTACGTCTCAGGTCATTCACACCAGCATGGACAATGACTGAGTCATATTTGTACTTGCCTTGGAGTGACCTGAGTGCTTGTGTTATGTGGCGGATCCTAGCACCCGACAGGCAGCTCACCGTAACCTTCTCCTTGTTCAGCCTGGTGAGCGGGACGTCAGTGTGCCTGATGATAGAGTCACCTATTACAAGTGTATCAGGTGTGTTGTTTAGCTTTAAGGGCTGTGACTGTTCGGCACACTGGCTTTGTGAGCTATGTGTTGCACGTGTTTTGTTTTGGGGTAGTGGTTGCTTGGGTGTCTGCTTTGGAGGTCTCTGCTGCTTAGGCAGATTTTTATTTAGAGCCTCTGAGTATGTTTTTGTGTGTTTATGTGTTTGGTTTGCTGTCGTGGTAGGTCTGTGTGAGACTGGAATTGTAGTGAGTGTGGTTTCCTTCTCCTCCTGACTGGTTTCGCCAGTACTGAGTTGAGAGAGCTTAGCCTCCAGTATGGGTATATGGTTGCATCTCTCACATGTGTTGGAATTTGTTGGGAGGAGGAGAGGGTTGTCTGTGTACATGAGACAGTTGTAACATTGCCTCAAGATTCCCAGATTCACCAGCTGGACCGGAGAGGAGATTGACAACTGACCTTTGGACATGCTAGAATAGTATTGGGAATTCCTTTATAATTGAAAAAAAGGGCCAATGGGGAACGAGGTACTCAAGGGGAGTTTGTGAGAGTGTAGTGCTTTTAATATTTTAGTGCTGACTTATATAATTGCTTTAGTGAGCAAGTGCCAGGTAACTTAAATACAATGTGTTACAGGTAACTTAAATGCAAAAACGACAAACAGTAACTTTCTTTCAAGTGAAACAAGGAAATAAGTACAGTAAGCAATGCAGATATCACTAGGGATCCACAGAAGCGCTGAAAAGCCACGTTTTAGGTGGAATTAGCATTTCAGGGAAATAACAAGCAAACAAACAAGCAGCATACAAGTAAAGCTAGATTCAGCAGGCCTGGATCTAGTCTATGTTACAGCAAGCAATGTGTACCAATTTCAGTAAGAAACAGTTCAAATATGCAGGCACTATAAGCCTTTAACCAGAAATTCCCAGCTCAGAAGGGCAGAGTCCAGCCTCTCCTCCCACAAGAGTGCAGACCACGAACCTTCTTAATGTAAAATAACTGGCCTGAAGCCCAAGTGCTTAAACCAGAACTAATACACTTTTAGAATAACAGACACTGAGCCCTCAATCAGCAGTTCATAACTTAGAAGGATGTAAGCTACCTGTCCTACCACCACAGTGCAGGCCACAAACCTTCCTAATGTAAAACAACTGGTCTGAAGCCCAAGTGCTTAATCCAAAAGACTTAGAATGATAGCTACACTTTAATCAAGTTACTACCAAGCAGTAATAAATACAATTGAATACTTTAAAGAATGCCTGGATTAGTGCTCAAGTTATACAAACAAAGCTAGATTCAGCAGGCCTTGATCTAGTCTATGCTACAGCAAACAAGGTGCACCAATTTCAGTAAGAAAATATGCAGGCACTATAAGCCTTTAACCAGAAATTCCCAGCTCAGAAGGGCAGAGCCCAGCCTCTCCTCCCACAAGAGTGCAGACCACAAACCCTTTTAATGTAAAATAACTGGCCTGAAGCCCAAGTGCTTAAACCAGAATTAATACACTTTTAGAATAACAGACACTGAGCCCTCAGTCAGCAGTTCCCAACTTAGGAGGATGCAAGCTACCTGCCCTGCCACCACAGTGCAGGCCACAAACCTTCCTAATGTAAAACAACTGGTCTGAAGCCCAAGTGCTTAATCCAAAAGACTTAGAATGATAGCTACACTTTAATCAAGTTACTACCAAGCAGTAATAAATACAATTGAATACTTTAAAGAATGCCTGGATTAGTGCTCAGGTTATACAAACAAAGCTAGATTCAGCAGGCCTGGATCTCATCTATGCTACAGCAAACAAGGTGTACCAATTTCAGTAAGAAGCAGTTTAGATATGCAGGCACTATAAGCCTTTAACCAGAAATTCCCAGCTAGAAGGGCAGAGTCCAGCCTCTCCTCCCACAAGAGTGCAGACCATGAACCCTTTTAATGTAAAATAACTGGCCTGAAGCCCAAGTGCTTAAAACATAATTAATACACTTTTAGAATAACAGACACTGAGACCTCAATCAGCAGTTCCCAACTTAGAAGGATGTAAGCTACCTGTCCTGCCACCACAGTGCAGACCACAAACCTTCCTAATGTAAAACAACTGGTCTGAAGCCCAAGTGCTTAAACTAAAAGGCTTAGAATGCGTTACACCAAGCAGTAATAAATATAACTGAGTACTTTTAAGATGACGCAAAAGCAAAATAAAGTAGGAAGAAACACAAATACAGTAAAAGCAGATTTTTTTTTTTTTTTTGAGTGAGCAAATGAGATAGGCCCAGGAGTTACAGGACAGAAACAAGTGCAAATGCAGGCCTTCAAATCAGAAAGTTGAGAGAGATGGAAGACCGCCCAAATGGCCAATAACTACAAATTCTGGGCCAGAACCACTCCTTATGTGGTAGACAGGTTACCTAGTGCTTACCACTCCCACTGATAAGCTAGAAGGCTTCCATCCAACACAGAAAGGCTTGGGGGCTCAGAAGCTTACAAATAGTCCTGGATACAGCAAATCTGTATCTGGAACACTAATTACAGGAAAGGTAGGAAGCAGGCTTACAATTTTTTTTTTCAGAAAAGTAGCAAAAACAGTAGTAAAAACAATTCACATGCAGTGCAAGCTGGCACACTTGAGTATGTAGCAATATTAGTCCACACACAGTTTGAAAAAATGTAATTAAATTAAAAAAGCAAGTGCAGAAAGGGTTTATTAGGTAGAATGCGGTAAAGAGATGGGACTGGGGGAGTGTCCTAGATCAAATCTACAGTGGGGCAGGCACTGCAAAAGCCAACAAATATAAACTACTACCAGAACAGTGGGGGGGGGGGAGTTTCAACAGAGATGTGAGGAATCAGAGTGCAAATTATAAAACCCAAAAAATATATACTGATCTCAGTATATTTGCAGAACACTAAGACAACAGATATCTAAGCAACAATTTAGCTCTATAATACAGAATAATACAGAAAAATATACTCAGCTCTATATATTTGCAGATAGTCTTGTAAGGCTGTTCCACTTTAAATGCAGACTGCTGCTATTAACAGTTCAAATTAAGGGAACCTTGACTTAACAACACACAAGCAATAGAAACCACAATGGGGGGTGGGAAGAAAGTTTCAACAGAGATGTGAGGAATCAGAGTACAAATTATAAAACCCAAAAATATATACTGATCTCTGTATATTTGCAGAACACTAAGACAACAGATATCTAAGCAACAATTTAGCTCTATAATGCAGAATAATACAGAAAAATATACTCAGCTCTATATATTTGCAGACAGTCTTGTAAGGCTGTTACACTTTAAATGCAGACTGCTGCTATTAACAGTTCAAATTAAGGGAACCTTGAGTTAACAACACACAAGCAATAGAAACCACAATGAGGGGTTGGGGAAGAAAGTTTCAACAGAGATGTGAGGAATCAGAGTGCAAATTACAAAACCCAAAAAATATATACTGATCTCTGTATATTTGCAGAACACTAAAACAACAGATATCTGAGCAACAATTTAGTTCTATAATACAGAATAATACAGAAAAATATACACAGCTCTATATATTTGCAGATAGTCTTGTAAGGCTGTTCCACTTTAAATGCAGACTGCTGCTATTAACAGTTCAAATTAAGGGAACCTTGACTTAACAACACACAAGCAATAGAAACCACAATGAGGGGGTGGGGAAGAAAGTTTCAACAGAGATGTGAGGAATCAGAGTACAAATTATAAAACCCAAAAAATATATACTGATCTCTGTATATTTGCAGAACACTAAGACAACAGATATCTAAGCAACAATTTAGCTCTATAATACAGAATAATACAGAAAAATATACTCAGCTCTATATATTTGCAGACAGTCGTGTAAGGCTGTTCCACTTTAAATGCAGACTGCTGCTATTAACAGTTCAAATTAAGGGAACCTTGAGTTAACAACACACAAGCAATAGAAACCACAATGAGGGGGTTGGGGAAGAAAGTTTCAACAGAGATGTGAGGAATCAGAGTTCAAATTATAAAACCCAAAAAATATGTACTGATCTCTGTATATTTGCAGAACACTAAGACAACAGATATCTAAGTAACAATTTAGCTCTATAATACAGAATAATACAGAAAAATATACTCAGCTCTATATATTTGCAGATAGTCTTGTAAGGCTGTTGCACTTTAAATGCAGACTGCTGCTATTAACAGTTCAAATTAAGGGAACCTTGAGTTAACAACACACAAGCAATAGAAACCACAATGGGGGGGGGGGAGTTTCAACAGAAATGTGAAGAATCAGAGAGCAAATTATAAAACCCAGAAAATATATACTGATCTCTGTATATTTGCAGAACACTAAGACAACAGATATCTAAGCAACAATTTAGCTCTATAATACAGAATAATACAGAAAAATATACTCAGCTCTATATATTTGCAGATAGTCTTGTAAGGCTGTTCCACTTTAAAATACTTTTAAGTATTTCTTTTTATATTTTATTTAGCCAGAGAAGCAACCACCTCTGATATTAAAAGTCTTTAAACTCTTGTTTCACATCTTCTCATATTTTTCCCTTGTGTTTCATTAACACAGAATCAGTTTATGGGTTTATAGCCATTAACTTTTGTTTCCAAACATGTTTCATTTTTACAGATTCACATACACACAAAAACAAGCTGTATTTGTTTTCATCACACCATTCTTAAATTGCAAGTAACCCTAACACCGAAATGAGTATGAAACACCTATGCTTGTTTTTGCTTTAGTGGCTTGAGGCAAACTTTCAAATAAGAAAAACAACTAAAAAGTCTATATAGGAAGTCTATATAGGATCATAAGAAGTTACTAGGCTATTGGCCCTGAAGCCCTTACAAGCCTAGTCAAGAATTTTGCCCATGTTCTAAGAAATCAGCACCCAATGACTTCCCAAAGTGTATACATCTCTATAAAACTAAAAAAAAACCCTCTTGTGCATAGTCATACAGGTAGATGAGTTTTTAGTAACTGTAGATGTATAGTTTTAGTATACCATCATTCCCGATGACATTTGCACAAAATGAGTTCCACATATGTTATGTAAAGAGTGTCCTAATAACCTATCATATCCTGGCACCTCAAAGGCAGGAAGCTCACTGTCACCCTTAACTTATCCTACTTAGTGAGTAGTGTTACTGTGTTTCTCACTATGGAATTACCTATGACTGTGATATTGCCAAGTGGCTTTGCTGGCCTCAGATGCTGTAAGGGCTCATGGTGGTCAACCAAATGACCCTATCTGAAATGCTTTTGAATGGTGTTGCATGTACAGATGGTGCACGGTCTTTGTGTTGCTGAGGGGAACTGTGTTTGGCTTGCACCTCAAAGGTTTTTAAGGCTTAGGAAGAGATTTCTTGAGAACTTCAGCGTATGAAGGCTTATTATCTGGTAAGTGGTATGGAGTCTAGGGTGAGTGTGATTCCTGACAGACTTATGGGTTATTCATTCATTTGATCATAGTCAGCTAAAATGTACACAGTCTATAAAATGAATATAAAAGTTTTTTTTGTGTGTGTGTGTGTGTGTGTGTGTGTGTGTGTGTGTGTGTGTTTGTGTGTGCGTGTGTGCGTGTTTGTGCATATTTGTGTGTGTGTGTGTGTGAGTGTGTGTGTGTGTGTGTGTGTGTGTGTGTGTGTGTGTGTGTGTGTGTGTGTGTGTGTGTGTGTGTGTGTGTGTGTGTGTGTGTGTGTGTGTGTGTGTGTGTGTGCAGATGCGGTTTGCAATGGGCACTGTAAACATCTAACAGTGGTGGGCTGAAATACATTACTGTTACAATGAGTTGTACCCAGTCAATAAAGTCATTGTAACTGATGGGCACAAAGGCAGTCTGCTGATGAAACTGATTGACTCCCACTACCAGTCAATGATCCTGCTTATCAAGACTTGTGTGTATTTGAGTGAAACAAGCTGATATGCATTTCTGTGTATACTTTTATTTGATTATTGTTTGACATCTGATGTATGTAGAGTCAAAGTGGCTATAATGAATGGTACTGAGATAGTATGCAGGTGAAAGTGGCTGATCCCACCAATAATCAGTCATTGACATGCTGTGTTGTAACTCCGCCCTATTCCATTTAGCCCTACCTGTTCAGATACTTCTTGTAGCCAGATCCCTTGCTTTGAAGTCACAAGATGCCATTGTAGCCTTTCAGAATGCCACTGATATTTGACAAGTGAACTGCCAGGGAAATGTGAAAGAGTCTTTGAGGCTTCATTTGAAAAAAATGGAACTTGTTTAAATAATTGTGGATATCTATCCATTACTAACAGGACCAAAGCTGTAAGTGCAAACAAAATAGTGTTTATTTATTTTATTTTATTTTATTTTACATTTGATGACCGGGAAAGTCCTACTAGACACAGGTCCATTTTCAGCGGAGGCCCGGGGAGAAAAGCTCCATTTAAACAATTGCTAAACAGATACAATTATAAGAAACAGCCTTGCATTCTTAATACACACATATAAAATATAATCTAACATTGCGGCACAGGCTCATGTACAGCACATAGTTGTGTTTTTAAATGCAAACAAATGGCATATAGGAGTGTGTTTAATATTTAATTATAAACACACAAGTTAATACCATTGGAATAAAACAATTTTAGGAAGGAATAGGAAAGTAGAGGCTAAACAGAACTGGGTCATCCTTAGCACTATCCTAGTATTACTGCTATGTGGCGGATTAGCCTGGGGAGTCACATGAGCACAGCCAGTTGCTAAAGTAGTGGGTTTTGAGTAGTTTCTTAAATTGGGGGGCAGAAGCTGCCAAAGTTATGTGAGTAGGAAGTGAATTCCAGGTTTTTGCTATTGTACAGGCAAAGAGAGTTTTACCAGCTTCATTCCTATGTTTGATGATGTTTATGAGATTTTGGTCTATTGATCTTAGGACTCGGGTGGTTGTGTAAGGTTGTATTAGATTTTGTAGTATGGGGGTTTTGTCAGGGAGGTAGTACAGTTAGTGAGTTATGGAGAGCTGTGTAGTAAGAAGAAGATGGGGTAACTCAAGCCATTTGAGCTGCTTGATGGAATGACAGTGATGGTCCCTATTAGAGGCACCTGCAGCAAACCTGGCAATCTTGTTATAGCAAGCTGTCATTTTGTTTTGCTTGCTGTGGCGAAGATTCGTCAGGATTGGAGAGGCATACAGTAGGGTGGATAGTAGGTGAGTTCTAGCAATAGTGGCTTTGGTATGGTTGGTCATGAATTGCCTGTTCCTGTATGAGACCAAGCTTTTTGTGCACTTTTTTGATTGTTTGGGCTATGTGTATGTCAAATTTAAGTTTGTTATTGATTACTACTCCTAAGAGTTTGGTGTGTGATGTTGGGGTGATTAGGGTATTATCTTTGGAGTTTATTGCTAATGAAGAATTAAGACATAATTTGTAAGGCCAAGACATGCCACACATTTCCGTTACTATAAAATTAAGTGTGTCATAAATCTAGTTCCCCAGTAAAGTACTGCGGAACTAGTACACAACGCTGATAAAGTTGTTACAACAATTACAGATCCCTTACAAGTAAGACTGAACAAGGTTTATATCCAGCAATATACCGTAACTCTCAGAACTTCAACTAGCTGTATCACGATATGCCAGATGTCAGTTTCTTGAAAGTGTATGCCTTTGCAGTGTATGATGCATTGTCATTAATTTAAGTGCTGCGTTTGAACATGAAGTAAAGAAAAATACCTTATCAAATTTGTACAAAGAAATTTCTGAACAACTGGCACTGACCAGTCTTGATTCTGTAATACATTATTCCCTTAGTTTCACTGCTATTCTATTCCAGTTTGAAAGGGATGAAGATGCCCTATTACATGGCGATATATTTAACACTAACTTCTCTTGTATGCTTTAGATAAATGGTCATCACAGGCTAACCTTAGTTGTGTAAAGGTTTATTTTGTTCTTTACCATCTGTGACCCCAGTTCAGATAGCTGCCCAGGTATTAGGGGAGCATATTGCAGGTGGTTGTGTACAGAGCATCAAAAGAATGGCTTTCTCTTGAGGGAAAGCTGAGAGATATGGTGTTCTGGTACTTACTCCTAGTCAAGCCATGGAATATGGCAACCATAGTATAAGTGACTAATTTTAGCAGTATAAGCAGATGCTGTCTGCTGCATCCATAGGGAAGTGCACAGACTCAGCACTATTGCTTGTGGTAGACTTCAGTGGGACCCTTAGTCAGAAGATCTACAAAGGAAAAACCTTTGGCTGGGATCCCACAGTCTTGTTCCTTCTTGTAAAATATATGGTCATGCAATGACTCACTCATCTGTGAGTACGTACAGGTCACAGTGGAGACTATTAATAAGAAGCAGGAATAAATGGCATTTCAGCACCAAAATGTAGATTTCACAACATGGAAAATATATAAAAAATTACCACCCATTTTCCTTTTTTTTTCTTTTAACAAAATTGCTCATCATTTAACTTATATTATTCTGCATGTTCATAATATTTCGATAAGCATTGCAGTATCTAGTTTTTAACAAGACTTGTTTGTGTAAGTTCATCAAGTTAATTTAATACACTTCTAGTGTTTATTACACAGCACCTATAGCAATAGCTTTTTTTCAGAAATGGCACTTATTTTTATATGTCATAATTACATATTTACATTTCTAAGTATTTATCATCACTTATTCCTCCATAAACCTTAGAGACTTAAGGATTTAGCATTTGGAAAGCTGCTAGATTCATTTTTCAAGAGCTTTGTCCAATAGTTCTGCTTATCTGTAGACCACATGCAATAATTATAATGAGAGCAACTGACAGTAAAAATACTGTCTACATGACATCATTAATTTAACATTTCTCACTTTTTACAGTAGCTATATTTTATTTAAATATCATAAAATATGTCATACAAATGATTTCTGTGTTATTAGACACACAAAAATTATACCAAACCATACACAGGAATTTGTATGTGGTATACGTACAGAAATCATGCACTTAAAATATATGTATTTTTTTAAACAAGAAACATCTTTACTAAATTATCAGTTAACTAGCCAATCATACATTTATATAAATGAAAACAAACCATATTGACATAATCCTAGTTGCAAGCATTTTACATCACAAACTATATTGGAATAATTTTAGTTACAAACATAATGCATCACTTATAACCTACCCAATCATTGTCAGTCAAGCATAATATAATTCATTCAGATCCTGCCTTCTTTTAAACCTCATTCCTCCCCTGCATATATTGTTCCCACAATTCCCATTTTTTTTCCTATTAATTTGCTCCTGTTCTTTTCTAAAGATCCCAATTCCAGTTGTTTTATCTCTGTTACTATATTCACTACTTGTAGTACAGTTGGTTAAGACTTTGATTTCCATTTTCTAGTAATTGCTTTTTTGGCAGGCCTCATAATTAGACTAAGCAAGGTCTTACTATGTCTAGGCAATTTTGATTCTGTATCATAGCTCAGAAAAATCATTTACCGTTACACCAATTTGCCCACCCAGTATCTCTGATAGAATTGTCTGCAGGGAATCTTTAAATTCTGCCAACTCATTACACTCCCAGAAAATATGTTCCCAATTACCTTTCTTCCCTATCACACCTCCAACATTTGCTGTCTACCTGGGAAAACATTATCTGGAATCTATAAGGAGTATAAAAATATCTATGTAAACATTTCCAAGCAAAAAATCCTAAATCTTCAAGATTTTATTGCATATTTGGGAGACAAACATATATCCCCCATTGTTTATTTGTGAATTATCCAGTCTCTCTTCCCAATCTTTTCTAACCTCCTCTGATTGATTCTTATAGTTATCATGCAATTCTTTATATGCTGTATTAATTATTCCTTTTTAACAGCAGTTTCTGTTCTAGATTCTACTAAAAACTCTACCAATGCTGGCCTTTCTTTTAGAACCCCCTATTTCTTTCTGTTTGCCTATACTCTGATATCAATCCTTGATAGGGAAGGCAATCATTAACCTTCAGTCCAAATAAACTGTTGGCATCTTCGCATTCTATTACCTTTCCCTCTCTAGTTATTTGCTAATACCTTGGTGTCTTTGCCAATTTTCTCCAATAAATTCCAACTCTCTCTTGCCTGTTGTCTGTATCCCTAATTTCAATCATCAATATTAGCAGAATCTCTTTTCTCCATTCCTGCATTGGCTTAGTTCTTAGAATACTTTCTGCTACTTTATCAATATAATAATCTGTATGATTATTGTTATTCTCCTTAAAAGTCTGTATCCAAAATCCCAATCTCTTCTTTGTTCTTGAGCCCCCCTCCCCGTTTCATCATCATCACTTTCCACTTTGAATTGTGGGTTTCTGCTTATGTTGTATCTTAACTGTGTAGCTCTGAAATACCCCTTCAAATAGGATAATCCCAATCTGCCTTGTTCTATTGGAAGAATCAGCTTATCCCTCTTGCTGTCTTCCCCTCCCAGATAAAATCCTTCAGCTCTTTGTTAACTGCTATTCACAAGTTCCCCTCTGGTTGATAAAAATGTGCCTGACCTGTGTGTAAGATTAAGGGGACTAAAAACATTTTAACTGCTTGTATCTTACTATCCATATCCATATAACAGAGCTTCCATTTTCTCAGTTTTTATACTATCTTTTGTTTAGTCTCTTCCCACTACCCCTAGCTGCTACACCAGAATAATTTTAATCCATACTCAAAAATACTTCTTTTTATCATGTCCCTACAAATATAGATATTGCTGAACCAACTCGTGTGTGGGTACATAATTTACCACTATTGCCCTTGTTTTAGCTTCATTAATTTTTAAACTCTCTCAAAATGTTCCACAACACTATAATGTCCTTTTCTGGTTTTATCAGATATAAAATAATATTATCTGCAAATAGAGCCAGCTTTTCTTTACTAGCATACCAATTATATCCCTGATTTTCTGATTCCCTTATGTTCTTTGCCAATGGTTTTAAATATAATGCAAATAACAATTGGGAAAGAGGACACTCCTGCCTGGTTCCTCTGCTCAAGTAGAAATTATCAGACAGGACCCCACCCACTTTAATTTTCACCTCCAATCCCTCATATATCCTCCTAATCAAACGTATAATTTTATCAGGGAATGCAAATGCTTCCATTGCCCTGCTTATAAAGTCCCAGATTTCTCTGTCAAATGTTTTCTCTACTTCAAGACCCACCAACAATTGTGGCATTTTCTTACATTCTGCTTCCCTCTGGATCATCTATGTTCTGTGAATGTTTGCCTCCCCTCCACAAAACCACATTGATCCATAGCTATCAATTTTGCATCACTTTTGCCATTCTTTTAGCCATTATAGACATAAACAAGTGTTTATCATGGTTTAGTATTGAAATAGGTCTATACAAAGCTGGGTCTGATGGATCTTTACCCTCTTTAGGTATTACAGCCACCACCACCACTTTCTTCCAGGATGCTGGTACTTCTCCCCCTGTTAAAATACTGTTAAGCAAAACCTTCCAGATGTTTATCAGTTTTTTCCCTCCTAGCTTCCAAACTTCTATAGGAGTACCATCTATTCCTGGGGAACTTCCTGTAGATTGGTTATACATCACCATTTTTATCTCATCTTCTGCTGTCTTAACTGTTAGTCATTGAGCCTTGTCTACCTCTAACTTTGGCATATTTAATTCCTCCATAAACATTTCCATCTGTACCTTTTCTTGATTTCCATATTCTGTGCTTTATATAGACTTTCATAGAATGTCTGAAATATTTCTAATATTTCTACAGGATCTCAGCTATATTCCTAGTTATAGGTTCCCTAAGCTTGGTGACAGCCCTTTCTACTTTCTGTTGCCTGAGACATTGTGCAAAAAGTTTTTGTTCTCTAGAGTTATTATCAAAAAAACAGTTGCTTAATAACAATCTTTCTAAACGCATGTGTATTATCGAGGTAATCCCTTATTTTCTGTTTAGCATTCTGCAGTTGTTCCTCTTCTTGTTCTGTGAGGTTCCCCCTATTTTGCAATACTTTAAC
The DNA here is from genome assembly GCF_019279795.1 of Protopterus annectens. Classification (NCBI taxonomy): domain Eukaryota; kingdom Metazoa; phylum Chordata; order Ceratodontiformes; family Protopteridae; genus Protopterus; species Protopterus annectens. The sequence continues at coordinate 451,865,324 of NC_056746.1, read as the reverse complement.
ATTTAACAATCTGTCTAAATAACTCTTCTTCTTAACCATATCTCCCTTTCTTTTATTTCTACCCTATTTTTAAACTCCTCTTTAATTTTATCCAATATAGCCTAGCTATATATATTTTCAGAAGAAATTTCTGTCTTCTCTAATAGCTCCTGAGTAATTTTCACTACCCATTCCTTAAATTCCTCTCTTTTCAACAGATAAGTGGGAAAGTGTCAGTGTCTCATTTTTATTTCATTACCCTGTGTTTTTATTTTAGTTATTGCTGGCGCATGATCTGAAATAGTTATTGGGTATGTATCAAGACCTTCAATTAAATGTACATGTTCATGTAAAATGTACACTCTGTCTAGCCTAGTCCAGTTTTTGTATCTTGGGAAACAATATGTAAATTCATTCTGAACTCCTACTAATGAATTCACATCTTCCATGTCAAATAGTTTCATAATTTCTTCAAAAATCTACCCTCCTTTGTTACATTTTCCCTTCGGCCCCCCAGACATATCTTCACTGTTGCAAATCAAATTCCAGTCCCCACATATAAGTAATATTCCTTGCTGAAAGCTATTGGAGCTCCTCTTGCAATTAATATAAGTATTCCTCTTTTCCTTTATCCCAGGTATTTTGCCGAATAACCATCCTGAAAACCTTTATTTATCAAATTCATATGTTCAGTTCTTTCCAAGTGTGTCTCATATAGCATAGCTATTTGCATTCTACATTTCTAATATAGTTCAATAGTCTTTCTTTTTTATATTTATCTGTGGCGGCACTTTAATTTAAAGATATTACAGAAAGCATCATTGAATTTAAAAGTTATTATTCCCACCTTTTATGTATAACAGCTTTTTGTTAAATGTCTAGTTCCAGATTTTGTGTTACATACAATATATTGTTTGGCAGGTCGATCTTTTATACAGTTGTTTCTTGTCATAACCATTTGAGCCTATGTCACATTTTACAAAACTTTTTATTTTATTGAAAGCCCTCAAAGAAAACATCCCCAATACCCCCTAAAACCTATTAACTTAATAAAAATATCACACAAAACTATGTACATCATCAAAATTGAAGTTTTACCCTTCTAATAGGAACTAATGTTCCAAACTGACAACCAAAATCATAAACTTTACTTAACCTAACAGAAAGGTTATCCATGCTAAGATGCATGGTGCAGCCTGTGCTTCAACTAAGTGTTGTCTGGTTTTGTCTTACCTTTATAGCTCTTACAACTTAATAAACACTTGAATGCTTTCAGAGTACATTATCTAAGAACCATTTTTCTGTTGTCTCCTATAAACATGAGGATCAGATTCAGAACTGCTACTAAGCATACATTTACCTGATAGAAAAAAAAAGCCTTCTAATATTCAATATTATTTTTCATTTACTTAAAACTTGTTACTAGATCAAGCTAAGAGCCTTAATCCAGTCATTCCCCTATGCAAGTATGAGAAAAAGCATGCACATTTTTCTTTTGTCATGCTCTTTTAACCAGACTTTTGGTCTTTTTTACATTGCAGTGCCTACATTTCTTAAAACTAATCAAGAAGAAAGAGAGAAGAAGAGAGAAAGAAAAAAAAAGAAAAAAGGAACACATGTTTGCATTAGTAACCTCAGTACACTTAAAATAACTAAGAAAACATTATTTTATGGTATGCAAAGAAAATCATGTACAATAAAAATAATACCATTAAGAAAAAAATAGTTTTACTTAACAGTTTACTTTATCCCTCCTCTTCCCCTCTCCTAAATATTTTTCTGAACATCAGTGACATGAAGTAGGGCATATGCTTTTGAATCCCCTACATGTTTAATAAAGCCCGAAAGAGTCCAATATTTCTAGATTTTCTTGCTTTGTCACAAATATAGTTATTGCTTTGTAATCCCACATTTGTCAATTTCCAAGTTACTGATTTTATTCCTGTTCATGTCCAGCTCCCAAATCCTTTCTCTACTTCATTTCCAATATACTATTGATTCTTCTAGTTGACTCTTCTGCTTTTTTTCCCTTCTCTCAAGCATTTTCTGTTGAAACATTGGAAAAGGTTTCACTGGCACAGCCTCTCTGTAATATTTATTAACAGAAGATCAAGAAGCAGAAACTCCTTATGTTCGCAGCCCACTTTTTGTTGGAGAAACTTTTGTATTTCCTCTTAAACATGTACTTCATCAAGAATTATTTTGTCCCTCCAGGGAAGAATATTTTAAAGATAGCTAGGTACAGCAGTTTGAATCTCCATGCCTGCTTCTCATCGTTCCCTGCACTGTGAGATACATTTACTCCTCTTCTGCCTGGTATACAATGAGTAATCATTCTCCACAATGCTGTCTCCCACTTTTTGTGCTTTGTCTTTCTGCCACAGTTTTGTCAGAATCAATGCCTTCTGCTGGTAGGGTTGCATCTTTACTATTAAAGGTCTAGGATGCTTTTTCATAGTTAGGTTTGGAGCATGCACGTTATGTGCCCTTTCAATTAACAACTCCTGCTGTAGAGTACCAGTCTAGCTGCTTATTTGTGCTTTCATAAAATGAATACAGTCTGTTCCTTCCAGCTTCTCTGGCACAGCAGAAAATCTCAGGTTTTCCCTACATGCTCTGTTGCCTAATTCTATTATTTTTTGAAACATGTCATCTAGAGCAGTCTCATATTTAGCTAGCATTTTCTTCATTTCGACCTCAGATTTTTGCAGTTTGTCACCTCATCTGAATAGCTGTTTAAAGCTTCTTTAATTTTCTCCAGCCTTTTGCTGTTGTTGTTTGAGTTGATATACTCCATCAGTGTTTCACTTATTTTAATCAGGTCTGTGTGCAGTTGTCTTATACTTTCCTGTAGGTTACTGGAAGACATGTCTGGAACTTGCACTGCCTTTTGCTGAACAGCTGCAGTACTTTTCCCAGTCAGCATTTTTCCTCACCTTTTGTAGATGATTTCCTTTTAGGTCCTCTGTATTTCTTTTTTCCTTGCATCCAGGCAGTGCACTTACTAGCCAGTTGCTGAAATGTATCCAGAAATATAAATCCACTGGCCTTTTCTGCTAAGTTTCTGTTTTCACACTGTTACTCAATGTGCACCCATTTTGGAAGTCCCCCAAATAAAATATATGCATTGTCAAAATGACCAAGTAACGATATCAGATAAGAGATGTTATAAGAACTTTTAGTACAGACTGACTCTAATGGCTGAATCACAAGACACAGACTCCTCAGTCATGTTATCTCTATTAAAGACACATACACTATTTTTGCATATATGATGTGTAATAGCAGACAAATGACAGTGGAGACTGGCATCACATCACAGAACTTGAGTGTCAGTGCTGCAGTAAACAGTGTGTGTGTGTGTGTGTGTGTGTGTGTGTGTGTGTGTGTGTGTGTGTGTGTGTGTGTGTGTGTGTGTGTGTGTGTGTGTGTAGACATATATTGTGTGTGGTGGAAAATAATAGTGTAAAGGATTTTTCTTTTTTCTATGGTTTATGGTAGGCTTTTTGTAGTATGCTTTAAGAATCTACATTTAGGGAGTTCCTTTTCAGGAATATAAACATTATGCAGTTTGGGCCACATCCTCAGTATCTCTGGATTTATTGCGAAGGTATGCAGACTATAATAGTGGCTACAATCTCCTGCATACCTCCTCTGACAAATCCAGATTTGACAATGTATTTGTTTTAGTTAGTTAGTTAGGGCCACTGTAAATACACCTAATGGACTTTTAGTGGAATCCACACACTGGAGACCAAGTCCATGGGGAAAAGTCATAAAACCGAAGATCTTCTACTATTACTGCTTATTAACCTTATGGAACATTGAGCAAGTGCTATTCTAGTGCATTTACACAGCAGTATTCTAAACATTTTATATTAAGATTACCTAGAGCACAGCCAAAAAGTATGTCTTTTTTCTGTTAGGGTTGTTGAATTCTGGACCTTCATATTTTCTTCTTATTTTTCAAAATTGGGTCAGGCAGTAAAGAACTAAACTTGAAAGCTACACTTTAAAAATATTCTTCTGTATGTTTTTCTATAAATAGTATTATTACATACTGCTGCTAAATAATCCTATTCTTAATTCTAAATGTATGAAGAGTGTGTAATGGTCTGCTTGCTGATGCTTAGGAGCTGACAAGCAGGAAAACAAGAAAACAAAAATCCCATTTGTTCTGTAGGGAGTATGCCCCATGTATCACTCCATGAAAAGGGTTCTATCTCATGCACCTCTAAACATAATTATTCTAACATTAAGGTCAGTGCATCTATGAAAAAACTGAAATTTCTGATTGCAGCATCTTTGGTCAACAAAACAATATCTCTAACACTAGTTTTTTATTGGGTAAAAGTTGGAAGATTCAAATAATTCAACTTCACTGATAAGGTAATTAGGTAAACACCCTTAAATCCATGTATGTTTCTAGCCAGCTCCATTGTGAAGACTGATAGGGCTCTGATATGCCTCAACTAGTCCAAGTTTGGTAAGCAAGCCCATGTAGTAGAGGATTTGGCAGGTGTGGGATGAAAGTGAATGGTTGATATCAAGTAACTCCTCCCAGGGAAGACAAATGGGACGATTCTGGTATATAAGCATAACTTGTCAGAGGGACAGGCTTATGTTCAGATGACCAGGAACAAGACCTGGCCTTAGAAGCAGTACATAATGCACTGCAGCCTTGCTGAATGTATGGCATCATGCACTCACAAATGCCCTGTTGTGATGATGATGCCTTGGCTTTGTAGGGCATGAACATTCCTCAATCAGATACTGAGAATGATGCCCCACAAACACCAATTTGCAGTATATGCACCTGCAAACAGTTAACTCTCTACTTCCTGGTTGTCCCCACACCTGTAGGGTGACTCCTGGTCTGTAGGGTATGGTGTTTTTGGTTGGTCAGGGTCATCCGTACATAAACCATAGATATTGAAGATGTGACCCAAACTTAAGTGCAGTTTCCTGCAGTTAGGTCATTACAGTTGGTGCTTCAGGTCAAAATAACACTGATGGATGAAAAAAAGATATAGAAAAAAATCTGTTTATGCTTTTAGTATAACAACACCTTAGTTTTCTTACTACTTGCAATCCATTATAGACAAAGACAAGACATGTGGTGATGACCTTTATATGCTACCTCTAAAAATGTCTGACTATCAATGATACGATTTGCCTGATGCTCTGATCACCTTGGCTTACTCCTCCCTAGAGGGATATGAACTGCTATTGGATAGTTTACATTTCTCTTCGTCAGATGGATTTCTGATGGCTTGAGTCTATTTCCAGATCTTTTTGCATGTGAAATAAATTTGAAATTGTATCTGACAACATTAGTATTATAAGATTTTAACTCTTTCAGATAATGAGATATTTATTAAGTATCTCCTAACCAGCAAAGACGCCATCCTTGATCTGCTAATCACTAACAGCCCCACCATTATCTCCTAAATATCTCTTTTTCCACCCTCATTCAGTGAAACTTCCCCCAACAACCTTCCAAATCATCCAATAGGCACCACTTCTGCATCAAACTAGCTACCTTCAGACCCAGATCCACTACCAGTACTGAAAACCTTAAAGAAAAACACCTAACTATCAACTGGTCTACCACCAACTTACAGAACCACAACTCAGCTGCTATAGGTCTTACACATACCCTCTTTCACCGTCAAGAAAAATTCTTTCCATTTACACAGTATCTTTTCAAATACAACAAAGTCACCTGGGTAACCACTGATCTGAAAGCTCTCTTCAAACTTAAAGACAATACATGGTCTTCATGGAAACAAAACCCCTCACCAGAAAGTCATACTGACTTTATTTCTCTGTGTAACCTAGCAAAGCAACCTATACACAGGCACAAAATTAACTATTTCGGACACAAACAACTGTCTCTGCTAGGCCAACCCGACCACTTCTGGTAGGAAGTAAATCTTCTCACAGGCTATAAATCCATGATGCTACCATATTCCCATCATGAGCCCGACCTCTCAAGGCCAGCTTTCTGCCTTTGACTTTCTCAGAGGTCCAGCCATTTCCCCTAGTACCACAACCTCTACCCCAACCCCCCCACCACCCCAACTTTTATCACGCTCTTCTATTTTATGAAAATCACTCACAAAGACCTTAAGCCCTTACTAGAATACATGTTGGATACACTACACGCCCCGGTGAAAATAACCTACTCCCCTGGATCATTTCACTCTGCAAAGACTTCTGTACAATACCTTTTCTCAACATTTATAACCTCTGCTTAATTCAAAACACAATGCCAGACATGTGAGAACGTACTCTTGTCAAACCACTTTCCAAACAGCTTCAGCCAGAGAATGCAAATCACTTTTAGCGTGTCTCTGTCCTCCCTACACTTGGGAAAACAATTGAAAATTTCAACTATAACCAATTATTCACTTATATCCAACAGTGTCATCTCCCCAGTCTTAAATACCATGGATTCTGGGCTGGGCAGAGCACAATGACAGCACTATGGTCACTTACAGATGAGATCCTTTTCAACATGGATAAAGAAAAATTTTCAGGACTATTCTTAATTGCTCTTACCAAAGTATTTTAAACACCTTTATTAAAATGTCACTTACAGATATAGGCATACATATATTAATAGAATAGAAAACAAAACAAACAAAATGTTGACATTTGTCATATTCTTGCATTATACATTACAGATGTTTTCTTTCATTTAACAATTGTTTACTCCAACATTACATAAACTGCACTCCTGACTTCCCTCTAACTTAACTCTTCATCCAGAATATTATTCTGCATGTATTGTTAACACAAAATTCTATTTATTTTTCAGTAATTTGCTCATTCCCTTTTCTAAAGATCCAGCTGTGATGCCATGCACTGGCCCAGTAATCAAGGAGCCTCAATCCTCACCACTAGCACCAGTGAGGGGCATGCACATTGGGGGAGATAACAAGTACACACACAGTAAAGTACAATTTCCCTTAAGAGTACACAGAGATCACAGTCAGTCTGGGGCTGGTTTCTCCCTTTCTCTCCAGATCCCCAGTAAGACTCCCCACTGGCACAGCTATAGGGTTCAGATCCCAGCTGAGTAGTCAAGACAAAACCTCCAGTACCCTCTCTGTCCAACCAGTGCTTCGTGTCCCTGCCCAAGTAGCTGACACACACTTTGAGATTTGGTTTATATACAAACACACAGACACTCCTAGGGAAGGCTGGTACAGGTTCTCCAGCTATGCCCCCTCCTGCCAGGCTATAAGGTAGTATTCACTGCCACCAATTACTCTTATCAGCTACTAATAAGGCCCTTTCCAAAGGGTGACCAATTTTGCTGTGTAATATCACTGTTATCCAAATAGTAAGTATGACCCAGGGCTAAAGCTATTGGAGTGGCTTGGACAGTATCAGCAAATACATGCAATGTACTCTAAGAACTTAAATCACCTTTACACAAAACAGCCACAGTTGAAAGGTTTTAAAATATTTAATAATAAATAATAAAAACACAAGACAATACCTATTACTTCAACACAATGACATTACAGAGTTCAGAAATGACAGGAAAATGCTTTAAAATAATACTATAGAATAATCTGTCATAAATATAGAAAATAGCTAGACTAATCTGGTTAAATGTCTATCTAACTGTAAGAGAAATACTAAGATATAAGATCCTACTTACAGAGCAAAGGCAGAGTGCTGGTGAGTTGATGTGTTCAGGTTCAGAAAAAATAAAAAAAATGCTTTCCTTTCTTTCTGTCCTTAAACTGATAACACAGTACTGCTGAGTCATTTCAGATTACATCATTCTTAACGGTTCTGATTAAGTTTCCCAGGCTCACAGAGCTTAAAATTTACATTTCTTTTTGTAATCTGCTCCTGCAGGGAGCCACAGCAATAAAAGACATTTTACATGTACAAATCTAGTAATTAACTCTTGTCCTAAGACAATAGAAAGAATTCCTTAGTCCAGACATCCTGTCTCCTAGCTTGAGATCAAACAGTTATACAATGCTTTACTTATCAGCTTTCTTTTAGCAGGGTGCACTGTTGTTACATTTTTGAAGCTCAGAACATATAAAAGTTTTCTTATATTTGTAAACAGCCTGTGGATTACATTAATATTTAAAATGACATAGAATTATTTACAAAATTCTAGCTAGCTAGGCTGGCAGACTTCACACCAACCTCTAGTTATTTTATCTCCTTTAAAATATTTAGTATTTGAACTGCTGTTGGCTTAGATTTTGATTTCTGCTTTCTAGAATTGTTTTTCAGCCAATAGGATTAAACTTGCTAACACTTTACTATGTATAGGCAACTCAGAGGGTCTATATTATACGAATGAAAGTTCATCATATCGAATGCTCTAAAGAGCGAAAAGTCCGGACCTCAAACTCCTTACAGCCCCCCACACCCCTCGCTAAATATATATACCAACTCTGAGATTGCACTGTACTGCGATCCCACATGAAGCACTTTGAGAGCCAACATTTTCACTATTCAGTGCGTTCGATATTATGAACTTTTGTTCATATAATATAGTCCCAACTCCGATCCCGTGTCCAAGCTCAAAAAATAATTTCCTTTGAAATTGTCAGCTTGGGTAAAATTCAGTTACTACCAAGTAAGTACAGTGTCTGGATACCAGCAAAGAAGAAATTTAGAGAACCTGAAAAAAAGTCAAACATAAAAAGTTGAATAGAAAACATTGGCTGCAGCTGTTCAGCAAAAAGCAGTTCAAGCGTTAGCTTTGGTTCAAGAGATGGCTTCCAGTTTTTTTTCTTCTCAATGCTGACTACTTTTACATGGACAATGAAACAGTCCCCAGCCAGGCAGCAACAAAGCACCAAATGTATACAGTACCAATACGTTGTAAGAAATATCCCCACAGGCAGGTGAAAATAAAAACACAACAATTTGTTGCAGAAAATCCAATGTAGCAATAGAAAACATAGCACACTAAATGCTTTCAACCCAAAAAGTGCTACGGGACTTCATCAAAGTGTAAGCCCATATCTTGAGGTAACCAAATTTATACTAATGTCTAATTAATTAAAAATTCACCCACAGAAGCAATTGACAATCAATAATACTTCATTGATTAACCAATTAAAAAGTTAAAATGTGAAAAACTACTTGACATGTAAATTTGGTAATCAGATTGTTTAGTCCAGGTATAGGAAAAATACATAAGCATGCAAAAACATATATATATATATATATATATATATATATATATATATATATATATACATACATATATATATATATATATATATATATTATATATTATATATATATATATATATATATAAAGACTGACAATAAAATATTTTGACTTATGCATGATGTTATCTTGTGACAGCCTTCACTTTTAACACGCGGGTAATGGATAGAGAATCATTTAAGCCAGGTGGACAATTGGCATTGGTTCTTACCTGCATTCAAGTTCCTTACATTCTAACATAACTTTCCAAGGCCGTTCTCTAGAATCACATTCTATGATGAAAAATTTAAAGAAATGGCCAAAGTGGTCACTAATATGTTTCCAGGGGTCGTTGTTAGAATTTTGATTTCTAATGTCCTTGATATGTTCATGTATTCTGTCCTTCAAACCTCTTTCCATTTTTCCTATGTTAAAGGAGCTGCACTGCTGACAAATAGCAGTGTAAATTATACTTTTAGTGTCAAACAAGCATCTCTTGAGACTAAAAATAAACCCATAACCAACCACATGAATACTGGTGGTTTCAAGTATGTGAAGGCACTGTGAACACCTACCACATTTAAACATTTACTTTTTCTTGTAGTTCTGGACCCTGATAATCGTTTTTCAATGAAATCTTTAAAATTATGGGCCCTTCTAAAGGTAAATATGGGAGAAGTCCCCTATCTTGTCCTTGTCAAAATTACAGACAATAATTAACTTCTAATTATCAGTTATGATAACCCTGATAACCTCTGCATCATTGTTGTACGTAAGGATACAATTTTGTTATAACCTTGAGCACCTCAGTCATTGGTGGCCCCAATTCCATCACTGGAGCCAACAATGGTTTGTAGAAACTATTACTTCTTTTAATTACAACTTCACAAACTATTCCCTCCAAAAATCTCTAGGGTACCCCCTGTTCAACAACATATCTTTCAGTTTCATTGCCTTTAGTAAAAAGGTGTCCAGGTCAGATACGATTCTGGCTAGTCTCATGAGCTGTTCTTTAACTAGCACCTTCTTCTGGTGAAGGGGGTGACAACTATTGAAAAATAGGAGGGAATTGGAATAGTTGGCCTTCATATACAGGTTAGACACAAATTTCTTATTAATATGGTCTTTCTTCAATTCAGCATCAAGGTAAAATACAGTGTCAGCCAAGGTATTCAATGTGGATTATAGAAATTCAGTAGAATAGTTAATAAATGCAAAAAAATCACTCAACATCAGTGTCACTCCAAAAAATAACAATATCATCCAAGATGTGACCATACAGTGTCCAGCTCTTCTAAAAGATGAACCTAAAAAACACGTTTTTCCCAATACGCTAGGAATGTACTAGTAAAAATAGGGGCACAAGTGGCCCCCTATGGCCACTCCGTTGGATTGTCTGTAAATCATACCTTCAAATAAAATGTTATTACTTTTTAACACTAATTCCATTACAGTCCTGATGACCTCAGTGCTATTACTATCTAACTGGCCCTGTTAATAAAAGTATTGGGTAAACCACTCCACACCAAAATAGCAGTGAATAAATCCCTAATATCTATAGTGACCAAGATAAGGTCC
>NC_056746.1:451847065-451849565 GCF_019279795.1 Protopterus annectens | reverse complement strand
CAACCCAACTCTTAATAACTCTATACAGACTTTTTTAAAAGTATGTGAAAGGGATATTAGGAAATTATGTGCATCAAACAGCACTAACAAATGGTTTAATTTATCTGAGTTAGAGAAACAAGCGCTATTACAGTTAACAAATGATAAAACACTACGCATTATGAGAGCGGACAAGGGTACGGGATTAGTCTTGATGGAACAAGAAGAATATATTAAAAAAATGGAAACTACACTACATAATAATGAGTTTTTCACCCAAGTAGACATACAGACAGTAGACACACACTTTACCAATATTGACAAGACCTTGAAAAGTTTACAGATTACTAATGCCATCTCCTTAGAAGATTACATGTTTTTGTCAGTCCCCTCACCTAATCTAGGGAGATTATTTGGTATTCACAAAATCCATAAGAATGCTTCTAACCCACTGTTTAGATACATCATTTCTAACAAAAAAAAACAAAACTGAAAAAATTGTGGAATACTTAGATGCAGTTTTAAACCCTTTAGCACAAAAGACTAACAACTATTTAAGAGATTCATGGGCTTTCTTAGACGAACTATTCCACAAAAAAGAACGGCTATCTAAATGTATTTTAGTAACTATGGATGTAGAAGGGTTATACTCTAATATATCTCACAAAGAAGGTATGCAACTTTTCAGATTATTTCTTAACAAATACACCACCTTCTCAAAACTTAAAATTAATACACTGTGTATTTTAGTTGAAATGGTACTGAATAATAACTTTTTCTTCTTTAATGGACATATATACAAACAAACCAAGGGAATAGCTATGGGTTCCAAGATAGCACCTGCTTTTGGTAATATTGTTATGAGCACATGGGAATTAGAAAAATTAAATACCTTGAAGAACTTTAATCTAGTACACATTTACAAAAGATTTATTGACGATGGTTTTTTTGCGTGGAAGGGTGACCAATCTTCTTTAGACCTTTTTATTTCTGATTTGAGAGACAATTTAGTTTTTTTGAACTTGATTTTGTCTGGAATCTGGTCTTCTATTTCCTTTTTAGATACACAGATATAACTTTCTACCTCCTAATACAGTACGTTCCACTATATATATAAAAGAGACCTATAAAAATAATCTGCTTGATATTACTAGCTCCCATCCATTTTTTATGAAAAGGAACCTTGTCAGAAGTCAATTTATTCACATCTCTACAATTATCAGTCAAGATTGTGACTTTCAAAAGAATGCAGTTTTGTTAAAACACATGTTTCTTCGAAGGAATTACCTTCCATCTCTTATTAACATATATGTAACGATCTCTAATGACAGACACACTAAATATTTACCAATTTTACTACATGGCTTTACACCTAATACTTCAAAACCAAGTAACATTAACAGAACCATTAGTTTCCCATTACCTATCTCTAGGGACATGTCACAAATTAGAAATGTCATCACGAATAACTGGGATTTATTAACTGAATCACATTTTATGTCAGCTGCTATTGGCACTGCACCTACCTTTTCATTTAAAAGAACCAAAACCATAAGAATGAGTTTAGAAAACAGAGATTTACCTTTTCTTATTAATTCTACTTCTACTTCCAACTCTCAAAATGGGATGCATTCATGTAATAAATGTGTGGTATGCCCTAACATTGTCATAGGATCTCAATGCACGTTCACACATTGTAATTATACTATTAAGTTTTCAAAATACTTCTTCTGCCATTCTACAGCCGTAGTATATGCAGGTATTTGTGCATCTTGTAAAGCATTTTATGCAGGTAAAACTACAAGAAAACTTTTAGATAGAATTAAGGAGCATCTAGGAGCCATCAGGGCAAAGAACTTAAATAATGCCCTTGCTAAACATAGCATTTTTTCGACTTCTTTTAGTAAATTTTACTTCATAGTATTAGAACAAGTTAACAGTTTTTTTGGAGATTGGGAATTATATTTAGAACTAAGAGAACTTAAATGGCAATTACTGCTTAATTCAGAAATATACCCTGGTCTGAATGAAAGTGTTAATATTAAATGTGCTTCAAAATGGAAGATTTAATTCTATTTTGACAGTTGTTCTATTTTGACAGTTGCTCTCTTTATACAAAATGTGGTTGCATCCATCCTTGACCTTTGACACACTTGTTAGTCACCATTTGTACAGTTATATGAAAATTCATGTCTCCTACATGCATATTTAGTGTGCACACTGTACATCTCTTCAATGATTAGCTAACACAAGGGAGTGTTTATTTAATATTCATGCCCCTGTCATTCATATGTATGTTCATGGTTATTGTGTTTAGATGATTGGCACAGTTTAAATATTGTCTGGTTGTACTATTGGTTACTGTACTAATAAGTTATAAGTAGTTCATTGTTTTTTTGTTTACATGTGACTCTAGTTACATACAATGTAAGTATTGTTGACTATAGGTTATTCTGATGAAGCTCTTCCACCTGAATAAGAGAGAAAGCTTAATCATCTATTCAGTGTCTGAGTTTTTATT
>NC_056746.1:451746180-451781489 GCF_019279795.1 Protopterus annectens | reverse complement strand
TCTTTAACCACTTTTGGAGTCCTGCAAAGGACACCTATATCCATGTTTAAAGAGTAGAACTTGCAGATTTGGCACACTGGTACTTTCCGGACAATGGTTTGGAAAGCAGCAGTGTATTTACCTTTCTTGCATGTCTGTATGTCTATCCATAATAGCTATGACGTAACCTATTTATGTACATGTGTTATATCTACAAGGACAAATGTTTCTATGTTTGTTATGTATATATCGATTAATGTAATTGTGTATGTGTGTGTGTGTGTGTGTGTGTGTATATATATATATATATATATATATATATATATATATATATATATGTCTGTACATTCTTTATTTCATATATTTATTTAGTTTAAGTCTGTGGATATATATCTATACACAAATATATATATCCATATATAGATATATAAATAAACGTGTAGAAAACAGCATTCATTTGCTATGCTGTGAGCGGATTACACATGCGCAGGCGCATTTGCATATCCTTATTGTGGGTTACATATGTTTACTAAGTCTTTGTGCTTATGTGGGCTTTCTTAATTGTGACGGTACCAGTACAATATCTGTAATCCGGTTAACGGACATATGCGAAACACACGTTCACCTTTACATATTTAAATGTCTGCAGCGCACACGCATTCATTAACTCATATGTGCTGTAGTCGTAGTTGACCCGGGACTGCATTCATGTTGGCCAGATGCTGTAACCACTATACAATTGGTGTTCTGACTCATTTATATGCATACCCATAGTACATAGCTACATTGACATATGCCTCACCGCTTCACTTACAACATAGGCATCCATTCTCCTGCTGGGAAAAACACGGTACTATATATTACACATTTCCTATTCCCTACTGCTCTGGACCCAAGCTGCATATTTAATCAATCCAAGGATATGCAGAACTCCAAGGCTTATAGTCCTGGCACATACAAGTCTTTGATTGTCAGGGTGTTCATGTGGTGATCTGGGTTTAGGCTTGTCCACCTGGTGAACGGAACTGCCCTGACCAAGTTCAAATGTCAGACAAAGCAGATGGACAGAATTTGTCCATTTTATAGAGGTTTACCTGTTTTTACAGACACAGGTCTTTCGGCACCTGTCAGCAGCCTTTTATGTTGGCAATACATGATATGGGTTGGGGTGGTTACAATACATAATCCATGGTGAGGGGTGTTCCCATTCACATTTGACTATTTCCTGTATGCATTCATATGAGGATTATTATTTTGGACATGAATTAACTACAGGTATGCAGTGGTACAGTAAACAAATGTGAAGGTTTGTTACTGTAAATATGTACGGACCTCTGTAATGCACTGTTGTTTTCTGGCAAATCAGTAGCTAGCCATTAACTCATTACAGCCGAGTGACATCTCCAGGCATTTCTGCAGTTGCACCCTACTGCTCCTCTAGGCGTCAAATATTGCCTGTTCATATTTGCATTAATAATTCCAAAACCATGTTACATACAAGGTACTGGAAATTTTTATCTTGAAGCATACATGATAGCAAACATAATTGTATTGATATATGACCTCTGTCAATGGGTATTTGTTAAAAATGTAAGGTGATAACTTAAATTTTGAAATGCTGAAGCCACGCCCACTAGGAGTTAAAGGTACACACTCAAAAGAGTCAGAACATAATGACAGACAGTTGAGTTTCAGACTTCATACTCTTCAGGAAATTAATGCCAATGTACAAAATGTTATTCTATCAACTTTCTCAGTTTCTTTACAAATTATCCATACTTTTGGGCCTTTGTCCCACTTTTATTCATGGCTTTGTCCAGATATCTTGCTCTCAGAGGTTGAAAGGTATACTTTTATTCACGGCTTTGTCCAGATATCTTTCTCTCAGAGGTTGACAGGTATGGTCGGTCACACCTACACACACATTAAGTGTCCCTCACACAGTAGATCAGGGTTATTCTGTTTACGTCAGTGCCTTCATCACCCTTTACCATTTGCCACTATGTGAAAGTGTGCAATATATTTCCGCTTATTCGTGTCGGGACACGTGCGTCACGAGCGAGTGTTTGATCCTGGGTAGTAGGTTATGCATGACCACTTAGGACTGGACAGTGTCGTACACCTCTAATGCACATTCCAACTTCTGTCCAGATATCTACAGGACTGGACTTTGTGTCTTCCGTTCTAATGTTTACACAGGTTACATATCCCATGAGGGATATCTGAAAATTGTACAGATCTACAACAAGAGGTATACCGAACATCGTTTTGGAGTTACGAAAATGTGCTGAGGTCGTGTGCAATCCTGCAACCGCCTAGGGTGACACTACCTACTACATATGCGTAGTGGTCACTATGTGTAGCTGTGGCTGCACCACACCAGTAGGCCAAGTACGGCTGGATTTGGTGGACGTTCAGGTATGGGAGCGGGTTGTGTGGTGTGGAGGGGATGCTGGGTAGTCCATTATGCATCCAGGTGTGTTGCATTTGTTATGGCCAGTTCCATCCAGGTGTGTTGTATTTGTTATGGCCAGTTCCATCAGGACCAATCTGTGGGTATGTGCCAGTGACATATCTATACATTTGTATCGCACATTTCAATATTCATCTGTTTGTGGGATTGTGTTCTACAGTATGGCTTGTCTGGTTGTATTGCAGCTGTTTATACATGTGTTTGTGTTTCTTTCAGCTTCACCCGCTGCTCCCTCATACACCTCCGGTTCACCTATTCTGCATACGACACAGTATCACCTTGGAGGATTGTACCATTACCCATCCACCCCACACAAAAAGATTCCTCACACCCCATACATCAGTGCTTTGGTTGTTGGCCCATGACACGGCCAGAGTAACACATTGAATACCCTACATGTGTCTGGTACCTGTATGGTTGTGTGGACTACCCTGACATGTTTGCTTTCCACATGCTATACCTCACGCACATAGGTACACGCCCATACTTCTCTTTCATTACATGTTTGGTATACCTGGGTACTACCCATTCGACTGTGACACATCCTGACAAGTTCGGCTTGTACCGCTGACTTCCAGATTTTGGCGGCCTGTTGTACTCATTGGTATGATGCCACCTTTTCCTAAGTCCAGGATGGGATATATTCCATACACATATCCGACAGTAGTGGACAACACCTCCCCACAGTCGACGGTAGGGTTGCCACCTTTTCAATTGGCCAAAGTGGGACATTTTTGGTACACACATCACATTTTACAGGCCGACACATACCCATGGTCAGTACACAGGATAGAACTTAGACTTCTTGCCTATATAAAAGCTTATTCTTGCAGCAGTTCAGTTGCTTATTCTGTTTCTTATAACATTTATGTAATTTACATACAGAAAACCTGTTTAATGCAACTATTACATAACATATAGGGAATAATTTTGTCCTATAATCTCAGGACATTTGCCATTGTTACAGGTTTTTGTCAGGACACAACTGCCCAAAGAGGGACTGTCATTCGCAAAGTGGGACATGTAGTAATCCTAGTCGACGGTACGGATAATACTGTTCCTTTCAGCCTACATGTGTCCTTATTGTTGTGGCTGTTTGTATGCTCCTTCTGTTTCGTTTACATGCTTATTCTTTTTCCTATCACATTTGGTATATGAAATACGGACATACCTTTTGTATGTGACTATTACATGTCTTGTGGGATATAATTCGGACATACAGTCGCTAGATATCTACATTTCCCATGTATTTTGTTACGGACACATCTGACCAGCTGTGTACCCTCCCTCACATTATGGGTCAGTTGGTGACCCTCACCATTGGGCTGGACGTACCTACTGATGGATCGCTAACATATGATGCGTTTCACTTCCACTTGGTATGGCTATCTACACTGCGTTGGACTATGGCCACACGGTCTTCCTTATCATTTGTTCGTGGGATAGGGACCTGTTATTCCCTACCATGCATTTCTGTTTGCTTCATCACTTTGTGTTCGCAGGTACTTTCTTGCATGCTTTGCATACATTTCAGTATCCAGGGACACTGACGTGGTTACTATCTTGCAACTTGTTATATGCAAGCATTTTAGGTTGCACATCGACAGCTGCCATTTCCACACCTCCGTGCGGCACTTCGACACGCCCTGTGCACTCGCACTCCTTTCCTCTGCACGTGGCTGTGTCAGCAGCGCGCCTTCATTACTATGCATTTGGCGCTACTGTGCCATCTTCACACTGCACGGTCGGCGCAAGCCTAATGCCGGCCTTGCACCAAGCTTCATGAATCCCGGTGTTATTTATATATATATATATATATATATATATATATATATATATATATATATATATATATATAGATATATATATATATATATATATATATATATATATATATATATATATATATATATATATATATATATATATATATATATATATATATATATATATATAGATATATATATATATATATATATATATATATATATATATATATATATATATATATATATATATATATATATATATATATATATAGATATATATACCCATATATATATATATATATATATATATATATATATATATATATATATATATATATATATATATATATATATATATATATATATATATATATATATATATATATATATATATATATATATATATATATATATATATATACATAGATATATAAATATACATATATATAAATATATATATATATATATATATATATATATATATATACACACCCATATATATATATATATATATATATATATATATATATATATATATATATATATACCCATATATATATATATATATATATATATATATATATATATATATATATATATATATATATATATATATATATATATATATATATATATATATATATATATATATATATATATATATATATATATATATATATATATATATATATATATATACCCATATATATATATATATATATATATATATATATATATATATATATATATATATATATATATATATATATATATATATATATATATATATATATATATATATATATATATATATATATATATATATATATATATATATATATATATATATATATATATATATATATATCTACACACACACACACATATATATATATATATATATATATATATATATATATATATATATATATATATATATATATATATTATATATATATATCTATGGGCAGGATTCACTAAACCTCCGTAAGAGTTAGCAAGTCTCACAGGCTGCAGTTAAATGGTGATGTCAGCATGCCATGCATATCCATGAGGGCATGCTGAATCACACCTTAGGCTAACACGGTCCATGTAGGAAAGTAGGGTGTCCATGGCGAGTCCTGCAAAGGGACACGCCCCAGAAGAATCACAGTCCCGAAAGGAAACACCCACAAGCGAGTCCGCGGAAATGTCAAGAAGCACAACAGCACACATGCCCCCACAGACTATAAACCCAACTGTAATGTAAAATGTAAAAATCAACAGTTTAATTTTTTTTTATAATTTCAAAAATGTTTGCCCATAATTGCGCTCGTTTGCGCGGGTGTGCCCTTCGCTCAGCCACAGTTAGCCCTCATTGGAAAAGCATATAAGATCTAAATATGTAAATTAAGCCAAGTAGCAATAGCGTAGCGGTAGAGACATCGGCCAAAGAGGAGGTAGTCACGGTTCGAGCCCCAACAACATAATTTTCTATTTTTAGTGAAATAAGCATGAAATAATCCCCTGACATATATGTATGTATATGTATATATATATATATATATATATATATATATATATATATATATATATATATAAAACTATAATTTAAGTAAAATGTAATGAAATGGGCCATGTATTTTTGAAGAAATCTGGCACAATAACAAAAAAAGTTTATAAGTGCCCATAGCAGCACTCTAAGAAGCTGTGTATGATTGCCCGCTGGTGAGCAGTGGTTTAACAGGTGTAATATGAGTGCCCGGAGTTGAGCAGTGCTTTAACACGCTGAAACTGTGTGCCCGTAGTTGAGCAACATTTCTCATAGCGTAATATGCGTGCTCATAGCCAAATAACGTGTCAACCAGCGTAACCCGTTTGCGCGGAGCTGCACAGCGCGCCAACTGGCTTACCGGCGGGCAACGTTGAGCAACCTGTATCAAAGCCGCCTTTACACAGACACACCTCCTAGCCTTTCTAGACAGTAGTAAAATAAAAAAAAGCAAAGCCAGGCCACTCAAATGATGAGCCCTCAGTAGAGTTTAGTTACTCACACTCTGCTTTTGTTATTTATGATTGTTATTTATGATTGTTACTTATGATATTTATTGATTTATGTTTTTACTATCAGACATACACTTGTGACTGAATATTGAGTCAATACACATACACATACATTCTTTCCTATTTTTTGGCATTGATAGGTTTTAGTTTAGTTTGGTTTTTACATCTACCCTGCAATGAATGTTAATTAATTAATTGATTTTATTTGATTGTTTAATTTTATTTAATTGTTTAATTGAGGAAGTGATGTCAGTCTATATAATGTGTTTCCTTTTGTTCAGTTGTATCACGTCTGAGGAAGCGGTATTACACCGTGAAAGCGCTTACGTGGAAATTTGGAAACTTGGAATAAAGTTTATCTTGGATTTTATTTGTGCTTTGGTGCTTTGCTGCCTTTTCATCCATCAGTGAAGTCTTGGGTTATTGTTCGCTTACATCACTGACTCTAAGGGCTTTGGTTTGTTTGTTCTACATTACTTGTTTTGTTTGGGAACTTTACTGATGGATAATAATACCACCGACCGCATCGAGTCACCGAACAGGGTGAGTGCTGATCATGTCAAGCCTGATGCATTGAGAAGTGTGTTTACGGAAGGCGTTAATCCGCTTTTACAAATGGAAGATATTTCTACTCCTTCCATAGAAGATTTAGATTTGGCTAATAGTGCTTCAGTAAGACAACTGAAGCGTGACTTAGAAAACAACTTATTCAGTTTCAAGAGGCTTCAATGCCAACGGTTTCATCTTGAGGCCAGTATCAAGTACAGAGTGATTCCCAGAGGTCTTAGAATTCTAAACATGCCGACCTATGGTAGTACGTATCCTGACTTGCTAGCCAGGTGGCAGCAAATCAATTTAAAAGCTAGTAAATCGTACATTGAACTCTTGCTTGATTATTTTCAACCTATGGAGACTGAATTTAAAATTAAAGCAAATGAACAACAACAGCAGTTGATTACTATGCTGGGCAATGATTGTGCTGATGTTTTCTTGGACCACTTAAGTCAAAGGATAATTCGCTATGAGAGCAATCTTCTAATACAAAAAAGGAAGAAACTGTCACGTGACAAACGTGACTTTGATAATAACAATGTGTTTGTTTGGCCCAGAACAGCTGCTAGCTCTGAGGTTCCTAATGGAGTAAATCGTAGTAACACCAGGAACTCCAACAGGGTTGGTTACACAGCAGAACCAGCTGTCTATAATGCCGTGCAGCCACTGGTGGACGTCCAGGAGGCAGCAATAGACCTAGCGACTACCGTAGCTGGTAATGTCACCAATTCAGCAATGGACACTGCTTCTGGCGGCCAGAACACCTCACAGTTGGTTACTTCGATCTATTTCACTCCTGCCGAGGCACCGTTGAATTCTTCTACCACGGGTTCCTCGGCTGCGACAAGAACTAGCACAGTAGTGCGTCGCAAAATACAGTTAGATAAGCTGCAGAGGCCAGAACCGCAGGATTTTCCACAAATCCCTTTACCTATCAGGACTGGCAGGAAGAGGCCTGTCGAACACGAGCTGAACAGGAGCTCGAAACACAGGGAATCTTACACAGAGGCCCAGCAGCTTCCACAGAAACAGCGTTGAGAGCGAATCTCTAACCCTGAACATTTCAGACTATGCCTTGACTAAGGATGAATTACATCTACTCGACAAAGGTTTGACATTTATCCCTAAGACTGGTACTGATATTGGTGAAGTGCTTGTTGCATTGAGATTATTCGTGAGAAATATTAATCTTAAATTAATATTTAATAAACAACCGATTGGTCATCAGTATTCCTTTAAAAAACGGAGCCTCATTAATCCACCTTTACATCCTAATTTGGAAGTTTTTCTTAGAAGTGCTGAGAAAGACTTATATGCTAATTTTGGTGATCCGAATTGGATTTTTACTGAGAATTTGTCAGAAAATGAACGTAAAGCTCTTAATTCTTTGAGACTTAATGAGAATATAATAATTCGCCCAGCTGACAAGGGCGGTATAATAGTTGTGATGAATCGAAAGTTTTATGTAGATTCTATGCTTGATATGTTAAATGGAGAATCATACATTTCTGTCAATGCGTCAGAAGTTGAGAAGTCTTGCAGCAGAGTAGTTGACACATTAGTTGAATGTAAGTCCTTGAATGTCTTGACCAATGAGCTATTTGATTATTTTTTGGTGGAACATCCTGTTACACCACAAATTAATGGGTTACCCAAGGTTCATAAACATAACACTCTCCCACCCCTTAGACCCATAGTGGCTGGGGCAGGCTGGCTCACTGAGCCAGTCTCTATCTATTTAGATAGTAGGCTCAAGTCAATATTGAAACATTTCCCACAGGTTTTGTTGGATACTAGACATCTTTTACAAGATCTTTATAATTTCTGTGCAAGCAATAGCGATACCTCCACTTTTACCTCATGACTCTGGATGTGGTCTCGCTTTTTACTTGCATACCAAATCAGAAGGGTTTAGAGATGGTCAGAAGTGTTTTATATGACTTTATGGCTCCCACAGAGGCAGACTTTTTATGTATGCTACTTGAGATTGTTCTTGAGAACAATTATTTCATCTTCTTGGACAATATATACAGACAAACCACGGGCGTAGCGATGGGCACTAGCTGTGCAAACTCGTACGCAAACCTTGTTATGGTTGCGTGGGAGAAGGAACACATCTTGAACCACCCAGATGTGGCCTTCTACAAACGGTTTGTAGATGACCTTTTCATCTTATGGTCTGGCCAGGCAAGTTTGATACCAACTTTTCTTTACTACATTAATAACACTAGTAGTTTCCTCAAATTTACAATGGAGATGTCTTTTGTCTCTGTTAACTATTTAGATGTCATTATCTACAAAACACCCAGTGGGTTTGCCAGCAGAGTATATAGAAAACCATGTTATAGAGCTGCATATCTGGCTGTTGACAGTATGCACCATCCCCGAACCTTTGACAATATTGTCAGAGGTCAAGCCCTCAGAATTTCACGCCTTTGCTCCGAAGATCAAGTCTTTTATATTGAGCTAGATAACATTAAGAGAACCTTCCTCGCTAGGGGCTATTCACCAGATAGGGTAACCCATATTTGTGGTGATGTATCCAGACTTAGATCTTCTAAGGGGAAACCTTTCTTTTCTGCTTTCAATGAACCTGTGTCCACCTGTGCTGCTGGGTGTCCTCGTCTACCGTTGGTACTACCGTATTGTGAGAATATAAACATGATACAATCTACGATTCTGAACAGCTGGAATATTCTGGTGACAGATGACAATATTAGATCAATTGTTGGAAACTGCCCTTCCTATGCCTACAGTAATTTAAAGAATCTCAAACAACAGTTGTGCTTTCCCAAACTTACCTTACCAGATAGGGTTAATGCAGCCGATTGTCTTTATGGAACACGTAAATGTGGCTCCTGTCCCCAATGTGACTATATTGACACGTCAAGGTTTTTCCGTAATCCAAATGATGGCCGCCTCTGGCAGATCAGGTGTGTCTCTGACTGCCGTAGTAGGAATCTTGTCTATGTGGCCGTGTGTCAGAAATGTTTTCATTTCTATATAGGAAAAACGAATAGGTCACTTCGTGAACGGATAAGGGACCACATTTATTGTTTCAACAGGGGTGAATTAACCAGCGCTATAGCAAAACATATGATTCAAAATGGTCAAGGGCATGCATTTTTATTTCAAGTTTTACATACACAAATAGTTAACAGCAGGGGTGGGGATATAATTAATTCAACTGAGGAATCTGAACTCAAGTGGATTCTTCGTCTGGGGGCACACTTAGGTAGGGGACTCAATGAGAGTGTCTCATTGAAACCCATATTAAAAGCCAGGCCACTCAAATGATGAGCCCTCAGTAGAGTTTAGTCACTCACACTCTGCTTTTGTTATTTATGATTGTTATTTATGATTGTTACTTATGATATTTATTGATTTATGTTTTTACTATCAGACATACACTTGTGACTGAATATTGAGTCAATACACATACACATACATTCTTTCCTATTTTTTGGCATTGATAGGTTTTAGTTTAGTTTGGTTTTTACATCTACCCTGCAATGAATGTTAATTAATTAATTGATTTTATTTGATTGTTTAATTTTATTTAATTGTTTAATTGAGGAAGTGATGTCAGTCTATATAATGTGTTTCCTTTTGTTCAGTTGTATCACGTCTGAGGAAGCGGTATTACACCGTGAAAGCGCTTACGTGGAAATTTGGAAACTTGGAATAAAGTTTATCTTGGATTTTATTTGTGCTTTGGTGCTTTGCTGCCTTTTCATCCATCAGTGAAGTCTTGGGTTATTGTTCGCTTACATCACTGACTCTAAGGGCTTTGGTTTGTTTGTTCTATATATATATATATATATATATATATATATATATATATATATATATATATCCCCATATATATATATATATATATATATATATATATATATATATATATATATATATATATATATATATATATATATATATATATATATACACACACACACACACACACACACACACACACACACACACAAATATATATATTCCCATATATATATATTCCCATATATATATATATATATATATATATATATATATTCCCATACATATATATATATATATATATATAAATATATATATATATATATATATATATATATATATATATATATATATATATATATATATATACGCATATATATATATATATATATATATATATATATATCTATGGGCAGGATTCACGAAACCTCCGTGTAAGAGTTAGCAAGTCTCACACGGAGGCTGCAGTTAAATGGTGTGATGTCAGCATGCCATGCATATCCATGAGGGCATGCTGAATCACACCTTAGGCTAACACGGTCCGTGTAGGAAAGTAGGGGGAGTGTCCGCATGGCGAGTCCTGCAAAGGGACACGCCCCCAGAAGAATCACAGTCCCGAAAGGAAACACCCACAAGCGAGTCCGCGGAAATGTCAAGAAGCACAACAGCACACATGCCCCCACAGACTATAAACCCAACTGTAATGTAAAATGTAAAAATCAACAGTTTAATTTTTTTTTATAATTTCAAAAATGTTTGCCCATAATTGCGCTCGTTTGCGCGGGTGTGCCCTTCGCTCAGCCACAGTTAGCCCTCATTGGAAAAGCATATAAGATCTAAATATGTAAATTAAGCCAAGTAGCAATAGCGTAGCGGTAGAGACATCGGCCAAAGAGGAGGTAGTCACGGTTCGAGCCCCAACAACATAATTTTCTATTTTTAGTGAAATAAGCATGAAATAATCCCCTGACATATATGTATGTATATGTATATATATATATATATATATATATATATATATATATATATATATATATATAAAACTATAATTTAAGTAAAATGTAATGAAATGGGCCATGTATTTTTGAAGAAATCTGGCACAATAACAAAAAAAGTTTATAAGTGCCCATAGCAGCACTCTAACAAGCTGTGTATGATTGCCCGCAGGTGAGCAGTGGTTTAACAGGTGTAATATGAGTGCCCGGAGTTGAGCAGTGCTTTAACACGCTGAAACTGTGTGCCCGTAGTTGAGCAACATTTCTCATAGCGTAATATGCGTGCTCATAGCCAAATAATGTGTCAACCAGCGTAACCCATTTGCGCGGAGCTGCACAGCGCGCCAACTGGCTTACCGGCGGGCAACGTTGAGCAACCTGTATCAAAGCCGCCTTTACACAGACACACCTCCTAGCCTGTCTAGACAGTAGTAAAATAAAAAAAAGCAATGCCCAGGCTCGAACCCAGGATACTGTGCATTATAGTCAAAGTACTGAACCACTAAGCCATGACAGCTGTACTGAAAAATGCAGTATTAGCATAAATATAGGAATGAATGGAAATAGAAGCATGACAAAGCAGGTTTTTTTAAGCTGATACAATTCCAAAATGGCCAATCACAGATAAGTGCGGGAAAAACGGCATAAATAAGCCCCATAGGCAGGAATACACAGCATAACTGATTGTGGAACCTATTTGCAGTCAGGATGGCAGGTGTAGGAGAGGGCAGTCGCTTCCGAGCACAGAGGTGGGGTGTTGAGGAGTCCAAATATATGGTTTGGCTCCTAGTCCACAATCATGAGGCTCATCTCATGCAGGGCCAGGTTCTGTGGGGAGTGTACAAGGCAGAGGCATGGAACCGGCTGGCACATGATCTCACCAGTGCCACAGGCATACCAAGGACTGGTGAAGAGGTCCGTCACCACCATGCAGACCTGAAGAGACGAAAGCAGGACCAACTGAACTGTTGGATCCAGGAGGCCCGGCAAATGCGCAACGCCCCACTACTGAGTAAGTATCCATGTAATTGCGTATGTAAGAAATTATCCTAGCTGATATTATGGAGATGTATGTTCCAATATTACTTCATTTATATTACAGCTGCAGGTGTGCGTTCCACGAATCGGCGAGCCTATGGTGATAGGCTGGAGCGGTTGCGCCACCAGGCAGGTTAGTAATTATTGTTCTGTAATTGTTATACAATAAAAGTGAGACAGCTTGTAAAGGAGTTCAGTGTAGTTACATATTAATAAAGTTCAAATAACACTAGAAGAAAGATTCTGCTAGTACTGTATGATTAGATAAGTGATGCAGCCTGTAATCCAGAAATAAAAATTAAACAAGTCTGAAATAGAGATTTTCCACCTGTATTGTAATATCAGATAACCTACTGCAGCCTGAAAATTAGTGGTAAACAAGCTAAAGACAATAGACATGTCAAATACACCCCTTTTAAAATCTGCCATACGAAACAAGTGAGTCTGTTGGAAAGGATTGTTGTAACCAAGTAAGACATGTTAATAATGCCTAGAATTAAGTACCATCCTGAATTCTAAAAATAAAACAAGTGAGAGTGTGAGAAAGAGGTATGAATTGACCAAGAAAGCTGTCATAACTCTTGAATAAAGTATACTGCAGTCAGTACATAATGAAATGAATGAGACAGCCACAACCAAACAGTGAAATGTTTGTAATAAAGTACTGAAGCTGGAATGTGTCTGTCCCACAATTTGGATATGTTGCTGTACCCTTGCAATATGGAGATAGTATGGTTGTATGAAATAATGAACATCCACAGTTGTCTAGAGCCATATAAATCAAATGTAGCAGGATGCTGTACCTGAACACAGCCAGATATGAATGTGTATGAATACAAATGCAATGTAAATTAATGTAGCAGTAACAGTCCCATCACCAACATTCCTAAGGTTACATATAGGAAACTGTACTAAGACCTGTAGGGTATATATATCTGCAGCTACTAGAGATGTAAAGCATATGTGTAGGTAGTTGAAGTTGTTAATGAAATATTTCTTCACCCTACCCTATATTCACAAATAATGCCATTCCACAACAAACTGGGTATGTGTATTCACAATTAATTCCTATGGACATTTGTCCTGTTGGTTCAAACATATTTGCACGCACGCTGATGCATGTGCCCTGTTCACATATCCAAACCTGATGGCCTGTTGCCATCAATCAACCCTGCATGCTGTTGGATTGTGTACTGTTGTTCAAAATATGCATGTGTTATGCTTGCTGTTCAATGTTTGGAATTCATGGGTGTTTGCTTAATGGGAATACTGATGCATGCTGTTACAACTAATTTTGAATGGTATTGTTTGTTACTAACCCAAAATGTCATAAAATATTGCTAAACATAGGACAACAGGGAAGGCGGGTTCCAGCGGACCCACCTCTCCCACCTCAGCTGGCGAGTGCACCTGGCACTAGTGCCCAGGCTGAACCTCCTCCAGTGGCCCTGTGCTACCTTTGGGTGGAGGAGCTGCAGGGGATGGGGCTTGTCCCCCCTCTGCAAATGTGGCCAGAGGAGACCGTCCACTCACCCTCCAAAGTGTCCGGTCTGTGGTGCGTAGCGAGATCAGGCATTCTGTGCTTGAACCCCTATGCCAGCTTGAGGCACAGGTGGCACAACTCACAGGTGTGCCTGCTGCCCGTCCTACACAGCCCCCAGCACAGCCCTGTCCTGGGCAGTGAAGGTGCAGTGGCAACTGCCCATGGGTGGGGATCTCAGTTCCACTGTTGCCATCTGTGGGCTCATGGGCTCACGATATCCAAACATCCGTCCCTGTCAATTGTGTTTCCCCCCCACATGTGTCATACTCCGCCCCTGTATGCGTCTTGTTTGTCTTGTCTGTTAACCTCCCCTACCGACCTCCCCAAATATACCTACTTCCTGTACCTCACATTCCACTCTCACCTGAAAAAAAAAATAAAAAAAGAGCACTCTGTTCCCGCAAAAAAATTACGCCCCATACATAGCTGTCCATTTTGCAGACATGTCTGCTGGACATGTGAACTGGTAATTACAATTGGCTGTACAACATATTTTGTTGTCCTCACCCCTCTCTCAGGGGTGGAAGGTTTCAAATTTCACACCAAATTACACACATATGCACAGCTGTTGCTGATAAAGAAATGGGCAGCTATGGGCCTTTCCTACATCCTTCCTGCAAATCCCGAGCTTGTTTTCCTACTGTCCTACCCTCTTTGTGCCCCCTTTTTCACCACTTTCCTATCTCCCCATTTTCTTTTCTTTCAAAGAAATTAGTGCGGTGTGCACGAGTAAGCACTTTAAGCAGTAGTAAGCGGGTGTGCGCTTGTGTGCTTTGCTAAGCATGTGTGCCGGTTGCGCACTGCGCATGCGTGAGCACCGCGCAAACCAGCGCTAACCCGCTTACAACTGCTTAAAAGTACCTTAGTCACTCTGAATGACAAGGCCTGTAGTCTGCTCAGCAGCAAAATAAAATTCCTCTGTCAGTCTCGAGCCCAGGACCTTGAAAACACTAGTCTGCATGACTTACCACTAAGCCATGACTGATATACAAGAACTTTGTGCTGAAAGCAATATATCATGAAATAGTAGGACTGAATGTAAAGGGAATACAGGAAGGCTATTACACAAAGCTATTCTTGTATCTTTACTGGCAATTCTTGTGGATTTGTATAACATTAGTTTGAGAAGTGAAACAGCCATGCTAGTAGGTAGCTAGTAGGTAATAATGTGACAGTAGCACCTTGCAAACCACACACACACTATCAGAGCAGGATAAACACTGCCATATTTGAATAGGTAAGAGGCCAGACCTCGCAACTGTGACTGATTTACAGGGATGTCCCTGATTTGAAAACAAATGTTAACTGTGCCCCACTGACTCCCTGTGAAATGTACTAACAGTAGGCAGAAAGTGTGGAATTCCACGTAATGGTAACTGTCAATTACTTAAAGTATGCACTACTTGCATGTCCGAAATGTTGTAGTAATACATATGCTCAAAATACCCCACAGTCACAACTGCAGAATATCTGAAATATATCATGGGTGTATCCCACTGATATGTACCATTCCATGAGGCTGATAAAAGATACACCTGAGAGTATCTGAGGCCTGCACGTGTCACAAACTCACAGGCATATCATTCTGTCTGCTGTCACACACTCTGTGAATAGCTGTAGAATAGCTTCCACAAGCACACCCTCATGTAGGAGTACAACCCAGACATATCAAAGGATGTAGCCAACTAATAAAATAAGGACAGTATAGCAGTTTACAAACGCTGCATGTGCCTGCTATCCATAACTGTTAGTACAAAGTACAAGGCCCCACTACTGCTCAGCAGCAAAATAAAATACCCTTGTAGGTGTCAAGCCCCACACCTTGGCCAGACCAGACTGCATGCAGTACCACCAAACCACACCAAATATATAAGGAAGTGCTGCTGAAAGAAATATAGCAAGCATTACAAGGAGTGAATGTAAATGGAAAATAGGAAAGCCATAGCAACACATTCCAGTAAAGACACCTAGCAGGCCATCAAGGAGTGAATGTAAAGGCCAAATAGTGAAGCCATAGCAACAAATTGCAAGAGGCACTGCTGTATACCAGTTAATCCACACAAGTCCCACAGGAAAGCATATACTCCCATTTAAACAGTATTAGTATTATTAGGTGTCAGTTAACATACACACTGAGAAGAATGAACTGGAGGAAGCAATAGTCAGATTTCAGTACAACATGCATTTCAGTGTCTACAACACAGCCTTAAATATGAGAGACATACCAACCTTTACACACACAGAATAGTGTCCACAGCATACCAGCATGGTCCCCACCTTGAAAATCTGAAAGGGCTACGCCTACCTAACCTAACATTTTATAGCACTGTCCTGAAATCACAGAGAGAACTGCAATTGCCACACAGCAGGCTGCATGCATTTAGTAAATGCTGGCTAACAATTGGTGCAGAGGCCATCACATGCACATGTGCAGATACCTTCAAAAGCAGCCTGTACTCCCAGTCCACACATGCAATAGTTTCATTGCAACAACCGGAGGAAGAGACAGAGAGAGAGAGACACAGAGACACAGAGACACAGAGAGGCACCAAAAAATAAATAAATAAATAAAAAACATCAAGCTAACCAGCAGCAGAACACCAAGCAGCAAGCCATCACAAACAGCAGTGAGAAACAAAGGTAATGTAAACTAATAATCTAATAATCTACATATTGTGAACCCTCCATATGTGTTAGCAGTCTGTATCTAAATATATATGAAGATGTGCATAGGGCAGGGGACATACTGCAACTGTTAGTGAAGGCTGGACATACATATGTATTTGAAGGTTGCTATGTGCACATATCAATGTAGGTTGTACAGTAATGGATGTTTAGCAGTATGTTAGTGTGTGTATTCGCATGTGTAAATAAAAAAAAATATATATATATTATATGTATATGTATATTTATATATGTATATATATATATATATATATATATATATATATATATATATATATATATAATATGCATATATGTGTACATAGAGAGGGATGTATAAATAGATAGACATATATAGACAGATAGATAGAATATGTATATACATATATATGTAATAGACATATATATATATATATATATATATAGATAGATACATACACATATACAGACTGATATGAATGTCTAGAGATATGTATGTATATGAATCTCTCTCTCTCTCTATATATATATATATATATATATATATATATATATATACATATATATATATATATATATATATATATATATATATATATATATACTGAGAGAGGCACATGTGTGCATAGGTATTGCAACAGGTGCCTGGTGACAAAGGCATGGACTGAACACCATTGTGGATACTGGAGTACCATACCCCATTCCAAAACACTTACACCACTAACCACCACATAGGTGGTTGCCTGCCTACTACTGGATGTGTCAGGAGGGAACATGGGAAACAAGTGTACAATAGCCTCCCCTTTGATATTCACAGTGGCACACTAGTCTTGTAATTCCTGTACATGGTACGTGTCAGCACAAATGGTGTGTCAGCTAGGGAAATGTAGGTCACTGTACCCCTCTACACCTCACAATGTCCTACATGGTATGTACCTCCCATGACAACTACAGAAAGGGAGAAGGACACAGTCATACCTAACAAATAGTGATAATGCCCTCAAACACATTACCTATGCAGAGTGACTGACAAAACCACAGATAGAGTGCCTTTCATACTACCTACACAGAGGTTACCACTGCTGGATATACATAGTTAAGTCACACCCATAACAGTTGTCCAACAACCATGGTAACACTTCACAATATCCCCAGCCTAAATGACCTATGTCTGTCATCCTTGGCACCGCAGTAAAGAGCACATGGTGGAGGTACAGGTTCCTACCCACAAATAAGCCATACCCTGGAGTAAACCACCCAGCATTAAGAAGCAAGGCTCCTCATTAGTAGATGTCAGACATACCCCTGTTGAATGTTATGCAGATAGGTAATATGCCATATGAGTCACCCTGTGTAACTGTTTGACAGGAGCAAGTACAATCACATTACATGTGTCCCAAGGGGCAGAGTAGCATAACAGTATGCTGCTGTAGGCCCAGGGCCAATAGCATACTACCTACCTATGACACAATGCACACACACATGTACTCATTGCAATACCAACTATGTGAGGTGGAATGAGTGTGCCACTGACTGTGTGCAAGGTCTGTAATGGTGTGATTGCTCAGCATGACTTTGTGTCTGTCATGGTAGTGTGTGTCCTTGGTGTGAGGCCAGAGAAAGATGTGCCAGGTATTGGGATACAAACATACTACATTGCCATATGTTGTGCTGTGGTTCCCTGTATGTGACTGCGGTGTAGGTAGGGGTATGGCCACAAAGACTAGGGTGCATTACCATTGAAATTTTTACTGTGCATTGCATGCATTGCATGGGTTGACAATGTTCCCCATCCATTACCTTGATACAAACCCCCAGTGTGAGGTTGTGCATTGGACCTCAAACAGTGTGCCGACTCCTGGTGTATACTTGTTTGTTGTATGGAGTGTGCCAGGCAATGTCACACAGTTGTTGGCTGAGCACTGATATGTGGTCATTTACATGTGTATCCCCCAATAGACAGACAGATGCTATATATGGCAGTTCAGTGATATCACTACAGTAGAGTATTATGTGTGCCATATCACTTGCTCACATATTTTTCTTTTCTTCCAGGGCGATGGTGCACCAGCGCAACCCCACGTACTCTGCTGCAGAGGAAGAGGAGATACACCAGAGCCTGGTGTGGGATTTTGCCATACTCTTTTCCCACACCAGCCAGAACCAGCAGGAGAGGGCTGCACTGTGGCAAGACCTTGTCCATCGGGTAAATGACATAGGCATGCATAACCGGATATATGAGCAGGTACGCCATCACTGCAGTGATTTAATTAGAAATGTCCGTCAGCGTGCATCTGATATCCACAGGCAACAGCTTGCCACAGGTGGTGGGGCGGCTATACACCCCCCCTCACCAGACTGGAGGGGCTCCTCCTAAGTGTTGTGGCTCCAGCCCAACAACAACAACATCCGCAGACATGTGTAATGATGGAGGCTGGAGCCACACAGCATGTGGACATGGAGCGTACAGGTAACATGCCATATCTGTAGTTGACTGTTCTCTACATTGGTAGTTTATGCATGTGTGAGATGTGTACTGTGTTTGTAGCTGTTATCCTGGAAATTATTGTGCAAGAGTGATATTCTCAATATCAGCAGTAGACCTGTGAAAGCCAACTGTTGTACTACTGAACTGTATCATATTCACAGTATCAATGGCACAGTTGTGCCCACTGACAATAAATGTCTTATTTGTGCAGGTCGCTCTTGTGTAACAGCAAGGCAGCCAATCCATGCTGGTGCGTGTGTAATAACAATACTTTTAATACTAATGATAATAATAGTAATAATACCCTCAAACAGTATTGCTATGTGTTTGATTGCAGGTGCGTTTGTGTCTGTGTGTTTGTATCTCATGTACTGAGGAGTGTGCATGTGCCCATGTGTGCATGTGTGCATGTGCCCATGTGTGCATGTGTGCATGTGCCCATCTGTGCATGTGCCCATGTGTGCATGTGCCCATGTGCGCATGTGCCCATGTGTGCATGTGTGCATGTGCCCATGTGCCCATGTGTGCATGTGTGCATGTGTGCATGTGCCCATGTGTGCATGTGCCCATGTGTGCATGTGTGCATGTGCCCATGTGCCCATGTGTGCATGTGTGCCTGTGTGCATGTGACCATGTGTGCATGTGTGCATGTGCCCATGTGTGCATGTGCCCATGTGTGCATGTGCGCATGTGTGCATGTGTGCATGTGCCCATGTGTGCATGTGTGCATGTGCCCATGTGTGCATGTGCCCATGTGTGCATGTGTGCATGTGTGCATGTGCCCATGTGTGCATGTGCCCATGTGTGCATGTGTGCATGTGCCCATGTGTGCATGTGTGCATGTGCCCATGTGTGCATGTGCCCATGTGTGCATGTGTGCATGTGTGCATGTGTGCATGTGTGAATGTGTGCATGTGCCCATGTGTGAATGTGTGCATGTGCCCATGTGTGCATGTGCCCATGTGTGCATGTGTGCATGTGCCTATGTGTGCATGTGCCCATGTGTGCATGTGTGCATGTGCCTGTGTGCATCTGTGGTAACATTGTGTACACATTGTAAACTGTGTTTCCTGTCTTCCTCTCACAGGTTCTGGTGTTGCTCTGGTGGTGTGCAGCAGGGAACCTGAATCCACTGCTGGGGATAGTGATAATGATGATACATGTGTAATGGCACAGGGAGGTGTGACAGGGTCTGTTGTTGGTCAGCCAATCGACAGTACACAGCAGTCAACCCCATCAATGAGCACAGTCATCCTGCCAATACATCCATTGTCACCAATGTCCTTAGGTGATGGACAGCAAACAGTGGGCATTGACCAGGGTAATGTGGTATCAGTGGCACATGCATCCCCTCACAGCAGCCATGGCCAGAGTCCTGACATGGTACCACACAGGCAGATGTCCAGGGGTTCTCGTGGGAGCATCCCTGGTCATACTGCCCCTGTCAGACGTGCCCACAGAGGTCTTTCAACCTCAGCTATGTTCCGGGCTGTAATGCAGGCATGGGCACGTATGGAATGGTACACCAGACAGGGTCTGAGGGAGCTGAGAGCACATCGCACTGCTGTGAATGACACTATGCGTGACGTTACGGCTGCCATCCGTAATTTCACCGAGGTCATTGACAGACGTTGGGGGGACACATTAGATCTGTTCCACAACTACATGTCCATGAGCCAGGGCAATGCAGGATGGTTGAGGCATCGACGTGGACGTATGCCAGCAACATCAGCAGCTGGCAGTCGTCGCTGACGACAACAAACCCGCAGCCGCTCCCATAGTGCCAGTACCAGCCCCAGCAATGTTGGGTCTGTGCTGTCAGACCACCCTAGGAGACCACGTGCACGTGGCTCTGGACAGTCCCAGCAGGGACATGTCTCCAGTCATCAACCAACTGCTTCTGATGACAGTACCCCATCCGGCTTAGTACCTGATACTGTCCGTAGCACCCCTGCCAGGCACAGATACCGTGTCCGTGGCCAGAGACAGTGATCTGTATGACCTGGCAGGTACAGTCTGTGGCTGTCCACAAACACCCGTATATATGGCGGCCATGAGGTGGAACTGTGTGCATGCATACACACATGCATAATGCTAACACCTAGGGCTAACACATACACGCACACACCACATCAACATTGCCCCATCTTGTACTGTTGTCCCTCACTAACACACACAGACATACATGTCGATTGGCTGTATCAGTGGCAGACTCAGGCATACCAAGTACACACCCTGTGCATATGATGAAACTGTGCCACCTCCTGCAATCTGTAACATTGATGCAGGAACAGGTTAACATGGTGCTGATGCACAGGGTGACTACATAGAAGTGTAGTAATATTATCATGTTGTCAACAGTACAGTGTAATGATATCATTGTGGGTATATCCCAGCATGTCTGATGCATTAGCAGTATGATTGTCATTGTATTTGTTTGTACACCACTATTAATTACCATAGTGTAATGTCTGCATATCTTTGCATTCTGGTGGTAAGGCTGAAAACAGAAGGCCACCTACATAGGTAGCACATGGGATAAGAAAATGGAAGTAATGATACTCAATGCCGGACATGTAAACCGCAAGATGCATGCAGTCCAAACTCTACTCTGCATGGATAATGTTGATATCTGTACAGTAATAGACAACAGGTTCAAGACTCCCAAGAGCACCCTAGCACTACCAGGTTACACCTCATACCATGCTTGACAGCCCCAAAACACGGAACTAACTATGACAGGAGGGTGAGTCTCATTAAATGTCAAGGATACTGTGGTGGCAGGACAGGTAGCTTACATCCTTCTAAGTTGGGAACTGCTGATTGAGGGCTCAGTGTCTGTTATTCTAAATGTGTATTAGTTCTGGTTTAAGCACTTGGGCTTCAGGCCAGTTATTTTACATTAAGAAGGTTCATGGTCTGCACTCTTGTGGGAGGAGAGGCTGGACTCTGCCCGTCTAAGCTGGGAATTTCTGGCTAAAGGCTTATAGTGCCTGCATATTTGAACTGTTTCTTACTGAAATTGGTAGACCTTGTTTGCTGTAGTATAGACTAGATCCAGGCCTGCTGCTTGTAGCTTTGTTTGTATGCTTGTTTGCTTGTTATTTCCCTGAAACGCTAATTCCACCTAAAACGCGGCTTTTCAGCACCTCTGTGGATCCCTAGTAACATCTGCATTGCTTACTGTACTTATTTCCTTGTGTCACTTGAAAGAAAGTTACTGTTTGTCATTTTTGCATTTAAGTTACCTGTAACACATTGCATTTAAGTTACCTGGCACTTGCTCACTAAAGCAATTATATACACCAGCACTAACAAATTAAAAGCACTACACCCTCACAAACTCCCCTTGTGTACCTTGTTCCCCATTGGCCCTTTTTGTTGTCAATTATAAAGGAATTCCCAATACTATTCTAGCATGTCCAAAGGTCAGTTGTCAATCTCCTCTCCAGTCCAGCTGGTGAATCTGGGAATCTTGAGGCAATGTTACAACTGCCTCATGTACACAGACAACCCTCTCCTCATCCAACAACAAATTCCAACACATGTGAGAGATACAACCATATAGCCAAACTAGAGGCTAAGCTCTCTCAACTCAGTACTGGCGAAACCTGTCAGGAGGAGAAGGAAACCACAGTCACTACAATTCCAGTCTCACATAGACCTACCATGACAGCAAACCAAACACATAAACACACATAAACATACTCGGAGGCTCTAAATAAGAATCTGTCTAAGCAGCAGAGACCTCCAAAGTAGACACCCAAGCAACCGCTACCCCAGAACAGAACACGTGCAACACATAGCTCACAAAGCCAGTGTGCCAAACAGTCACAGCCCTTAAGGCTACACAGCACACCTGATACACTTGTAATAGGTGACTCTATCGTCAGGCACACTGACGTCCTGCTCACCAGGCTGAACAAGGAGAAGGTCACAGTGAGATGCCTGTCGGGCGCTATGATCCGCCACATAACACAAGCACTCAGGTCACTCCATGGCAAGTACAAATATGACTCAGTCATTGTCCATGCCAGTGTGAATGACCTGAGACGTATCTCCCTGGACTACATGATAAGAGACAAAGAGGAGCTCTCTGAGCATGTGGCCCAGGCTGGTATGACCCTGACCTTGAGTAGCATCTTACCCTCACCAAGAATGATGCCACAATATGAAGACAAGATGATCAATTCCAACAATTGGCTTAAGTTTCGGTGTCATTCAATGGGGATCCAATGCCTGTCAGCCTGGGATGACATGCTCAACAAGCCAAGATGCTTTGCTAGGGACGGCTTGCACCTGTCACCCCTGGGCTTTTGGATATTGGCAAAGGCTCTTGCTACCCCCATAGTGCCTTTTTTAGGCAAGGCTCAAAAGACAAAACCACCACCATAGGTATCACAAGGGATAAGAAACTAATAGTAATGCTACTCAACACCAGCAGTGTAAACCTCAAAATGCATGCACTGGAAACTGTCCTTAGCATGGAGAACATCAATATCTGTGCAGTAACAGAATCCTGGTTCAAGGCTCCCGAGAGCACCCCAGCACTGCCAGGTTATACCTCATACCATGCTTGTCAGCCCCAAAACTTGCACCGAACCAGAACAGGAGGGGGAGTATCGATATCCGTCAAAGATACACATACCTCCAGGTTGGTGGCACAGCATGAAGCATCAGAGACTATCCATGTGCAACTAACAGTGGGTAAAACTGTCTTCCAGTTTATAGCCTGCCACACACCACCCTCCCAAACCCAGGAACCCCACTTGGCCTTCCTGGGAACACTGGAAATATGAAGGTCTCTCCAAACACCATTATATTGGTGGACTTCAACTACCCAAACATAGACTGGGAGCATTACTCTAGCTCCAACACCCTAGCTCAAAGGTTCCTAGCATTTATACACTCAAATGCTATGGAACAACTTGTTACCACTCCCACAAGAGGGGGAAACATACAGGACCTGATCATCACCAACATGGGGACTCTATGCTCCAGACCAGAAGTGTACCCCTCACTGGTAAGCTCAGACCATAAACTAATCTCACTGGATATTCACATCCCACCCCACCCCCCCGCCCACAGAACCATAGTGTAAAACTTCTCTACAGCAGATTCCACACCCCTCAAAACTGAGGTGGAATTCTTCAAAGCCCCCGGGCCTGTGGAAAATACGGTCCAGACCACAGAATCCTTTATAAACGCATTCTATGGACACCTTCAGGAATGCATGGATCATGCAATCCCAAATAAAAACAAGACCCAATCCTCCAAAGGCAGACATCCTGTCTGGTGGACCACAGCCATAAACAACTATACAATAGAAGGAGGGAGCTACTACATGATCAGTGTTAGCAAAATACTATGGGCACTCATAAAATCGTCTAAGGCCAGCTTCGAGAGAAGAATTGCACAGGACACTAAGGATAATCACAAGGCTTTCTTTAGTTATGTTAGGAACCTGGGTGGGAATTCCCAGATATGCTCAGAATTAGTCCAACATGACAAAAAACTACACCGAACCCACAGACATTGCCAACATCCTAGCTGACAGGTTCAGTGCAAACTCCCCCCCCTCCCCACCAGTAGGGAAATTATCTATCCCAGCAGAGTGCTGCCCCGCTGACATCTCAGATGCTCAGGCAAGAGCCGCCCTCTCCAAATCAAATAACACAGCATCAATGGGACCAGACAGTGTCCCGGGCTGTGTCCTACATGAACTCCAAGATGAGCTAAACCCAAACATGAAACTACTGTTCAGTCTCAGCCTTACCACAGGATATGTACCCAAAGAGTGGTGTACAGCAACAGTGGTCCCTCTACACAAAGGTGGTGCCTCAACGGATCCTGTAAACTATCGCCCCATAAGCCTGACTAGCTTGGTCTGCAAAGCTATGGAAAGGATCATCATGGACCTCATACATAAAGATATTGGGGACCTACAGACACTGGATCCTACCCAGTTTGTCTTTAAGGGCAGATCCTGCCTCTTAAACCTGGTTGATTTCTTTGAAACAGTCACCAAGGCCATTGACGAGGGGAAGGTGGTCCACACAGCCTACCTGGACCTCACAAAAGCCTTTGATACAATACCCCACTCACATTACTGGGAGGTTTCCCTTTTCCTGCTATACTTATAGGGTGCTGACATCATCAGTGTTTAGAAAGAGGAATGTGCATCATGTAGTGTGTTCTTCTAGTTGCCAAAAGGGACATTTCTTTCACACAGAATTGCACACACACTAACCCCCCCCCAAACACACACTGAGCATTTGCAGGAATCAAACCCCTACCTAACTATGTTATGACACTTGAGAGAGACGCATTAGCAGAGCACGCTATTCGCATTACTGGGAGGTTTCCCTTCTCCTGCTATACTTATAGGGTGCTGACATCATCAGTGTTTAGAAAGAGGAATGTGCATCATGTAGTGTGTTCTTCTAGTTGCCAAAAGGGACATTTCTTTCACACAGAATTGCACACACACTAACCCCCCTCACCCAAACACACACACACACACTGAGCATTTACAGGATTCATACCCCTACCTAACTATGTTATGACACTTGAGAGAGACGCATTAGCAGAGCGCGTTATTCGCATTACTGGGAGGTTTCCCTTCTCCTGCTATACTTATAGGGTGCTGACATCATCAGTGTTTAGAAAGAGGAATGTACATCATGTAGTGTGTTCTTCTAGTTGCCAAAAGGGACATTTCTTTCAAACAGAATTGCACACACACTAACCCCCCCCTCCCCAATCTCACACACACACACACTGCGCATTTGCAGGATTCAAACCCCTACCTAACTATATTATGACACTTGAGAAAGACGCATTAGCGGAGCGCGCTATTCGAATCACTGGGTATCTTTTCTTCTCCTGCAGTATTTATAGGGTGCTGACATCATTATTTATAAAGAGGTATGTACATCTATTACTATCTGTCAGTAAGGTGGATAGCATATATATGCATTAACAGCCGCCTACTTCAGGGTCACATATGCACATCAGCACTGTCAGGTTATGTTTTATACCATGCTTCATGACCACAGGACCTGTAACACACAACACAACCAGTTCAGACCACCCCTCCCATATCCAGGAACCACACTTTGCTTCCCTGGGAACAGTGTAGGATATGAAGGTGTTCACATACACCATTACAGTGGTTAACCTCAGGTACAGGTATATTGAGTGGGGGAACTACTCAGGCCTCAACAACATCACCCTACAGCCACTACTATTTGTGAATCCATGTGCTATGGCAGGACCAATCACCACAGCCACAAGGGGGAATACATATTGGACCTGACCATCTGCAACATGGGGACTCTATGTTCCACACCAGAGGTAGACCACCATTGTTAATATCTGACCATAACCAACTTTCCCTGGACATCCATATCCCACCCCCCAGGCAAGGAAGTCACTGCAAACAAAGTATTTATCAAAAGCAGACTTTGCACTTGTGAAGACTGGGGTGGAAGACTTCAAAGGACCCATGCTGGGGGATTATACAGGACACTCTGCATAATCCTTGACAATTACATTCTATGAGCATCTGGAAGGTTTGCATTGTTCATGATATCCCAAATAAACCCAAGACTCCTCCACAACAGGAGACCTGTCTGGTGTACACCAGCCATATATAAGCTGTACAACAGAAGGAGGGAGCTAATACATTACAGAGCAATATCCCACAGAGGGAGGACGTCTCTAAACAGTATTGGCACGACACTTCAATCCCTCAAAATCATCACTTCAAAGTGTTGACAGTGAAATTGTCCAGAAACTGCAGATAAGGCTCCCCTCAGTCTGTAATTGACGCCCAGTTACTGTTATAAGTCCTCGCCAACCCTCTTCCAGCAAACACCAGCCACATGGATGTGACATTGCAAATTCAACCCCTGGAATCTCCACTGTGTCCCTGCTTGATGGAGGCACAGCACACTAGCCTTAAATGGTGCCTTCTGTGACCTACTTTACAGAGGCACAGTAGCCTACTGTACTGAGGAGGCAGATGCCAAACACACTCTGGCTAAGCTTGTATTCCCTAGGGCAAGCAGCCTAGTATTGACCTCTACACCCATATGTTTAATTTTCAGATGCACAATATTTGTTGCTGATAAACTGTTTGCAGGTCTTTATTGCCATAGCTTTCCCTGTTTCTATGAACAACTTGTGTATCTGTGGAAGATGTTTGAATATGAGAGGGATCCACTATTTAACTTATGTCTCTGTTGTCATTTAACTGTGTGCACTGGGCAGATTGCTGTATTGTGGGAGGTTCCTGGATTAACACATGCAAATGCCAGATATGTGTGGCCAACTGCTAAACTGAGACATGGCCCAAGTGTGTGAGCATGCCCAGTTCAGGCTTTCCATGGCTTGTTGCCTGACATATGTCTCATTTATCAAAGTGTGCAAGCATGCCCAGTGTGAGCTTTCCATATGTTGAAATCTGCAGTCCACCACATTTGTGGTTGTGTGTGAACTTCAACAATATTTCACATTTATAGTTGTGTGTTGGGAGTCATGTTGTGTACTTACTGCCCAACTGCTTTGTGTCTGAACCCAACAGGGATTATACTGTGCCTGCAGGGTTTCCATGGGATAGTTTGCATACAGTTGTCAACATCCTTTCATACTGACCAAACACTGTAATATCGTATAGTGTACTGGTTCAGTACTTTCACTGTGGTGGACAGTATCCTGGGTTTCAGTCCTATCACTGCTTTAAATATTCATAGTGAGCACACCAGACTGGTTAAGGGCCAGTTGTGCACATATGACCATGTTGCATTTTGTTCAGATATGGACTATTTAAACCAGGCTTGTCCAACATTGGTAGTGTATTCCGCAACTTGGGTGGACATTGACAAACACTAGCTATGTGCCCTAGGCCATTTCTAATGCTAGTCAGAGAGTGTGTTTGTCCTTCAACACACATTGTAACTGGAGTTTGCCATGACATATTTCAAGGTTAGTATACTGTGCATCTGTCACCCCGTGACATAACAGTGATACCCAGGGTAAACCTACCATCTCCCATCCACTCATCAAGATTCCTCTTGAGGAGAGTCAATGAGGGACTCTCTGGCTAACCTGTACTGGGAGTTTACTCAAGAGTGGAGGGAGCTTCTGGGTTATGGATCAATCACTACAGCATGTCCTATTTATGTCAGTGCTGGGGTTCAGGTCTCTCATCTGCATAGCTCACTGGCATTCAGATTTTACAAGGTGCAGCATGTTCATTGATTCCAGCTTGGACATGGCTTTATACATCAGGTACAGATTGCCTCTGGGCAGGCAGTATGGCACTGTGTGGAGCTGCAGTTTGTTTAATCAGGCAACACATGGCATCTGTTGGAGCTCTTTGATCCTCCTGGTGAGGTACTTTTGGGGTCTTTCCAGTTGCTGGAGGTGTCTGCTGAGGTACATCCCACCGGGGCCATTGTACTCAATTGTGAGGCTGATGAAGGATGACTGAAGAGGCACGATGACCTTCCCTAATCTAGATGTGACTACCTTCATGATTAGGTGGGTATGTGGTATGTTTCTGTAACCACTACAGCCACATGGTTGTCAAATGCAAGATATCTATCAACTTGTGTCCCCAGGTCTCTTATTATTTCTAAAGTACTTAATGGGTTAACACCTATATGGTAATTGGTGGGCACTTACTGTTTATCCACAGGGGATGACTATACACTTTTCTGCATTTAGCTTGATGACATTGCTCTGGCACCAGCTGTCTGTTTCTATGTGGCCCTTTTGTAGGATGCTTGTGTCAGCTGGAGGGTCAGATATGGTGCCCAGTTTGTAGTCATCTGCAAACTTGTTCAGACACAGTCCTTCCATGTTGTCCTGTACCTATGGGAAATATATACCAAACAAGGGAGGTCCCAGGACCAAGCCTTAGTTCATAGTTCATAGGTAACTACTAGGCTAGCTGCCCTTGTGGGTCATTGTAAGCCTAGCTAATTTCCCTCAGAGTTGAGAATCAAACCTTGTACCTTGTGTCTGTGAAGTAAACACTTTAACCATTATGCCAATGCACACTCTACCTTGTCGGATGCCAGTTGTAGCTGGTTTGTAGTCTGACATATCTGCAGCATTTCTGACCATGTCAGTTCTGTCCTTGAGCTGGTTTGCAACCCATCTACTGACATAGGGGTTTATATTTAAGCTGGTGAGCTTATCTATAATGAACACGTGGGGTATTGTATGGAAGGCTTTTGCAAGGTCCAGCTAGGCTGTGTGGACCACATTCCTCTCATCAATGGCCTTGATGACTGTTTCAAATGAGTCAAACATGTTTAAGGGGCAGGATCTGCCCTTAAGAAAGCCACACTGGGTAGGGTCCAGTGTCTGTAGGTCCCCAATATCTTTATTTCTGAGGTCCATGATGATCCTTTCCATAGCTTTGCAGACCAAGCTTGTCAGGTACATAGTTGGGGTGATAGTTTGCAGTATCCATTCAGGCACCACCTTTCTGGAGAGGGACCACTGTTGCTGTACACTGCTCTTTGGGTAC
This sequence comes from Protopterus annectens, assembly GCF_019279795.1. Classification (NCBI taxonomy): domain Eukaryota; kingdom Metazoa; phylum Chordata; order Ceratodontiformes; family Protopteridae; genus Protopterus; species Protopterus annectens. Next base: position 451,751,649 of record NC_056746.1, on the reverse strand, counting down.
ATATCCTGTGGTAAGGCTGAAATTGAGCAGTAGTGTTATTTGGCGTTCCATTCTTCTTGGAGTTCATGTTGGACGCAGCCCAGGACACCATCTCGTACCATTGATGCTATGTGTTTTGCTTTGAAGATGCTGGCTGTTACCTCAGCATCTGCAATGTCAGGGGGCCAGCACTCTGCTGGGATAGATATTTGTCATTTTGGTGGTGGGGGGGGGGAGTTTGCACTGAACCTGTCAGGTTGGATGTTGGCAATGTGTGTGGGTTTGGTGTATTGTTTGTAATATTTGAGTAATTCAGAGCATATCTGTGAATTCCCACCAAGGTTCCTACCATCAGTTAAGAAAGCCTTGTGATTATCCTTAGTGTCCTATACAATTTGTATCTTCATAGGTTTATAGGTTCATACTAGGCTATCTGCCCTAGGGCATTTATAAGCCAAGCCAGAGTGTGTGTGGCTTTCGCCACCCCTTGCTATGTGAATATTATGCCCATTTAGGGTTTACTTTACTGTGCCTCTGTCTAGATGTGACACAGTGATGACCCCCAGTGTAAATCTATGATCTCCCATCCACTCGTCAAGATTCCTCTTGAAGAGAGTCAGTGAGGGGCTCTGCCTAACATGGACTGGGATTCTGTTCCAGAGTGTAGGTAGCCTCTGGGTTATGAATCTTTCCCTCAAACACATCCTATTTATTTATGTGTTGAGGTTGAAATCTCTCACTCTCGCGGCTCTGATGGATTTTGATTTTCTGAGGTGGAGCATGTCCATTAATTCTGGATTGGACATGGCCTTGTACATCAGGCATACATCGCCTCTGAGTAGGCAGTATGTGACTGCATACAGCTGGGGTTTCTTCAGCCGGGCAGCATATGACAAATGTTTGAGACCCTTTATCCTCTCAGTGAGGTACTTTTGGGGTCTTTCTAACTGCTGCAGGTGTCGGGTAAGGTACATCCCAAATGGGGCATTGTACTCAATTATGGGCCTGATAAGTTAAGAGTATAGGGGCACAATGACCTCTCTTGATGTAGATGTGAATCCTTTCATGATAAGGTGGCCAATATAGAAGGTCTTCCTAGCCATCTTGGCAATGTGAGTGGCACATGAGAGGTTACTGTCCACTTGTGTCCCTAGGTCCCTGATTACTTCTTCCATACGTAATGGATTACCACCTATGTGGTAATTTGTGAGTACCTTGTTTGGTATTTGGAGAGACATTCATACTCTCCAGTGTCTTCTGGAAGGCTGAGTGGGGTTCCTGGGTTTGAGAGGGTGGTCTGTAGCATGCTACAAACTGTACAGCAGTTTTGCCTACGGTTAGTTGCACATGGATGGTCTCCGATGCTTCGTGCATTGTCAGTAACCTGGATGTGTGGGTATCTTTGATGAATATGGATAATCCCCCTCCTTTTGTGGTTTGGTCCAGGTTTTGGGGCCGAAAAGCATGATATGAGGTATAACCTGGTAGTGCTGGGGTGCTCTCAGGAGCCTTGATGCAGGTTTCTGTCACTGCACAGACATCGATGTTCTCCATACCGGGGAGGGCCTCGTGAGCGTGCATCTTGAGGTTTAGACTTCTGGCGTTGAGCAGCATTACCCTTATGTTTTTCCACTTATGTTTTCTAGGGAGGTGGGTTTGTCTTTTCAGCCTTGCCTACAAAAGGCACTATGGAGGTGGCAAGAGCCTTAGCCAATATCCAGAAGCCCAGGGGTGACAGGTGCAAGCCATCCCTGGCAAAGCAGCGTGGCTTGTCAAGCATGTCATCCCAAGCAGACAGACATTGGATCCCCTTGGAATGACACCAGTAATTGAGCCAATTGTTAAAGCTGATCATTCTGTGTTTGTACTGTGGCATCGTTCTTGGTGAGGGTAGGATGCTGCTCAAGGTCAGGGTCATACCGGCCTGGGCTACATAATCGGAGAGCTCCTTTATGTTTCTTTTCATGTAGTCCAGGGAAGTACATCTCAGGTAATTCACACCAGCATGGACAATGACTGAGTCATATTTGTACTTGCTTTGGAGTGACCTGCATGCTTGTGTTATGTGGCGGATTGTAGCGGCCTACGGGCGGCTTACTGTAACCTTTTCCTTGTTCAGTCTGGTGAGTGGGACATCAGTGTGTCTGACTATGGAGTCACCTATTACAAGTGTATCAGGCATGTTGTTTGTCCTTAAGGGCTGTGACTGTTTGGCACACTGACTTTGTGAACTATGTGTTGCATGTGCTATGTTTTGAGGTAGTGGTTGCTTGGGTGTCTGCTATGGAGGCCTCTGTTGATTTGGTGGATTTTTAATTAGAGCCTCCGGGAATGTTTTTGTGTGTTTATGTCTTTGGTTTGCAGTTGTGATAGGTCTATGTGAGACTGGGTTTGTTGTGTGTGTGGTTACCTTCTCCTCCTGACTAGTTTTGCCAGTACTGAGTTGAGAGAGCTCGGCCTCCAGTTTGGATAAATGGTTGCATCTCTCACATATATTTGTATTTCTTGGGGGGGGGGAGGGGGTTATCTGTGTACATGGGGCAGGTGTAACATTGCCTCAAGTTTCACAGATTCAACATGTTGTAGCTGGCCTTAGTGGATTTTATGTGTGGCCATATTTTTTTGCCATAATACTGATCAGGGATTACTTCCCTTTTTGGGATTTGGTCTATCATATAGTAGCTTTCTTCTTCTCTTGCATGGTTTGGTAATGTCTGGGGTCCACCAGGCCAGATGCCTGCGAGTATGGAATTGGGTCTTGATTTTCTTTGGGATTGCATAATCCATGCATTCCTTACAGTGTTCATAGAATGCATTTATAAAGGGTTCTGAGGTGTGGCCCATATTTACCACAGGCACAGGGCCTTTAATGGATTCCACATCAGTTTGGAGGAGTGCAACATTTGCTTTACACATGTTTTTCACTGTGGTTTTCTGCCCAGGGACTGGGGTCAGGATGTAAATATCCAGTGTGATTATTCTATGGTCTGATCTTACCAGTGAGGGATACACTTCTCATCTGGCCATAGAGTACCCATGTTGCTGATTATCACATCCAGTATGCTTACCCCTCTTGTGGGAGTGGTAAGTTGTTCCTGAGCATTTTGGTTTATGAATTCTAGGAACCTTTGGCCTAGGGTGTTGGAGATAGAATAATGCCCCCAGTCTATGTTTGAGTATTTTCAGTCGCCCAATATAATGTTGTTTGGAGAGCTTGATATTTTCATGTGTTCCGACGTAGGCCAAGTGCAGTTCCTAGCATTAGGAGGGTAGTCTGTAGCAGGCTACAAACTGGGAGGCAGTTTTAGCCACTGTTACTTGTCCGTGGATAGTCCATGCTGCTTCTTGTTGTGGTACCAACATGGGGGTGTGGTTATCCTTGACAATTATTGCTAGTCACCCTCCTTTTGTAGTTTGTTCCATGTTTTAGTGCTGTAAAGCATGGTATGAGGTGTAACCTGGTAGTGTTAGGGTGCTCTTGTGAGCCTTGACCCAGGTTTCTGTTACAGAACAGATATCAACACCCTCCATGCTGAGGAGTGTTTAGACTGCATGCATCTTGCAGTTTAGACTTCTGGCATTGGGTAGCATTATGTCTAGGTACTTATCCCTTGTGATACCTATGGAGGTGGGTTTGTGTTTTGAGCCTTACCTATTCAAGGCACGGTGGGGCTGACAACAGTCTTTGCCAGTATCCAAAAGGCCAGGAGTGATAGGTGCATGCCATCCCTAGCAGGTGGAGCATTGTGTTTTGCTCAGCATGTCATCCCAGGCTGGCACGCATTGGATCCCATTTGACTAACAGCAATACTTAAGACAATTATTTTAATTGATCATCTCATCTTCATATTGTGGCATCATGCTTGGTGAGGGTAGGATGTTAGTCAGGATCATCAAGTTTGCATATACTACATGGTGTTACATTGCTTAACACATGACAATCATGCTTCAGGTGGTGCTGCAGGGCTGTCTATGTTGGATGCACATACTACACTCCCTGTACATGTTTGACAGCAGGTTGTGTCAACTTAGGCATCCCTCTTACTATATGTGTGAGTCAGAGAGAGGTATCATTTCCAGGGTTCCTACTGAGCCAGTGTATGTGCTATGCGTTGCGGCTTTGCCAAGGCCAAGGCATACTGGGCACGCCTCCTTCTGCCTACTGGGGCAGGCTCTGGTTGTTCCTCCTCTGAGTCACACTCTGCCTGTGATTGGCTTGGCAATGGTGGGGGGCTGTTTGGCCCAGCCCTATGATGGTCCTGCTGCAGCTGTTTTCACAGAATAATATTATGTAGCATAGCACATGCTATGACAATTTGGGTACATGTAGTTGGTGAGTACTGCAAGGCTCTACCAGATGTGTCCAGGCACCGGAACCGTGACTTGAGCAGCCCAAACACACGCTCGATTACATTTCATGTTTGTGCGTGTGCCTCATTATGGTGTCCTTGTTCAGGTGTGTGTGCATTTCTGATGGGTGTCATCAGCCACGGCTCCAGTGCGTAGCCAGCATCCCCCACTAAGTGACCATGTGGGATGTCCCTATTGGCAAATGTCTGGTACAGCTGCATCAAATAACAGATATGGGAATCATGGTAGCTTCCAGGGCAGCCAGCACACACATTCATTATTATGCCCTGGGCATCACACACAACCTGGCAGTTGATGGAGGGGAAGCCCTTGCGGTTAATGTAGACCCTACCCCGCTCACCAGCTGGTGCTTTGATGCATGTAAGCGTGCAGTCTATTGCACCCACTACCTCACGGAATTCCGCTATTTGCTGGAAGAGACGCATATTGCTGGCCAATACCTCACGGGAATTGGGGAAATATATATGATCACCGACATGTGCTGACATGGCATCCAGGAACTGGTGCAGTACCCTGGATGCTGATGCCTGTGATATCCCCATCATATCACCAGTTGGTCTCTGGAAGGTACCTGTTGCTAGTATTCTTAGGCCAACACATACCTTGGTTTCCACTGGGATGGGTTCCCCTCTGTTGGTTCTGTGTGTGAGGCGTGGCCTGCACAGCTCAACAATTTGCTGTAGGAGGTCTCTGTCCACTCTATAGCACTCCACTATCTCCAGCTCATGTAACCCCTGGTAGGTGACCCTGGGCCTGTACACTCTTCTCCGTCTCCTCAGTGTGGGTTGTCCGGCAGCATTTGCATAGTCACCACCCTCAGCAAGTTGCATATGTCTCCTTATAACAGCTATGGCAGCCCCTATCATTTTTGGTCTGAGTGAAGCTTTTTCAGTTTTCACTTCTAATAGCTTACTCCTCTATTGCAGTGTCTCTTGAGAGAAACATTCTGCACTGTTGTTTGCAGAGTTTTAAGCGCTGGGCTGGGCTACTGTTCTGCCTGTGTAATTGCCTGCTTCTAATTGTTTTCACCTGCTAGCTCTGCCAGTAATCCCTGCTAGCTTCCTACTATTTCTCATGCTTCCTTTTCCCCTTCTGTTTCCTCAGGGGGGAGCGATGCGC
>NC_056746.1:451671180-451736180 GCF_019279795.1 Protopterus annectens | reverse complement strand
CTTAACAATGTATCCCTTTCACTGGTGTACAATCGGACGTGTTAATGTTGACAGACCAGCTGAACCTTTTAGTATTGGTAAATAGATTTTGTATGGTAAGTGGTTGTTTAACCGAGGGGAGCCTCTAAAGTTCATCTAAAGGTTTGCAGAGAGCGTTTCGTTGGTGGGTGTAGTAAGTCCTAGCTCTTTTTTGAAGATTCTAGATATGTCAAGTGTTGACTTCGTATCTTCACTTTTCTTAGCAGTTGTTACTAGCGAAAAGCTGTAGCTAACTTCTTGACAGCTGAAAGCAACACAAGACTTGGTTGCATACCTGTTCAGGAATTGCTGCATCTAGTTGACAGTTTCATGATGAAAAGCTATAGTCCTCTTTTTTATTTTTTATTTATTTATTTTTTTTAAGTGGGTGTAAAGAATCTTGACTTGACGAGAGATACTGAATTTGGGATTAATACAGAACCATGACTTGATGGGCTTGTTGTCACCTTTGGGATGGGCTGCCAGAGGTCTGTATGTTTTATTAGTGCAGTCTGAGCAAAGATCTTTTAATGTTATGTGTTTAACTGAGGCAGTGCACTGATCCATGTGGTCCTTTTTCAGAATCATCTTGAGAGCATTGCCAGGTTAAGTAATTTATTCAGAATAACTCAAAAAGTAGGTGAATGGAGGCGGAGGGAATCAAACTCTAGGCTGGCAGGAAGCCGCTTGTTAATAACTCATAAACTTAATGCTGTATGGCAAGTACCAGACATCTTGCATTCAGTTTGTTACTGACTGAGAATGCTGTAAGTAGAAATGACTGCAATGGACAGTCATTTTTTCATATGTACTTAGTAGGCAATTGATCTTTGAGGATGTTAAAAACCTAACCTTACATTCTTTACTCCTTGTGTTTTGCATATTAATTAGTCAAAGATGGGCTGAAAGATACTTTGGGGTATCAACATGTTTCCCCATCCATGAGGAACAGGATTGCTAAATTTGGGGGCAGATTTGCAGTTACTTATCCATATATCCACATTATGTATGAATAGAGTAAGAAAAGTGTTTAGCTTTCTGTTGAATGGAACTTCTGTGGAATGGAAGACTGTTTCATAGAAGTGGTATTGTCTGTGATGGGTGTGTGTCCATACAACACATTCTGTTTCAATTACAAAATAAATTGAGATCCCTTGAGTGGAAGTTTATGATACCATTGGACTTGTGAAACCATAATGGGTATGACAAAACAGGGTTTGTTGAAACTCTAAATATATGGCACAGGTCACCCCTTAGCAACCTGTATGATATTGAGAGGAGGGACAAGCCTTTGAGACAGTCTGTATAGTGTTTATGATTTAAGCCCTTGTTATATAGTGAGAAACTGTTGTGGTCATTCTTATAAGATGTTCCTTTAAGCATTTCTGCTTTGGTGATGGTGGTAATCTTATTTGCGCTCTGTGAAGAGTACTGTGCAGTTATGTTGCATTTCTTGTGGCTGGCAAACTTTACCGCTGCAGATGTTTCCATAGGTGCTAGTACTCATTCACAGATGTGTGCATTTGTACACCTTCTTTTATTTTGGGTGTACATTTCTCTGTAATTCAATCAGAAGTTAACAGTTTTAAACTTCTTTTGGTTTAATTTCTGTAAATACTTAGTGGTTTAATGATGCAGAAGGAAATTACACCAGTTAGTATTGTTTTTGTCTTTTTCTTTAAAGACTGGTGACTTCAACATACCAGAATTTTTCTCTCTTCGATTAATTTTGGTTACCTGTTTTGATAACATCTTTAAATGTGTTTGGAAATTAATTATTATTCCAATTGACCCAGCAACTATTGGAACTTTGCATCCTTGTTCCACTTTGCTCTAGTTTCTGCTTGTGTTTTATTAAATGTGTGTCAGTATACAGTACAATGTAGGCACTAGATGCATTAAGTATTTCAGAGAGTACTGCTGTAATTGTTCTTTTTATTCCAACTACATTATCTCTTTCTTGTTCTTAATAGTTTGTATTAATGATCCGTTGAGAAAACTACTGTCTCATCTTTCAGTAATTCTTTGTAGTTCGCTTCTAGCTGTCTTTGTTGTCTACTTGTGCATTGCAGTGTTAATATATTAGTCTTGCCATGTTAAAATCCATCAGTATACAAAACATTGCTAGTATGTGCCCCATCCAGCCACAAGGTGCATAATTGGTTCAGTCTTTGTTACAGAAGCTGCAATTGTCCATCTCCCATTTCTTTTGTATTGATTTTTGTGAATCACTTCATGCATATTCCACTATATGTTGAGCTGAATTTAATCTTTTTCATTCTTTAAAGTTCACCTTTTTAATAATTCTGCTGTCAAGTTGTCAGATTTTGGTTGGTTCAGTAGTTTGTGTTTGTAGATATTACTGTGAGACTTGTTATTTTGAGACTATGTAAGTACTTGTAAGAGTGGGATACTAGATGAGCTGCACATTGGGGGTTGTTTCATCAGCAGTGTTGGTGCATATGAACAATTAATACTAGATCTCTGTTCTATGCAGAAATGTGTTTTATTTGATGATTTGTGCTTATAACCAAAGGAGCTATATGTTAAGTGTATTAAAAATAGGAAATTATTTTTTTCACATTACAGATAAGCAAGTGTTGTGTGTATATATAAAATTGCATACCTACAGGTAGGTTTTTTGTGTGTGTGTGTGTGTGTGTGTGTGTGTGTGTGTGTGTGTGTATGTATATATGTGTATATATATATATATATATATATATATATGCACAAATATATATATATATGCACAAATATACATACATTTATATTATATAAAACATAGCTGCGTAAGTTTACTATTCTATGTACTTGGGCTTTTAAACTGCTTTCTCTTATTAAAGATGTATAGTAAGCACTTGAGTGTTTGTTCAAGAAGTCATGGTAATCGTATATTATTGATGTTTGTTTATGTAAGTTATGTAGTGCTCTTGATATCCTTTCACCCATTCCAGTCTGTCCGCAACTCTCCTCATAGTTAATAAACGTGGGGAGAGGATTACTGTCTCAAATCTTTCAAGACACCAGAGTATTTTTTGCCATCAGGATTCTTTGGATATTTTGGGTCCTGTAGGCTGTTATTGTATTCACCTCTTTAGGCAGCTCTCTGCTAGTACTTTCATTGTCATCTATTTTTTTTTCTTTCTCTGATGCCTTTCATATAGAAGCCCATTCAGCTGTGGATAAAATTACAACAAATGAAAAATATGTTGGTAATTGAGGGCAGAATGTGTAGATGTCACAGCACCTGTGATGTTGTTTTCTCCTGAGTAATGTGGATTCTGAGAGTTTCTGCAAAGATTTATGCTGTTGTTTGTTGACTGAGATAACCCACCAGTCCCACTGGATCATATTTAGACTCTGCATGGGATTTACCACCAAGCATGTACAATAGAAGTGAAATTATACAATCTTAAAGTTTAATTTACAGGCATTTAAGACATTAACATGTTAGATAATGTAAAGAGATATTACTGCATTAGAGTAGTACATTCAGGAGATGTGCAAAGTATTTAGTTTGTCTGCCAAATATTTTGCTTTGTGTTTTTTTTTTTTTTAAAAATAGAAAAAAAAATTCCGGATCCAGGTATTCATGTTAATGTAAAGAGTGAAGGAAAGAATTAGGAGGTAAGGTGGCAGAAGGGAGTGAGAAGTAGCTGAAAAAAATGTTAGGAAATAAGTGAAGTGGAAGCAGTTAAGGTGAGCGGGAGCAGTTTAGGTGAAAAGAAAGTGAAGTGTTTCATGTAATTAGAAAAAGTAACTGGGATAATCTTCCATACTGAGTGCAAGTTTAAGGAAGTTATAGTAGAGCAAGTGAGAGGGCTGCTTTGTGAGGAGTTACAATGGGCCTACATGAATGGGTAGGGTTTTTTGTAGTTTCTTTCAGAAGTTATGAAATAATAGCATGAATTGTGTATGTTCTCATGTGGGTCAGTCAGGGAGGACATATGGTTTGTGCATTACGATTCAAATGAACTTGTAGGTGTGGAATGAATGCAGAGAGTGAAAGAAGTGGTCATAGCAGAAGAGTGGTCCTTTTTCAGCATGGTGCTCTGATGTTTTTTTGTGACAGGATTATAACTTGTATGTTGTCTGGGATATACGCTGAAGGGTGTTTAGATGGTTTTTAGATGGTTTTTAGTGTGGCAGAGGCTATACTTGGCACTCCATATTCTAGTTTGGGAAGGAGGACCCCTTTGCCTTTAGTAACTGTGGATGGGGGGGAAAAGAAAGCGAGAAGTCTTTCTGGCTCAGAAGGGAAGTTTTGTTACTTTTTGACTTTGTAACTTGAATATGGTGTAAAATGAAAAGATAAGCCCTGTATCTTGCAGCAGGGTCGTGATTGCAAGGAAGAGTGCATTCAGGCAGCAGTTGTAGAACCTACTCGATTAAAGCAGGGCACCTTGAGTTGGTGTTGTGTATTAACAGGACAGAATATGGTAACTGCTTGGGTCCACATGGGAGGGGCAACAGAAATAAAGGAGATGCTATTGTAGACTTCTGTATGCCAAATGGCTTGATGGTTCAGCAAGAGAGACAGTCCTATCTCTGAGTGCTCAATTTACAACTCAGACTGCCTCATAGTAAGGAAAGTGCAGTGGGGTAGAATCCGAGACTGTAAAGTTATGCCCCAGTGAAACAGTTGGCCCACAGCATAACTGGTGACCACATCAGCTGCAAGCAGTAGTCTGAGAAGGCTGTAAGTCAGTGGAGACTAGGTTGAAGACCTAGAAGTTATCTGGAGTTAAAGCATAAGCGCTGCCACAGCCCTGAGTATTTCCTGTATCAGAAGTGGAAATAGGTAGAGTCACAGAAGAATGGCGGCATTTTAAAACCGCACGTGTGAAGACTACAGAAATAGATAAACGTCCGACTCAGGTTTGGAAATAAGGTACGAAAGGAAAGACAAACCAGAAGGAAAACTAGTTGGCTATCAAAGTAGTCACAGTAGCAAAGAACAAGGCATAAGAGACATTCTAGCCACTTTCCAGAAGCAGGTAATATGATAACAAAGAAACTCAGTAATGGTTGTGACACCCCAACACTGGCCCAGTAATCAAGGAGCTTCAAGCCTCATCACCTGCAACAGTGGGGGGAGTACACACAAAGTAAAGTGCAATTTCCCTTAAGAGCACACAGAGACTACAGTCAATCTGGGGCTGGTTCACCTGCTTTCTTCAGTACCCGGTAAGACTCCCGACTGGCACAGCTATAGAGTTGAGATCTCAACCGAGTGGCCAAGTCAAGACCTCCAGCACCATCTCTGTCCAACCAGTGCTTTGTCCCTGCCCCAGTAGCTGGCACACACACTCTGAGATTTGATTTACACACACACACACACACACACACACACACACACACACACACACACACACACACACAACTGGGAAAGGCTGGCAGGTTTACTAGCTTATGCCCCCTTTTGCACTGACTATAAGGTAGTTATCTCTGCCACAAGCCAACTCTTATTGGCTACTTTAAGGCCCTTGGCAAAGGGTGTCAATCCTACTGTGTATGTTACAGTTAATCCAAATGGCAGTTTGACCAAGAGCAAGGCTGTTAGGAGTGACCTGCAAAATGTCACCAAATAGATGTGTAAGAACTCTAAGAAGATAGTTCATCCGATACGTCATAGAGTGGCATCTTAGAATCAGTAGCTCCTATAACCACTGATACTCCTCCACCTAATCAGCAAGCCCTATTAGACCATGTGAGTGGTAACAACTTGGGAGCTAGACCAAAAACCACGTTAATGGGCATGGAACGTTTTTTACCCTACCCGACAAAGATACGTACAGCGTCTCAAACAAGGTCCAACAGCCAAGGGCACCGAAAAAGGAAGTATTCGGGAGGGAATTCAGAAACCAGATGCCTAACAAGGAACTGAATTCTCTAGTTAACTTTTTGGATTACGAATTAACTTCAGCTGATGCATCACTGTTGAACAAAGGTTTGTCTTTCATTCCCTCCCAAGATAGTGACTTGAGTGGTATTCTCATGGACATGAGAATGTTTGGGCGCACTGTTGCGCTAAAATTAATGTTTAAAAATGATACTTGTGCTGTTTCATATAATGGCAATAGATTGAAACGTAAAAGTTCTTTTTGTTCCTAAAGTACCGACACGTGGAATGTTTTATAAAGATGTGTGAAAGAGATTTATATAATTATTTTAGTACACAGACACGTAGATGCTCTTATTATAATTTAGATATAGAAGAACAAGCATCTTTATCTTCTCTTCAAAAGAATGCCAATATATCTATTAAACCAGCAGATAAGGGTGCGGGGACTGTGTTGCTCAACACAAAGGATTATGATAAAGCAATGATAGAGATGCTACAAGGTATTAATACATATACAAATATTGATGATGATTGTTATAAAAATATTGTGAAACAAATATGTGATTTATATGATCTCCTAATGTGTAGACAGATTATGAACTATATACCTATCTACTAGTTGAGTCTCCATTGATTCCGTATATAAAAGGACGACCCAAAGTTCATAAAAATGTTTTTCCACCCCCAATGCGCCCTATTGTGACAGGAGGGGGATGGATAACCGAGACAATGTCTATATATTGAATCTATGCTAGGACCTCTAGTGAGGAATATTCCCACTATTTTAAAAGATACTTATCAGTTATTAGAGGAATTGGATCAATTTTCTAAACAGTCATTACCATCAGGATGTCTTAGTCACCTTAGATGTCAAAAGCTTGTTCACTTCCATACCTAATGAATACGGAATGGAAGCTATTGGAGATATTCTAAATGAAACTAATACATTTAATAACCGTGAACAATTGTTAATTTGTACATTACTGGATATCGTTTTATCCAATAATGTTTTCATGTTTAGTGACAATTTGTATTTGCAAAAATGGGGTGTCGCTATGGGCACCCCATGCACAAATACCTATGCAAACCTTGTAGTATACTTTTGGGAGACGGTGTTTTTATTTAATAGTAATTACTATTCACATGTGCTTCTATATAGACGGTTTGTGGACGATATCCTATTGATATGGGATGGTGATACTACTACCTTGCATGATTTTGTTAGATGTTTAGAATCCATGACAAATTTTTTGAATTTTACTAGGTTGCATTCAACTCTGAAGATTTATTTGGATAGTTATTTCAAAAGATGTACAAGGTTTTTTTGTCCACTGGTCTATATTGAAAGCCATGTTGGAAAAACGCTTTATTACATTTTAGAAGTATGCATCCTAGATTAGTTTTTCCTAATATTGTTAAGAGTCAATTTTATAGACTTAAGAGGATTTGTACAGATGCCATAGAGCTCAATAAACAGATTATATGTAAAGTCTATTTTTGGAAAGGGGATATAGTAAACCCTTGCTTGATCGAGTAAAAGAAACTTGTCTTTATGGACACTAACAAAATGGAGAGGAGGATACAGAAGACTGGAAGTTACTATAATAGATACACTAGGAATACTAATATAGTCTTTACCACTAGATATACAAATGATAACAGAAACAGTCAATCTAATTAAAAAGAATTGGCATGTTCTTACAGTGGATTCTACCACATTGGACATCGTATGGAAATTCCCTAGATTTAGCTATAGTAATAGTAAGAATCTTAAGAGACTTTTATGTATAGATGATAATATTGATGTTAAGAAAAAAGAAGGTAAGAAAGAGCTAGATTTTGGGACGTTCCCTTGTGGTCGATGCGATATGTGTAAAGAAATAGATACACAATTGTTTTGTCATCCTGTTCTGGGTTTATAAGTTTTTACCAAAGTTTTATGCTACATTTGACGATAGCAATTTGATATATCTTGCAACATGTACTTCTTGTCCTTGTTTTTACGTGAGCATGACATCAAGGAGACTGAAAGATAGGGTATATAACCATGTATATGATCTAAAACTATCTAATCAACAAAATGCACTTGCAAAACATATAGCTATTGAGAGAGATCATCATTTTAGGTTTAGAGTATTACAGTTGGTAACTGAAAATAAAAGTGGAGGTGATGGAATGAATTATTTAGAACTACAACAGCAGAGTTATGTTGGATATTTAAATTGCGTGCACATATGCATCCGGGTCTAAAATAACTTTGTGAGTATTAAATCGGTATTAGAAGCACGAGCACGTAAATGAATGTAATTGAGTAGATCTTGAAAATATATAGATTCATATACACACTCCCCCTTTTATGAAGTAAGGAAACTATTTATGAATTGTGATACATATTTCTAATATATATTCAGCAAGGCTTTATCATGCTTTCCCCATGTTCATGGTTTATTTATAGTATATTTGATATAATATATTATATTTTTTATATCTCTAGATTTAGAGTTATTAAATAGTGTTTTGATATGTGTCATGATGTAACAGAATGTTCTGCTATAAGCCTAGTTGATTAGTTGTCTATTTAGAATATAAAGTTGTATCAAACTGAATTATAGGGTTTAATTGAATGATTGTTCTTAATGGTTTTTAATATGCATGTGATAGTATATAAGATGATGAGATGAATTGTTTGTTTTTGTAAGATCTGAAGAAGCGTGCTTGTTGGCACGCGAAAGCGCTCATCTTTGTGTTTAAACAATAAATTTATTTTATGGTTTTCGTGGTGGTCTGTCCTGTCTGCTATACAAGTACGCTAAGAACTTAAATATGTCTTAGAATGATCAGCCGCAAAGGTAGGTTTCAATATATTTAATAATAAAAGAACAAGAAAATACTCAGTAAATCATCACAGTAACTTCAGAGTTCAAAAATTTATTTATGTATTTTTGTTGACCAGGAATGTCCACTGGGCTGAAATGAGCCCATTTTCAGTGGAGGCTTGGGGAGAAAAACTCCATAACATTATACAAGAAAATATAAATTTGTTTAACGAGTTATCAAACTGTAGTTGAGTTACAAAAAGAGTATTAATAAACAAGTGTAGCCAACATGTAGCTGAGTTAGAGTATTAATCAGGAGAATCACTTAGGACATTATACACTTATATGGTTAAAAGTTATTGAAATCAGCTTTAATTCATGGCAAAGGTATCCAGTATGTCAAGAATTTAACAGAGAGGACAGATAAGCCATACACATATTTATTTATTTTTATTTATTTATTTATTCCAGTTTGATTACCGGGGAGGTCCACTGGGCTTGGGGGGTGGGGGGCATTTTCAGTGGAGACCCGGGGAGAAAAGCTCCACAGCACAACATTTACTTACACAAATAGCTTCAAAGACCGTTTGTATTACAAACGGGTTGCATTCAAAAAAAAGAAGAAGAAAAAACAGTTTGTTCAGGAGAAAAAAAGACAGGCATATAGCATAATAGCTAGATTTTACTGTTTAGTTACATATACAATCTACATTTGAGAGCAAGGTTAGGAAGGTAAGAAGGTTATCCAGGAGTGAAGGGGAGGAGAGCTTGAGAGGTGTGGGCTGAAGAGTACAGTTGCATTTCCAATTTAGATAGAGGTAGGAATGAAGTTGAGTTTTAAAGTTATTAAGGTTGTCACAGGTCCTCAGTGTGGAGGGCAGAGCATTCCATTTTTTAGCTAGGGAAAAGGATAACAGAAGCTGACCAGCTGGGCGCTTGGGTTTTTGAACGGTAATCAGGTTTTTGTAGGTAGATCTAAGGGATCTGAGGGGGATATATGGTTGTAGTATATTGGATAGTGCAGGGCAGCTAGTGGGTTGGAACAATAATTTGTGGGCTGTGGTGATTTGGAGAAAGTCAAGTTGATTGGGGAGTTCAAACCAGTTTAATGCGTGAAGAGAGGTGCAGTGATGAGAGGAGGATTAGGCATTGGTGACGAATCTGGGGATTTTATTGTTACATACTTCCAGTTTGGAAGTAAGTGCGGAAGGTAAATTAGTGAGCAGAGGGGCGCCATACAGTAGAGAGGGAAGGAGATAGGTTGTGGTAGGAGAGAGGAAGTGGTTGTTTCTGTAAAGTAGGCCAAGTTTAAGTGTTTTTTCTTGATGTTTAGCTGGATATGAGTGTTAAATTTTAGGTGCTCATCAGTGGTGACACCAAGAAGTTTGGTGGAGGGTACGTTCTTGATTGTGGAGTTGTTAAGGCTGGTAATTTGAAGTGTTTTTATCAAGAAGGGAGGATTTTGAGGGAGAGAATAGAAGGATCTTAGTTTTGTTGTCTTTTAGTGAAAGGTGATTTGGGAGCATCCAGTTTTTTCAGAAATTGGAGCTCTGTTAGGTTAGTGGCATAGCAGATCAAAGTGGAATCATCAGCGTATTGTGCAATTTTGGTATTAGGTATGACTTTGTGGAAGTCATTAATAAAGATATTGAATAGCAGTGGGCCAAGTATGGAACCTTGGGCTACTCCAGTGGGGGTAGGAAGGAAATTGGAGGTGGCCTGGTCCCATTTCATGGCTTGGGACCTGTCAGAAAGATAGCTGGAGAACCATGGGAGAGGTTGAGATTAGAGAGATGGGTTTAGTAGGTCGGTATGGGAGATGGTATCAAAAGCTTTAGATAGGTCCAGCAGAATAGAGGATACCATATTACCAGAGTCACGGGGTAAATTGACAGAATGTAAGAAGGAGAGAAGGGTGGAGTTGGTACTGTGTCCTGGGTGGAAGCTGTTTTGGGTAGGAGAGAGTAGCTGGTGTTTGGTAAGGAATGGCAAGAGCTGCAGGTGGATGCATTTTTCAAAAAGTTTGGAAATTGGGGAGAGGATGGCTATGGAGCAGAAATTGGAGACGTTACAGTTTTTGCCACCCTTGTGGAGTGGAAGAATAAATGCAGTACGCCATAGTTTGGGTACATGGGATTCAAGTAGTGATCTATTGATCAGGATGCTGTTAGCCTCAGATGTTATTGCTCTGCCTATCTTTAGGAAGGAGGAAGGGATGCTGTCAGGGGCATTGGAGCAAGGCTTTAGTTTACAGAGAAGTTTCTTTATTAGGTTTGTGGAGATGGGGTTTGAATTTGAAAGAAGGGGGGGAGAGGAGGGAGGGGAAGATTAAGCAGGGAGGGGTGGAGGGTTATTGTTGGTAAAGGTCTTGGTTAGCTCAACGATAGAAGAGGTGAAGAAGGTATTGAACAGAGAGGCAATTTCAAGGTCAGATTTGCTGGTGTCAGGACTGGGGTTGTTTTTTGTACCTGGCCTAAGGAGGGAATTAATAGAGTTCCAGAACTGTTTGGGGTTTTTTGCATGATTTGCTTGTAGTTTTTTGTAGTAAGACTTTTTATCTCTAATGACTTGTTGTTTTTTTGGAAAGGATTCTCAGCTGTTTATATTTAAGCAAGATTTCTGGCTGTTTGTATTGGAGGTAGGCTTTCCAGGTTTTATCCCTTTGTAGCATAATGTTTGGTGAGCCATGGGGTGGTCTTAGTTTTAACTCTTTTTGTTCTTATTGGAGCTAGGGAGTTGAGGACCATTACGAATGTTGAATTGAAATGGTCAACGGCTGCATCTAATGGTAGAGTTTTTAGGGGGTTCCAGTTAATTAGTTTAAGGGAGTCAGAGAATGTAGTAGGGTTAAAGTTAGGTTACGAGTATGAGGTGTACTGGTGAGAGTGTGGGGAAGTGGGTGTAGCTCGAAGGGTGAAGGCAGGGAGGTGGTCTCCTAATGGCTCAGGAATAACACCAGATTTTATGATTTTGTTAGGTCTAGTAATGAAGTTAGTAAGTTGAGTGAAGTTAAATAGGTTGATTGTTATGGTGGGATTAGGGTTAATGATTTTTTTTCCCAGTCAATATTTACGTCTCCCATAATGTAGGTTTATAACTTAATATTAGAGGAGGTCCAGGAGAGGATGTCTTCCAGGGTATTGGTGGTGTTACCAGGAGGAATATAGAGTGAAATGATGCAGATGCTTTTATGGTTGTTTATTTTTAGTAGGCCAGTTACAAGTTCAGCATTATTGAAAGAAGGGATGGGATTAGGGTAAGGAGTGATTGACAAGTGGTTGGAGTAGATTAAAGCTACACCACCACCTCTTCTACTTAGACGGTCAGATCGGAGAGAATGAAATCCAGGGGGAAGGAGTTCGGAGTCTCTTATGTGAGGTTTTAGCCAGGTTTCAGAGATGGCAACAATGTCAGGTAAGTTGTGATTGAGCCAGGCATGAAAGAGGGCTAATTTATTTTTTAAGCTTTGGGCGTTGATGGCAAGGAATTTGAGGTATTTACTGGTGGTATTGTTATTGGTGCTGGGGTGGTTTGTTGGAGAAAAGTTTGTTCCTGGATTGGGGTGAATGTCGCCGGCTAAGCAAAGGTAATTGAGATGGGGAATAAGTTTAATTAGGTTTGTACTTGGATAGAAGTGGCTGGTAGTGAATGGGTTTAGGTTTGTAGTATTTTAGTGGTGCTTGGGGAAAAGTTTTACTTTTAAGAGAAGGTTAGGGTGTGAGGGAACTAAAGAGGCAGAGATGTATACAATTATATAGTACACTTTAGGCAAATAGACTGAGCAGAATAGCTTATGTAGTATGCATAAAATAAGCATGGGTAACTACACTACACTATTGTTCGTTATCTTGTGAGGCAAATAGGGTAAAGGAGGATTTTTAAAGGTGACACCCGAGAAGGAAAAAAGAGATGAGTATAGGTTAAAAAGGGCTTCAATAGGCATATCAGGTTGTCGGGGAATTGGAGATGGTACATGGGCAGAGCCATTGAGAGGAAATATATTCATGTAAGGACTTTTTGAATAAGGGGGCGCTATTAATGGTCTTGAGAGAAGGTGGAAGAGCATTCTAGTGTTTGGCTACAGTGAAAGAGTAGGGATTCTGATCTGTGGGGAGTTTTGGCCTATTTACTTGGATAAGCGATTGATTTTCAAATCTGAGATGCCTTTTTGGTTGATAGAGAGTTAGAAGGGAGATGAGGGCTGGGCATTCTTGTGGTTAGAATTTAATTTTGCGTGCGGTGGATATTGTGTGCTTGTGAGATGTTGTGGGAGTTCAAGTCCGTTCAAGGATTGTAAAGAGTGGCAGTGATGGGAAGAATATTTTGCATTTGTCACAAACTAAGCAATTTTGTTGTAGCAGGATTCCATCTTTGGTTTTAAGCAGGTCTGCATGTTTGTAAGAACAAGGGCACCACAGAGGAGAGATGGTAGGAGAAAAGTCTGGGCAAGTGTTTTTCTAGTGGAGTAATTTACAAAGTGTTTGTTATAAAGGGTCCTGAGTATTTGGTGTGTTTTTTTGATGTTGTGGACTTATTGGTCAAATGTTAAGTTGTCTACAGTAATGCCGAGTAATTTGGTATTGGGGATTACCTCAATGGCAGTTTTGTTAGATGAGTAGATGGTGAAATTTGATTTGTTAAGAGTGGAGTTCTTTTGGGTGTAAAGATCAGGAGTTTGGTTTTGCCAGGGTTAAGGGCAAGGTGGTTATTGGTCATCCAGAATTCATTAATGGAAAAAGCATTTTGGGTCATAGTCAGAAGTTCTGTTTCTGAGGTGTTGGAGCAGATAATAGTATAATCATCTTCATATTGTACTACGGATCCATGAGTGATAGCAGAGTGAAAGTTGTTAATGAAGATACTGAAAAGAAGGGGTCCCAAGACTGATCCTTGGAGAACACCTGTGGCAGTAATGAGAAAAGGTGAAAGGGAGTTTAGGCATTTAGTAGATTGTCTGTTTGTAAAATAGTTGGAAAACCAGTCAGGTGTGAGAGCTTAGAAAGGAGGAGAGAATGGGAGATGGTATCAAAGGCCTTTAGAGAGATTGAGGAAAAGTGCAGAGATTAGTTTGCCATCATTGCGATGGTGGTTGATCGTGTTCAAGAAGGAAAGGGGAGCAGTTGTGCTGTGTCCAGGTCAAAACCCATGATGAGAGGTGGAATGGAGTTTGTTTTGGAGTAGATAATTCATGAGTTGAGTTTGAATGCATTTTTCCATTATTTTAGAGATGGGAGATAGTATGGCAGTAGGGCAGAAGTTAGAGATGTCTGTGTTGTTGCCTCCTTTATCTAGAGGTTTTTTTTCCAGACTGAGGGTACATAGGATTCTTGGATAGATCTGTTTTGAGAATACTGATGTGGTAGCTGATGTATCTGACTGACATTTGTAGGTACTCGGGGGGGGGGGGGGTAGATTATCTACGGCGGTGCTACCTGGTTTGAATTTTGAAAGGTGCTTAGTTATGGTGGCAGTAGGTATAGTTGAGAAGGTAAAAGACTGGGGAGAAGAATTTGTTGATGAGAAATGAGCTATTGGGTTGTTGTTATGAGTAGTTTGTGGAAAGGTGGCACCTAGTTTGGCTGTTTGTGGAAAGGTGGCACCTAGTTTGGCTATGGTGTCTAGAAAGTAGGAGTTTGACAAGTGAAGAGAGTTTGGCAGGGGTTTTGTCAGGATTTGGGCAGAGGTTGCTTTTGGTGCCTGGGTTTAGTAGAGTAGAGTGGAGTTCCAGAATCTTTTTGGGTTATGATTACAGTCATTTTGGAGACCGAGGTAGTATTGTTTTTTTATACTTTATGATTAGACGTTTAACTTGGTTTTGGAGCTGTTTTGAAGAGTTGGAGTTAATTGAGTTTTTACTTTTCTGACCTTTTTTCCATGTTGTCTCTTGTAGTCATAAGTTATTCGGTTTCTGTAGTAAGCCAGATTGCATGATTTTTCATTCTCTTGTTTTGAAGGGGGCCATTCTGTTGAGGATGTTTAGGAATGTTGAACAGAATAATTCAACAGCTTTGTCGAGTGGAAGGGATTTTAGTATATTCCAGCTGATTTTACTCCGTGTTTCAGTGAATTTGTGTGGTCAGAGTTAGCTAACTTTCTAGTGGGTTTGTATTGGTGATGGTTCAGGGTTGTGGATGTGTTGCATGTTATGTAGGGAGGCCGATGGTTCCTGCTGAAGTAATTTTGTTAGGGTCAGAGACTAAGATCCAGTCATGAATGGAACCACTCTTGTTTCTGGGTCAGGTTATGCTAGTGATGAGCTGAGTGAAGTTATAGAGATTGGTGGATACATTGGAAAGAGGTAGTTGTGTGAACTAGACAGTTTAACATCACCCAGAATTACTGTTTTGTTGTGGATATTATTTAAGGTTCAGGCTAAGATTACTTCTAATATAGGGATATTATTGCCTGGTGAGATATATGACTACCAAACTGAGAGTTTTGAATTTGTTCATTTTTTTTAGATACACTATGATTTCAGCTGTAGAGAATTGAGGAATAGGTTTTGAGTAGGAGATGATGGTAAGGGAGTTAGGGTAGAGAAGTGCTACTCCTCCCCTTTCTTATGAGGTCTGTCTGATCTTAGGAGAAACCTGGAGGGAGAAATTCGGTGTCTTTTACGTATGGCTTTAGTTATGTCTCAGTTACAGCAAGTATGTCAGTTTTAACATGGGATATCCAAGCATGAAATTCTGGGATTTTGTTTCTAATACTTTGTATGTTAATGGTGGTGAGATTTAGGGATTTGTGAAATTTGTGGGAGGAAGAGGCAGATAGAGTAGGTCCAGGGATTGGGGTGAATGTCCCCACATTGGGATAGGGTCGTGGTACTGTGTGAGTATACTGTTGATAGCAGTTTGCGTTTGGAGTTGAACTGTGTTGTGAGGAATGTTGTTGTAAGTGGGGTGTTAGGTGTGTGAAATGATTTTGGGTTTGGGGTTTGAAGAGCAGCAGTATATTAGTGGAGTAAGGACTAGAGGATATGTTGGAGTAAGATGTGTGAATGGAGAGTTGGGCAGAAATGATAGAGGTGGATGTGAACTGTGTGTGAGTGGGGTAAGGTGAAGAAGGAATACAGTTCTGGGTAAAGTGCCTCTCACAAGCAAAATCAAGTCAATCCAAGGAATAAACTTCAGAGGCAACACCACAACTATCGGAGACTACTGTTTATGTAACGTGAAAATGCTTAGTGTCCTTTTCTTATTTTATTCTGTTTTTGTAAATTCTCTAATAAACGGTCGGCTCTGTTAGTTGTAGTGTTGCCTCTGAAGTTTATTCCTTGGGTTAAAGTGAAGAAGGACTGACAAAGACAGAGGGAGGAGTAGTGTAGTTATAGTTAGCAGTATCGTTGTGGATATAGGATAAATGCAGAGGTGTAATGCAGGAGTAGTGCGAAGGGGAAACTATTACTACTGCAGAACGTAGGAGTACTTGGTGAATGAGGATTGAAGGGAACTTGATTAGGGGATAAGTTGAATAGGATGTTTTAACTGGGTGGGGGTTTGAGTGGAGTGTGTTCTGATTGGATTATTGGTGTGGTTTGGCTAACTATAAATGTAATGCAAATGGGGGTGGGTGGGAATGGGGGTAGGGTAGAGGGGCGGCATGAGCCCAAGCGAAGCGAGGGGGAATGGAGCGGGGTGGCCCAACAAAGTTTGTACAGCACGTAAAACAAGGAAGAAAGAAAAACAGTAAGGTAAGTAGAATTAGAGACTGGAACCCTTAGTGATAGAGTAGACGAGAGGAGTATTTAGTGTTTGTTTTACCTTTTTAGTGGTAGATTTGATTTATTTTAAGTGTTAACAGGTGGGGAGTAGTGGGTGAAATAGAATAGGTATAGAGGCAGAGAGATGCACTGTTTAACGACTAAGATGACAAGTATGGGTGGAATACAATATTAAGTGGTGATAGGGCAGAAAGAAGTGGGAGAGTAGTTGTGCTAGATGAAGAGTTTGGAGGAGTGGGAGGTGTTGGGATGAGAGCCAGGAAAAAGTAGGGCAGTGTAGCCTAGAGGGTGCTAGGGAGACGGGAGGGGTGATGGATGAAGGGGAACCAGAAAGAGAGAGAGAATTTTTGAAACAATTATTACTCTTGGCTGAATACTAATAAACGTACATTCACTATTGAAGGTCAGGCAGCACACCAAGGGGTCTAGTCTTTTACTGAATGACTGGGGTTCTCTGGGACCAGACTTTTCTTGACAGTTCTGTGAATCTGCCGGAGTGAGGGAAGAGCACAGTTATGGTGGTATCACATTCACTAATGAAGGTCAGACAGCAGACCAAGGAGTCTCATCTTCCACCGAATGACTGAGGTTCTCAAGGACCAGACTTTTCTTGGGAGTTCTCTGTATCTGCTGGAGTGAGGGAAGTGCATAGTTATGGTAGTATCACATTAGTGTTTGTAGGTCTCGATGTCCCGGAACGGCGATCACTCATCACCCTGGGGCAAATCAAACTGGTTAGAGGGAGGGGACAGTGGAAAAGGAAATATTTAAACAAATTGCAGGACAGTGTCAAATACAGAAAACATCTAAACTAATCTTTTACTATGTTCTTTACTGAATCTAAAAGAATTACTATACCTTAAAAATTACTATTGCAGCAGGGTAAGTCAGATGTGGTGAGTGGATTTTCCCAGCTGATGCTGTCAGGTCAAAGGCAAATACAAAATGCTCTCTCTCTCTGTGTGTCTCACTCTCACTCTCTCAGAGACTTGTTAAATTAATATTCCAAATACTACTGCTGGGATACTTGCAGAATGACATAATTTCTTGTCATCTGACTTCATTTCCCAGGTTCAAAAACAACCAGTGGTGTAGCATTTAGCATCTCCCTTTGAAAAATACATAAACAAAGACCCCTTAGATCCAAGGCAAATGGTGGAAGTTGTAAAATGATTTTCATTCCTCCACACGTAAAGACAATACAAAAAACTTCTAGTTCTAAACATTGTGTCTGTTACTGCACTGAAACTGAGAGATAACATATTTTGTTTGACTCCGCTATAAAGTAACTTAACCTCAACCATTCTTCTGAAGTTTTGCAAATTAACACGGGAGAATGAAACACAGGAGATTAAACAGTTACAGTAGTGTATAAAAATATCTCTTCAGCACACGTCTATACAATATGACCTGCAGTTCTAATACATTTGTAACACAGGTATATGAATCATGTTGATATTCACAAATGACACACAACCACTTACTACCAGCCCAGCTATCTGGAATTTTGTATTTCCATTTGTTACAATGGTGCAAGGCAAACAAAGATAAAGATGATAATCATCTGACTTCCTTCATAATGGATGCCAGCAACAACCTGCTCACCGGTCTACAGGACATCAAAAGTATATGGAAGGAATACTTCCGGAAGTTACTGAATAAAGAAAGCCTCACAGTCGTAACCTCTATTTCCTCTTTCATTTTAGGCCAACAGTAAAGAGCAGTCTGTGTAGCTCAAAAGTTAGCACATGCTGTTTTTGTGTAGAAGGCTGTGGTTTGTATTTCCACACTAGATTGTTGGATTAATTTTCTAGTACTGACACTGCAGTGCCACATGGGGCGTGCTGTGCTCCTGCGTATGCCGTCCGTTGAATCACATGTTAAACTGAGGACTCTTCAGCCTGAGTTGGTTGCGCAGGTGGATGTAAAACATCACATGGTACCTATTGAAAACAGTAGGGGGATGTTCCCTGGTGCCGTGGCCAAATTGCATCAAGATTGAGGACTATCTTTGGGCTGCCTTGAAAAGAGGTCATTGGCCTAGTGGGCCCAAACTGGTCAATAAAGTGTAAGTAAATATAAATAAAGAGCAGCACTAAAGAAAATGAAATCCAGGGAAACTGCAGGCTCAGATGAGGTCAGTGTGGATATGATCAAGATGTTGGTGAGTTAGGAGAGGAATGGTTTCTGATGATACTATTGATAATGTGGGGAGAGACGCATCCAAGGTGACTAGAAAATAAGCACTTTAGTGCCAGTGTACAAGATTAAAGGGGACATTCACAACTGTGGAACAGTACAGAGTTATCAAACTCATGCCACACTGAATGAAAGTGCATGGAGTGTGTGATCAATAACTAAAAGCAGAGCAATAGAAAGTAAGATGGAATGTAAGCAGTTCAGATTCAGATCGGGATGCAGCACAACTGATCGGACATTTGCAGTGAGACAGTTGAAGTAGCTAGAAATGAGGAAACAGTCCAACTGGGTATTCCTAGACTTGGCGAAAACATATGACAGGATCCTAAGCATGCTGTTTTGGGCAGTTCTGTGTTGGCTCCCAGAAACTGGTAGAATTAGTGCAGGCTTTGTGCAAGGACACAATGACAGAAGTAAAAATAATGTTCAGACTCCTAAAGGAGTTCCCAGTAGGAGTTCATGTTCATCAGGGTTTGGCTTTAAGCCCTCTACTGTTCATACTAGTGATGGACTACATTAACAAGCATGTTGGGAGTGGATAGGTCAACAGAGCTGTGGTATGCAGATGATGTGGCATGAAAATTGATGTCCGAAGAAGAACTTCAGCAAATGATTGGAGAATGGAATGGAAAATTTAAAGGCTCATGGAATGAAACTGAATTTAGATAAGACACTTGTTAAGGCAAAAAATATTGTGGAAATCAGAAGTAGCTGAAAATTGATATAGAATGGAAAATAGTGGAAGAGGTTAACTGCCTTTGGTATCTGGGAGGGATGGTTGTGGAGTAGGGAAACCTAGAATCAGAGGTTCTACAGCTAACTAGCACTGAGTCATGAATAGTTTGTGTTAGAAGAATACCGAAGATGCTGAAAAGGTAAGGTTTAGGCAACAGTAGTGCAACCAGCACTGCTGTATGGTACAGACACCTGGGCAGTCAAGGTAGAACAGCTGAGGAAGCTATATGTGATGGAGATGAAGTGCTTTAGATGGGTGGTAGGATGCACACTGTGGAACAAGTGGAGAAATGAGATTAGCAAAGAAGCCAAAGTAGCTCCTGTTGCAGAAGTCAAAGAGAACATATTACGGTAGTTCTGGACTGTGCAGGAATGCAGAAGATTTGGAAGGGCAAGAGGAAGTGAGGATATCCAGCAAAGAGATGGATTGTCTCAGAAGACCTTCATCTTTGGAAGAAGATGGGAGACTGACCTTGAATTAAGAGAAATAGTGACAGTTGACTGACACCCAGACCCCATGTAGAAAAAAGGGAGGGGAAGAAATGATGACTTTTATTGCCAGTGGTCCGCATGCCTAGAACATCATTGACATTGTAAATCCTAACTCTGTCTTACAAATAGTTAACCACTGTACTAGGGGGCCCCATCATCCCTGATTTCTTGCACATTTCCATATAATATAATATATATATATATATATATATATATATATATATATATATATATATATATATATATATATATATATATATATATATATATATAAATATATAAATATATATATATATATATATATATATATATATATTATATATATATATATATATATATGTATATGTATGTATGTTTCTTTCGGCTTTTCCAGTGCCGAGTTGCCAGCCCTGACGCACAACCTTCAACGAAGGTACGCCCATTCACGCATGTCTCCATGCAGAAGACGCTCCAGCTGAGAATCGAACCGGACAGCGTCTTACTGGGAGGCGACAACGCTACTGCAGCACCACCACCGCGGATATATATACACAAAATATATATGGG
This sequence comes from Protopterus annectens, assembly GCF_019279795.1. Classification (NCBI taxonomy): domain Eukaryota; kingdom Metazoa; phylum Chordata; order Ceratodontiformes; family Protopteridae; genus Protopterus; species Protopterus annectens. The sequence continues at coordinate 451,715,806 of NC_056746.1, read as the reverse complement.
TCTAGGACACATGCTGGACTAGCATATGTCCGAATCACAAAGCATCGAACACACATACACGAAAGCGCTTCCGTGTATGTGTAGTTCAAAAAAAAAATCTACGTTTCTACATGGGGGCTTCGCCCCCCTGCACCTCCCACACCCCCCTACTTTATTATTATTAATACAGTAAAACAATGTGAATCTCATTTTAAAAAATGGAATTGAATTGAATATAAGGCAAGGCATGCAGCCCATTATAAACTGTCTGGTCTAAGGGAAGTGATGCTTGGAGAGAAAAAGCTAAATAGTGTTATGATGGGGAAGGGAACAGTTCACCTATACCACCTCAAAGCACATTTAATGTTAAGGTTTTCATTCAAACCAGATGGAAACTCTGCATCTAAACTGCCACTTTTAGAATACTCTTCTTGAGCTCATCATCATCATCTTCTTTCGGCTGTTCCCATTAGGGGTCGCCACAGCGGATCATCTGTTTCCATTTCTTCCTGTCCTCTGCATCATGCTGTCTCACACCAACCGCCTGCATGTCCTCTCTCACCACATCCATAAACCTTATCTTAGGCCTTCCTCTTTTCCTCTTACCTGGCAGCTCCATCCTTGGCATCCTTTTCCCAATATACCCAGCATCCCTCCTCAGCACATGTCCAAACCAACACAATCTCGCCTCTCTCTTGCTTTGTCTCCAAACTGTCCAACCTGACCTGACCCTCTATAATGATTCCTAATCCTGTCCATCCTAGTCACACCGAGTGCAAATCTTAACATCTTTAACTCTGCCACATCCAGCTCTGACTCCTGCCTTTTCATCAATGCTACCGTCTCCAACCCATATAACAACTGGTCTCGCTACCCTCTTGTAGACCTTCCCTTTCACTCTTACTGGTACCCATCTGTCACAAATCACTCCTGACACTCTTCTCCACCCTGCCTGTACTCTCTTCTTCACCTCTCTTCCACACTCACCATTACTCTGAACTGTTGATCCAAGTACTTACTTATCCACCTTTACCAACTCTACTCCCTGCATCCTCACCATTCCTCTACCCTCTCTCTCGTTTACACACATATATATTCTGTTTTAGCCCTGCTGACCTTTATTCCTCTCCTCTCTAAAGCACATCTCCACCTCTCCAGGGTTTCCTCAACCTGGTCCCTACTCTCACTACATATCACAATGTCATCTGCAAACATCATAGTCCACGGGGCCTCCTGCCTAATCTCATCTGTCAATCTGTCCTTCACCACTGCAAATAAGAAAGGGCTCAGAGCTGATCCTTGATGTAATCCCACCTCCACCTTAAACATATCTGTCACTCCCACCGCAGTCCTCACCAATGTCACACTACCCTTGTACATATCCTGTACCACTCTTACATACTTCTCTGCCAAACCCGACTTCCTCATGCAATACCACAACTCCTCTTTAGGCACCCTGTCATATGCTTTCTCTAAGTCCACAAAGGCGCAATGCAACTACTCCTGACCTTCTCTGCATTTCTCCAACAAGACTCTCAGAGCAAATATTGCATTTGTAGTGCTCTTTCCTGGCATGAAACCATACTGCTGATCACTAATCATCACCTAGCTTCCACTACTCTTTCCCATAACTTCAAGCTGTGACTGATCAGTTTTATCCCTCAGAAGTTACTGCAATTCTGCACATCGCCCTTATTCTTAAAGATAGGTACCAAAATGCTTTTTCTCCACTCCTCAGGCATCCTCTGACTTTCCAAAATTTCATTAAACAATCTGGTTAATAATTCCACTGCCATTTCTCCTAAGCACCTCCATGCTTCCACTGGTATGTCATCTGGGCCAACAGCCTTTCCATTCTTCATCCTCTTCATAGCTGTCCTTACTTCCTCCTTGCTAATCTGCTTCACTTCCTGATTCACTATCCCCACATCATCCAACCTTCTCTCTCTCATTCTCTTCATTCATCAGCCCTTCAAAGTACTCTTTCCATCTACTCAACACACTCTCCTCACTTGAGTACGTTTCCCTCACTGTCCTTTATCACCCTTACCTACTGCACATCTTTCCCAGCTCTGTCCCTCTGTCTAGCCAATCGGTACAGGTCCTTTTCTCCCACTTTAGTGTCCCATCTCTCATACAACTCTCTATATGCCTTATCCTTAGCCTTCGCCACCTCTCTTTGCCATGTGCCTCATCTCCTTATACTCATGTCTACTTTCTTCATCTCTTTGGCAATCCCATTTCTTCTTCGCCAGCTTCTTCCTTTGTATACTCTCCTGTACTTCCTCATTCCACCACCATGTCTCCTTTTCCTCCTTCCAGATGTCATACCAAGCACCTTCCTAGCAGTCTCCCTTACTAGCTCTGCTGTAGTTACCCAGCTATTCGGTAACTCTTCATTGCCTCCCAGTGCCTGTCTTAACTCTTCCCTGAACTCCCTCACAATCACCCTTTTTTAACTTCCACCATTTAATCCTTGGCACTGCTTTCACACTCAACCTCTGCTTCTTGATCACCAACATCATCCTACAAACCATCATTCTATGCTGCTTAACTACACTTTCCCAGTCACCACTTTACAGTCTCCAATCTCCTTCAGACTGGCCCTCCTACATAGGATATAATCCAACTGTGTGCATCTTCCTCCACTCTTGTACATTGCCCTGTGCTCCTCCCTCTTCTTAAAATATGTATTCACCACAGCCATGTCCATCCTTTTCACAAAATCCACAATCATCTGACCTTCTGCATTCCTGTCCTTAACACCATACCTACCCATCACTTCCTCATCCCCTCTGTTCACTTCAACATGCCCATTGAAGTCCGCTCCCATCACTAGTCTCTCACCCTTGGGTACACTCACCACCACTTGATCCAACTCGCTCCAAAATCTTTCTTTTTCATCCATCACACACCCAACTTGTGGAGCATATGCACTAACAACATTCATTACACCATCAATTTCAAGCTTCATAAACATCACTCTATCAGACGCTCTTCACCTCCAAAACACTCTTTGGCATACTGTTTGTTAGGATAACCCCTACCCCATTTCTTCTGCCATCCACACCATGATAGAACAATTTGAACCCGCCTTCTATACACTTCCCTTCCAGCTGGTCTCTTGCACGCACAATATATCAACCTTCCTTCTCTCCATCATATCAGCTAGCTCTCTCACTATACCAGTCATACTGCCAACATTCAAAGTTCCTACCCTCAGTGCTACACTCCTAACCTTCCTCCTCTCTTCCTGCCTTCGGGCATGCCTTCCCCCTCCTCTTCTTCTTCCGCCAACAGTAGCCCAATTTCCACCAGCACCCTGTTGGCTAACAGTACTGGTGGCGGTCATTGTTAACCCGGGCCTTGACCGATCCGGTATGTAAATATGAAATGTTCTCTGCATCAGTAATTAGGCTGAGTACTCTTCTTGAGCTAATTGAACTAATCGCCAAAAAATGGTGGTACTTGGTCCAAAACAAAAAAATGAAATGCTACGAAAATTGTTGCAATACACACACCGTTCTCCCAGTGCATTATACAAATCTCATTGCCTAATAGCTGCATTATGTTCTTTAATCTGATCCTGCAGTCTCTTTTGCCAGCGTTAAAGGACGAACAAGTGTCTCAATCGCCAACCTAAACCACTGAAGTAATGTTACAATTAAACCTTTTTTTGCATCTCACAGAAACATTCTTATGATTGAATGTGTATCGATCATTTTGGAGAATGTAGGGGCAAGCCACACACCCCAGGGAAAGCAACCTGCTGGCTGGGAAAATTGTAAAGAGTTCCATAGTAGAAAAATGGAGGAAAATAGAGGAACTAAGACCGAAAACATTTCTGAATTTGTGGATGCGGTTCTCAACCCTTGATATCATCTGTGAGCTGATTTCAGATGAAGTGAGGAAGTCAGTTGGGAAAAGTTACAAAGGTTCTAGGAGGTGGTTATATTATGGAGTTTTTCAACTAGAGGCAGGGCAGGGAGATGCTTTAAAATGGTTGGTACAACAGTGTAGAAATGATTTGATGGATTTTTTCAATGGACTGTAGAGTGGATGAGTGTTTTAATTAATAAGTGGCTGTGGCTATTGGGGGCCCCTACTCAAGTAAGGAGGACTCCTTTGCTTAATGTTTTAGCTGTAGGTGGTTTAGAGAGAAGAGAGAGCGATTTATTTTTTTTTCACAAACCGTGTAGGAGTTCATCTTTCTTCTGGTGTCATAGTGGTTATGGAAGTTGAATGACTGGCCCAGTCATTAACTTGGGTATTTAAAGGATGCGGTTGTTTCTACTGAGATACCGTTGAGATCTGCAATGTTGAGATTTTTGACTATTTTTCCTCAGCTTTTGTGAAGTTCCAAATATACTTTTTGGAGGAGTTGAGGAGTACAGTGTGGTTCTTTAGCCAATAATTAAGGGAGATGAGGTCAGATTAAATTTGGGTTTGAATAGCTGAATGTAAGGGATTGGATTGAAGGATAACAATGTCACCCATGTAGTAATATAGTGTAGAAAACTCTTGAACAACTTCATGTTGCTCAGGATATGACACAGGAATGGTTAAGGAGAGGTGAAATTAAACCAAAAGACGAGAGGTTAATATTGTCAGCCCAATATAGTTGACTATGTACACATTGGTTTGCAAAGCCTATTGAACATGTGGGAGAAACTGACAAATGCAGGTTTTGTAGAACAGAATTGGAAGCAGTTGCACATCTTGTTGCTGGTTGTGATATACTGATGGCAGAAGGACTGTATACTGAAAGACATAATAATGTGGCAAGACTGTTGCATTGGGATTTGTACAAACATAATACTGAAGTAGCTGAAAAGCAATGGAAACACAAGCCACAAAGCATCATAGAGAATGAAGAAGTTTATATTCCATGGGCTCGTCCATTACCAATTAGTTCAAAAAATAGATTCAAGAAAACCAGATAAAGTAGTCCAAGAAAAGAAGACAAAAGTAGCATTATTTATTGAAATTGTTACACCCAGTGACTACAGTATCTTATGTGCATAGAGAGACTGTCATAAAATACCAGGATTTGTAGGCAGAAATGAGGGCAATATGGAAGAAAGATACCCAGACAGTTCCAGTAGTAGTAGGAGCAACAGGTTTTATAAAAATTAATTTACAATCGTACTTGGATATGTTATAACTATACGAATTACAGGAGGAGTCAATACTGAGCACATTGCGGGTGCTGTGAAGAGCACTTCTGGTTGACATCAAAGACTGAAACAATGCTAATTTCGTGAATAGCCACTGAAGCCAAAAATGACTACATTTCCTTCTAAAATTATGTTAGGAAGTTAGGAATGAATACCAAACAATACTCCTAACTATTCCACAGTAATACTACCCACTCTGACCTAAAGAAAATGGCTAATATCCCAGCTGATAAATTTAGTTCAAATGTTACACAACAGTTTTAGCTATTCCAGAATCTTGGCTACCCCCTTTAATTGAGCCTTGACATTTGAGCTCACAAGCTGAACTTGGGTTGGAGCTCTGCATTGACTGATTCATTCTTTGAGACCAGTTCTTGCAGCTTATCGGAGGTCTTCCCTTCTTATGCTTTCTTTGTTAAGGTGTTGTCCAAAACAGGATAAGCTTGAGCCTTGACATTTGAGCTCACAAGCTGAATTTGGGTTGGAGCTCTGCATTGACTGATTCATTCTTTGAGCAGTCCATGGTATTCTTACTAGCTTAAGCCAACACCACAATTAAAAGTTGTCCGTCTCTTGCCTTTCTTCTTGATTTTTCTCAACAGCATCACATGGTTGTGAAAGTTGGGCAAAGATGTCTTGAGCTAATCTGATCTTTGTGTTAAGACACATTTTTACATTTGAATACCTTTCCCAAACTCTGCATAGCTGGTCTGCCAATTCATACACCATTGACTTTCCATGCTACTTTTTGATTCCATAGTAATAACTGACCCAAGAAGAATGACGCTATTTACAACTTCATTGTCTTCTCCATCAAGACTAAAGTTGGTTGTGACACCGGTTGTAATTATCTTTGTCTCTCTTTCGTATTGAGGTGCAGACCCATCTTCACTGCTCCTTCATGTTTGATAGTAAATGTGTCAACTCTCCACAAAGATTGTCATGTCATTGGCATAATGAAGATTGTGAATACTGCCACCAATTTGCATTCCTTACACTGAGAAGGAAAGCATCAGTGGAGAAATACACTGGCCAATTACCATACCAATCATAATGTAACCGGGGAAGACCCACTGATATGTTGACTTGATAATGCTTACCAGGTTCTTTGAAGACTGGAAGCCAAATTGTCTGTGTAGAGTCACCATGAGTTGAAGTTGACTTGATGGCACCTGGCAAATTTTTTGCAGCCCTCTTGAAAGCTAAGAACACCTCATCCATGGGTCCTGATAATATGTTAGGTTATCTGAGTGCCAAATGTGACATATCTGAACCCCTAGTTAACCTCTTTAATCTAAGCTTCTCCATTGTTCACATTCCTGAAGCCTGGAAAAAGGTTTTTGTAATCATAACGAAAGGTGACCCAAACACAGAGGTTAGTAACTAATAAATCTATTAGTTTTGCTAGCTTCATACATAAAGCTGTGGAGCATATTATCTTGGACCTCATTAATATGGACATTGAAAATCTTTTAAACCTGCACCCCCCCCCCCACCTATTTGGCTTTGTCAAGGGAAGGTCCTGCCAGTAATCTCATTAATTTCTTTGAAAAATAACCAAGTCAGTAGATTGGTTTATACAGTGTATACCAATATGTTGAGACCCGACCAAAACCTTTTGAGACACTTCCCCATGAAGACATTTTTGGCAGACTTGTACATCCTTATGTTGTTTGGTAGATAACTGACTGGTTTAATTTCTCTAAGCTTTTTGAGTTTCTAATACCGTATGGAAGTGGACCCCATTCCTAAGTCAGGGTATGATTAGAGTTAATGAAATAAGTATTTTCTTGTCTTTGTTAGATAAGGGTGTTTCTGTCAGTACCCACAATGTGCCCAGAATTGCCACCAGTAGTCAATATGTAGTTGCACATATTGGTAGCATATCCATGTATGACTGTAAATTCTTTATTAGATTCATTGCTTACTACTGTTGGAACTGTCTGGGTAATTTTCACATTGACCTAACTTCTGTTTGCAGAGCCTGATATTTTATGACATTGTAATCATTGGGTGTAGAGATTTCCGTGATCGTCTTTTTTTTTTTTTTTTTTTTTTTTTGTGTATTCATGGACTGCTATGTCTGATTTTTCTCACATCTGTTATTTGAAAAGTTTGTGTGATCACATATATAGACACTTGTGTGGTTCATGTTTACAATGCTTCTATGCTACTTCTATGTTGTAGTTCTTGCAAATTCCACAATGCAACCAACAGTCTTTGCCACATTATTGTGCCTATGTTGGCCCTCTGCCAATAGTTTATCACACCCAGCAACAAGATGTATGACTGTTTTCAGTTTTTTACAGAGCCTGCATTTCTGTTTCTCCACCTTTTTCAGTTGGTTTTGTAAAGCAACATGTATGTAGCCTATTTTCCTGGGCTGCCATTATTAACTTTTCAACTTTTGGTTTTAATTCACCTCTTCCTAACCATTCTTGTGCCAAAGTTTGGTAAGCATAAGGTTGTTCCAGGAGATATCTGTATTTGCCACTGTATTTATGGATTTTCCTTCCTTCTCATCTGATCCTTCTTCTTGTATTATATTTGCTTTTTTTTTTGGTACGTTCAGTTGCTGTCTGATTTTTGTCTACTTTTGGTTTTATTTCCTGCTTGACACGCACGTTTCTACTAAACCTAAGCAGACCTGCCTTGAACGATTTCTCACCTCTGAGGTCAGCAGATGTGTATGCAGTCCCATGATTACAAATCATTACATGTAATCAATTTTTTGAGGAGGCCATACCTCCTTCACAGCGAGGAATATATAATCTTGGTATACACTTGATTTTTTTTTTATGTCCTCTGAGTATAAAGTACTTTTCTTATTTTCATGTTCAATAAATTCAGTAATTTTTGGGGCCAAGCGATCATCGCAAAACAATAAGGACAGGAAGAGCAAATTGATTTATAGCTTGGACGTTTTTCCTATCTGAATCTTCAGTATCAGTTTTAGTCTTATGAAGTATTCCTTACTGGGGTTTATTCACATTCCATCATGTTTTATTATTGAGCATTCAACTATTCTCAAATATTTATAAACTCCCATTGGCTAAAATTCCTTTATATTGCATGCTTGTCCCAGGTTGATATTTTTTTAGTGTTGCAGCTTTCTTGTGTTAAATGTTGCTTTTGCCCATTTTCAAGACCAAATGTCATTCTTGTAGTACCTTAGAAAGTTTTAAGTATTTGTAGTTGTGATTTTTAGCTCATCACGATCATCTATATAGTTTTTTAAGTAATCCACAAAAAGTAGATGAGAAATCTTTTAAACAGGTTTGTTTTATGGAAGCCAAATTGTAACCATAGACTAAACCGCAGTGGTGACACAGATTTTACCCAGGAACACCACCTTTGAATTTTTATCCCTGGCATAATAATTTGCCCTTTGTCATTGCTCGGCTTTAAAGTGTTTACCACTGTTTCATGACCACTGCAATATAGTTGATCAATGTAGGGTATAGCATTTCTTTATGCATGAATGTGGGATGCTGTCATGCACTTTTTTATAATCATACCTACTATGCCATACTTACTACTGCCCCCTTTTTTTACAATTGTCAATTATAGCTTTATTTAGCAACAAAGGATCCTTTATTTCATGTGGCTTTCTTTGGTTGATCGCCATAATTGATTTTTTTCTAAATGACTAAACTCTGCATCAGTTCCAATATGTGGTTTGTATATTGTCAAGAGGTAAGTTGTTAGTTCTTGGGATGGCTTTCATGTTCATTCTTGTGTAAGAGTTTTGTTTTTCTTGGACTTTTGTACTAGTCTCTTACAGAAGGCTCCAGAGCATCATGAAGTTGCAGATCATCTTCAGAGGTGTCCTGCTCCAGTGTTGATCCTTAATCTGTGGACCCATAATTCCATCATTTTGCGACTTTGCGTGTGTTGAATTCCCACACTAAATCCTTCACTTCACTGATAATTTATAACTTCAGTTTCTATTTGTTTAACTTCTACCTTACTAATTGTCTTTTTTATTTTTATTTGTGTTGTCAGATGATGTATATCTCTGTGCCTTTGCCTGTATTTCTCTCAAAGTATCTTTGGGGCTGCTTTTTGTATTGATTAGTTTGGCTTGCACAAGTATTGCACCACACCAGTTGTCTTTTTTTCTTTTCCATGTCCATGTTTTGTTCTTTATATTTTTGCACTTTCTCTGTTGCTTCTCTTTCCAGGTGGCCCAAAGTTTCTTCGTCTATGTATTTTTTCATAAATATGTTGTACTAATGAATGCAATTTTTTATTGGAAGCTTTTGATAGTTTTTCTTATGCAAGTATTTTATGCAAGTATTTTTTCTTCTTCCGATCTCTCTCTCAAGTTTTGTAATTATCCTTTATCTTGAAATTCTGGGCTTCTTAAGTAATATCAATAATACTTTTTGCTTATACTCAATAGTCCATTTGTCATCTTTATGGTTCTTTTTTGGCCTGTCAGGTTTTTATGTGGACCAACTTAACCCCCCCACCACCACCTAACCATGTTATAGGAATGTTTCCTTGTCCTGAGAATTCTGTACTTCCACTTGGAATTTTTTTCTTAGGTAGATGCCAAATGTTGGAGGTATGATGGGGAAGAATGAGGTAATTGGCAACATACAAATGTCCCACAATTTCCACTTTTTTCCTCTGATTTGCTCCTTTTATCTCTGTCACAATATTCAACACTTCAAATATAGTTGGTTTAAACTTTGATTTCCATTTTCTACTAACTGCTTATTTTGGTAGCCACCAGAATTAAACCCCAATAGGGCCTTGCTATGTCTAGGCAATTCAAATCCATATCCCAGCTCAGAAAGTCATTTCCTTAGCTATATCCACTTGCTCACGCAATATTTGTGACAAGAGTACCGTGTAGGGAATTTTTAAAGTTTGCCAACTCATTACACTCCCAAAACACGTGTTGTTAGTACCTCTCTCTTCCCCATTATACCTCCAACTTTTAGCATTTACCAGTGGAAGAATTCTTTTGGAGTCTGAGGTATACCAATACCCAGGGGCGGTTTGTGCTATGAGCAAGGGAAGTGTGTGTGTGTGTGTGTGTGTGTGTGTGTGTGTGTGTGTGTGTGTGTGTGTGGAAAATGCCCCAGTTACATATACCTGATGGCTAGAGTTACTCGGGCTCAAACCCTGTACCTTGATTAAAGGTAGCAAGAGCCTGAATTCCCTACCCACCACCACTTGGGAAAGCTATCCATTTTTTTGCCTCATATTTTTGTTCTGTTCCTCATAAAATCTGTGGTTTTCTGGATTTTTGTAATTTGTGAAGGATTGAATTCACTAAATAATGACAGGCATTTGAATTTCAGACTTCATATTCTTCAGAAAATACATGGCAACACAAAACCTTTTATTCTAGCAATTTTCTAAGTTTATAATATCAGTATTTGAACTTTGTCCCTATTTTTGGGGGCTGTATTTCCCCATTATTGGCTTTGTCCAGGTGTTTTGTGCTAAGAGGTTGAGAGCTATGGTGAGAACTGAATTCACTAAATGATAGCTATTTAAGTTTCAGTCTTCCTGTGTTTCACGAAACATCTGATTTGGCATAGTGGTATGTTGCTCTTACTGTAGTGGAGAGAGTCCTGGGTTCAAGACTTGGCAGTGTAATGCATGGTGGTAACACATTTTATTCTAGCAACTTTCTAAGATTATACAAGCAATGTTTAAAATTTGTCCCTGGTTTTTGGGCTTTTGTCCCCCCCCCCCCAAATAAATTGCTGCTTTTTAAAGATTTCTTGTGCTAGAAAGTTGAGAGATACAGTTGCATGTCGCATGGATTTTACAAGGAGCTGAGAGCTTCAGGGGAAGAGAAGTTTAGTGCTGCTTATGCTGAGTTTACTTGTATTGTTAATAGCATAACAGGTTGAATACTTGCTTTTGATGCAGAAGGCTGTGGGTTCATCTCCCACAGTATGTAGATGCATTGCTGATACTGTATTGTGTTGTAGTTTTAAAGGGGGTGAATGCTGAACTCCTGAGAATGTCCTCTTTGGCGGAGATACCTAGTAACTATGAACCTGTTAATCAGTTTGCTATCCATTCCCTATTGCAATATTACTAGCTTATCATTTTTTTTATGTAACATAGGCAATTTATTCCTTGAAGGCAACAGGCACTTTATATTTCATTGTTTCATCTACAAATAAAGTTGTTAACAGCAACCTCTTCTTTAGTTACAGATCTCTTTAATGTGGAATTATTTATATGACTTTTACTTCCGCAGAGATAGTACATATTTACTGATACTGGTGGATTGTAGAAGTTTGAGTAGACTTTTATGATGGAAATGCTCTGAATTGAGCAGTTTTGCCCTTGGTGCATGCATTTTGTTTCATTTTTTTACTAGAAAAATGTTTCAAAACAATAAATTTAAAATGCCCTCTAACAACTGTACTGTATTATACAAGGATATAATTTAACATAATCAGGAGGGTGTTTGATTATCTGATCAGCTCAGGTACGCCACCTCCCAGTTCTTTGTTGGATGTGTTCGATTAGGAACAAGTTAAATCAACTGTCTACAAACACAAACTTTTTTTGTTACTGAATATTTTCAGAGTCTGAATGCTACTGAAAGTGATGAAGCCAGATTGAAGCAATCGCTTCTCTTAGATCTTCATTTTTTTTTTTGGGGGGGGGGTACTTATTGTCCATACCTAGGGAACTAAGTTTATATTGTAGGATTTCTGCTGCACAATTCTCCCGGCTGAATTATGCCTCTCAACTGTCCAGATTTTTGCGGAATGAATAGCTTTATGCTTCTTATTTTTGATTTGTTCCTCAAAATTTGTGGTTTTCTGACAAATCATTTAGGAATGAAGTCGCTAAATAATGACCTTGAGTTTCAGACTTCATACCCTTAATAAAAATGCATGCTAAAGCAAGACCTGTTATTCCAGCAACTGTTTAAGGTTATACAAGAGCAATTTTTAGTACTGTTTGTTCCCCCAGTATATTTGGCCTTGTCCAGATTTCCTACGTTAAGAGGTTGAGAAGTACACTCGAATAAATCGCTTTATAGAATTAGGTATATCCAAACCTCTCAACTGTCCCCCGATTTTGGCTCAAAATATTGCTCTCCCCCTAATAATCCCTCCACAAAATGGCAATTTTGGAAGAAGCATGGAGGGTTTACAATTGATAAATTGTAATGATCAGAGTTGCAGATTACTCTTATTTCAGAAATGCATGTAGATTCTCTTATCTTGGCAGCTGCTCAACTTAACAGTACTAATATTAAAAAGTGTCCCTTCTTTGACAGGTTTCCAGCTGCATTGTGTGGCTGTTTTATATTTTTGCATCACATTTTTGGTCCGTTTTTTCATAAAATTATGGTTTTCTGGCAAATTAAAGGGAAATCATTAAAGTTGAAGTTGGATAATGACAAGACATTTGAGCTTTCAGATTTCATACCCTTCAGAAAACTCATGCTAATGCAAAACATACTATTGTATTATCTTTCTAAGTTTATAAGAGCAATATTTAAAAAAAAATGTCCTTATTTTTGGGCCTTTGTCCCACTTCTGTTTATGGCTTTTTCCAGATTTCTTGCTCTGAGGTTTAGATGTGTGATAAATGTGTGAGGGTCATCACAGTCAGCCAGAGACATTTCAAATTGTGACATACTTGTATCCCACTCCTCCATGTAGTGACTCTGGATGCATCCAAGCAAGGCAAGGAGCAGTTATGCAGTGTACGTGTGCAGAGTATCCCCTCATCCGAGGTAGACACAAGTACTACAGTGGCTTTTCATATGCCCTTAATTTTGCAGAATGTTCTGGTTTTCTGGCATCTTTTTATACTGTTGATTTATGCTTATTATTATTCAGAAAATGCATGTTGTTGCAGTGCCTGTTGCTCTGTGTTTAAGTAGCGATGCTTTAATGACCATCAGGTAAGCTTGTCTAAGATTGTAAGATGCAAGTAAGCTTTAATAAGCATACTGTTCAACATTGAAAGCCTTTTTGTTGTTGCCTTGCAGTGAATATTTACATAACTAGATAACATATAAGCTTTAGGTATTGAAATGCGTATGACAGTATTTTGTAATAAAGGACAAGGTAATAGTATTTTCAGAAGCTTATTACATTTGTTGGAGAATTGCAGTCATCTTTTCTAGACTTTACCCGTAAACTAAATAGAATGCCAATCTATCATGTGTGGTCTATAACCTGTGCAGTAATCCTTTAAGCAATTTATCTTGAGCTTGTTTCTTGTTTGCTGTTTATTTTTTACTTTGATCATGTTTCCCCATGAAACAAGTAGATAGTTATTTTCAGGCAACAGGTCTTTTTGAATTAAGAAACATTTTTACAAGTGGGGGTATCCTAGAGATTGCTACTTTCAGCATGCTACTTGGCACTTTTTTATAAAGCTGAATATAAATTATAATGAGAACTGCAGTGCAAGGAGAAGTGGCTTGAGTTGAGTGCTGCTTGTTTTTTTATACTTGATATTGACTGGCATTCCAGTAATGTATTTATTTAAAAAGTAATTTATTTTTTCATGCCTCACAACCATTTTGTTTCCATCTAGATATTAAGCAAGCTGTCATATAGCCAATACATTGAAATATTTTTCTTTTCTTCTCCACTTCATTTTGTCTTGATTGTACTCTCATAATGATGGTCTGGCACCCAGGGTAGCATATTTATGGACTCTCATAATGACGGTTTGGCACCTAGGGCAGCGTATTTAAAGTATCAGTTTTTGTGGTTTTGAGCATAGCTCCAGCCATTTCTAGTTGGCCTCACCCCTTCCTGTTGGCCCCATCCATTCAACTGTCGCCTGTAGCCCCCCTTTGATTTGAAGTCACCAACTGCCACTTCCATTACCTGTGCAAACATTTCCAAGCAAAAAATACTAAATCATCTAGACTGTGTTGCATATTTGGGAGCTATACATAGGCCCTGTCATCAAGTCTGTCTTCCTCATCTTTTCTGACCTCCTCTGGTTCTTAGTTATTTTGCAATATTTTGTATGCCCTACTAAGTATCCCCTCTTTAACAGCAGCTTCTGTTCTAGTTTCAACTAAAAACTCTACTGTAGCAGGACTTTCACTTGGTATTCCCCTATACCTTTCTCTTTACCTATATTGTGATATCAATCCATGTTAGAGAAAGTAGTCACTAGCCTGCAGTTCAAATGTATTCTTGGCTTCTTATTTTTACCTTTTCTTTTCTAAATATTTTCTTCTAATACCTTGGATCCTTTACCAGTTTTCTCCAGTAAATTCCACCCCCTCTTGTCTATTCTCTATATCTCTAATTGGAGTCCTCCATATTCACAAAATTTCTCCATTCTCATGTTGCTTTAACAGCCATTCATATTCTGTTGAAAGGATCTATATCAACTCCCAATCTCTCCTTATTTCTTGAACCCCCCCCCCCATCAACACTGTCCCTTTCTACTTTAAGTTATAGTTTTCTGCTTATGTTATATCAACTTTAACTGTGCAGCTCTAAAATATCTTTTCAAATCTGGTAATCCTGAACCACTTGTTCCATTGAAAGGCACTTGGCTTTGAAGAATAAGGAGTTGTTAAACTGTTTTCTGTGCTGTAGTGGAGCAAAGTTTGATCCAGTCATTCTCTGTTAGCCAACTTTGTGACTCTGAGCAAGTCACTTCTCTGTGTACTGCTTCCAGGTTGAGTCTGAAGAAGGATCATGGAGATCAGTGCTCTGCCCCAGAAAACAAGTACGCATAAGTTGATCCTTTATTTTAATTTTATCCCATGTGAACCTTGCCCTCTTCCAGTCCTAGATGGGTTCCTTCAACTCTTTATTAATTATTGTCTACAAAATCCTCTCTGGTTAATTAAAAAAAAAGAGTCTGACCTGTACATAAAACTAAAGGGACTAAGAACATTTTTACTTGCCTGTATCTTGTTTTCCATAAGCTAGTTTCTCAGTTTTTGTATTATTTTTAGTTTGTTCCCACATATCCTTCACTACCATAACAAAATAATTTTAGTCTGTACTCCTAAATACTTCATTTTATCATGTTCCCATATATTGCTGAACAAATGTATGTGTGGGTACATAATTTGCAGTTATAACATTTGTTTTATCATCATTAATTTTATATCTCAACAAGACTTGAAACTGTTTCAGAATTTTCCTCAGTACGGGGATATCTTTTTTTTTTTTACCCGGTTTTATTGGGTATAAAATAACATTTGCAAATGAGGCCAACTTTTCTTGATTACCATACCAATTATATCCACGAGTTTCTGAGTCCCTTATTTACTTTGCCAATGACTCTAAACATAAAGCAAATAACAGAAGAGAAAGGACACCCCTGCCTTATTCCTCTGTTCAGACACAGCTTGTCGGAGAGCAATCCTCCCACTTAAATTTTTACATCCTATCCCTAATATATCTTCATTTTTATTGTATCAGGGAATGAAATGCTTCCATTGTCCTACTCCTAAAATCTCCGCTTACTCTTGTCAAATACTTTCTGCATCAAGACCCATCAGCAACAGCAATATTTTCTTACATTCTGCCTCTCTCGCCGGATCATCATTGTTCTATTAATGCTGCCAAATGTTTGCCTCCCCTCCAGAAAATCACATTTATCCATCGCTTTTTTTTTTTTTTTTGGTAACACCTTTGCCATTCTTTTAGATATTATAGACATAGACACTTAATAATCATGGTTTAAAATTGATATGGGCCCTTGATATGGGCCTATATGAAGCTGGGTGTTTGCCATCTTAAGGTAGTGCAGCCACCACAGCATTCTTCCAGGATGTTGGTCCTGCCCACACTAAATATTTATTATTTTTTTCCCTCCTAGCTTCCAAACTTCCACAGCAGTACCATCTATTTCTGGAGACTTTCCTGCAGATGGATTTATACGTCACTGTTTCTGTCTTGCCCCCTCCTATCTTTAGTTGTTGAGCCTCATCTACCTGTAATATTGGCATACTTAAGTCTTTCATAATCACTTCCATTTATGCTGTTTCTCAGTTTCTACATTTCTCTGCTTTGTACCAATTTTCTGAAATCTCTAATACCTCAACAGGATCTGTTTTTTTTTTTTTTTTTGCTGCAGTATATCAGTGTCATCTTGCTGAAATTTTGTGAAAATGGGTCCACCACATGAAGGTACTTGCCAAGAGTTAAGGATGAATTAATTTCCAGTAATACTACTCCTCTCCTTTTCTTGCTGATTTCTACTCTCCATTTGGACTCCTAAATGGCTGTGTGATAAAACCTGTGTGGTTAAAAGCACAGGTGCCACTTCTGAAAGTAAAAAAAAAAAGTTACCAGTGTTGTAAAGCAAGGTTATGTGTTGGGCTATCTCCTATTTGACATCTGCTTCTCAGACTTTCAGTGCAACCCTCTGGACCTATGGTTATCATCTAAGTTTGCAGTTGATTCTAAACTGGATGGTGCCGGTTGATCTTCTAATGACTAACAATTGCTCCAACATGGCTTGGATCATCTTAACAGTTGGTATAAGGGCAAAGACCTCACTCATTATAGAAAAAATGTAGCATAGTTCATTTGGTAAACAAAAATATTTTCATGTACCGTATAGGTGACAATCCCTCGCCTCCAGTCCAAAACTGTTGTAAGGGATCCAAGCACTCTTGTTTAATTTCTTATTATTTGAACCTCCTGTCTTTGCTGTAGTTTGGAAAGCCTTCTGTGTCATCTGATTACGAAAAGGGTTCTACACTAGATTCAAAGAAGTAATGATACAAGTAAATAAGAATTATCAGACCTTTTATTGAATATAATGCACCTTTTGGTATGGCTTTGTTTAAACATATCACTACACTTGAGAGCCATTAGAGATTCATAACTAAAAAGATTAGTGGCCTCAAAAATCATATTTATCAGAACAAACTGGCAGGCCTCTCTTTTTTTTATTCAGTCTCTTATAGGTTGTTACATGGAGATCTGTGTCTAGCCTTTCAAATATTGAACAATCCAATATTTGACTTCATATTCCTTCATAGAACGAATATTACCTCAAATACCCAGTTAAAGGAACTAAACCTCAAATACCCAGTTAAAGGAACTAAACCTTCCCCAGCAGACAAGACACATTGGCATGCTAGAGTAACATCCCTCACTTCTGGAACAGACTTCTACTAAATGCCAAAAAAGTAGCACCCTTCTCACCTTTAGGGTAAACCTAGATAATTGGAAAGGCAGCCACAAATTGTCCCTGGTCTGTCTTATTTTTACCCTCCTTGAGGCTGGAGGGACCTTTTGAATGGGGAAGGGGGTGGCTTGACTAGGCTAGGCTTGTAATGGTCTGCAGACTGATTACCTCATTCTTACGTAAAGCTGATGAATATGGTGGTGTAAATTGAATGTTATATTCAACCGTATTCCAAAATATCTGTAGTGTGGGGCAGTTTTCTTGATTATAACTGTTTTATTTGTAAGGAGTGTTTTGACAATTAGTTGCATGCCAAAGTGCATAGATTTTGTAGAGCTGTTGTTTAATAAAAGAGGGGATTCCTGATCTGTAAATATCCATGTTGTCTGCTTATAGAGTGATTGGGGAGAGTGGCTTAAGGTAGTTGTCTGTTTTACTAAATAGAAAAGTAGTGTAGGTGATTAAGTGGAGCCTTGTGGGACCCCCGAGGTGATGGGGCAGCTGAAGATGGATCCAATCTGAACTTTATTTTTCTCAAAAATAGTCCTTTATTGAGTGTGCCTAGTTCCAAAAATACAGTTCTTTGCACAATTGGTCAGTCAACAAATTTGCAAGAGTTCACCTTCTGAATGACAAAATTGTCATTTTAAACCATAGTTGTCATAACTCAATGGCATGCTTATTAAAATATATAATGTAACAGGATCACTCGGAACCAAACCTAGTCTACAAGCAAATATGCACAGAAAGTGTTGGGGTGGGGGGGAGTAAACTTGCATTACAAACCAAAAATGTATATGGAGTTGCAATGGCGAGCACCCTAATAACTGGTGTTCAGGACATTATCTTTTATTGGTCATTAAATTTGTTTTATTAGATTGTTGAACATTTTCATATTTGAACTGGTGGCAAATGGGCGATAGCCACATTGGGGCATCATGACCTTTATTTGTGAAGTAGTCTATGTTAGATTTTTTGAATCAAATACTCTTCATCCTAAAATGGCAATCCTGTTTAAAACTCTGTGAGCTACTCTTGAAATCCTGGTAATCATTTAAGGACAGTTGATTTTGTAGGTTACAGCCGATGTGAAATTTTGAGTGAAACTGCCAGCATCAAGCTTTTTCTCATATTTCTTGAAAAGCAAAACCTTTGTACCTCATGGATGTTTCTGTCTCAACACAGTAAATGTTGACAGATGGTCACTGAGGCAGAGACCCATGTCACCTACCTATAAAAGTTTGTAGGTGCAATTATGAGGAACCAGCCAAGAATGCTATTACCAAGACTTTTGGTCTAGTTGTGAAGTTTAACTGCTAGAGATAAAAAAAACAGAGTGGAAGGATGGTTAGATTCAACTACTGAGTGTTTCAAGTATATATTATGTAAAGACCGAGGCTACCATTATGCATGATTTATAAGAAGTGAGCCACAGAAAAGCTTGCTTCACTCATCAGTAGTTCTAACAGTATGATTTCCTTGGCACCTGCCTTCTGCCTTTCATATTTCTCTGATAAGAGGGCAAGTGGAGAGGAGGAATATGTTAAATATGTGCTTTTTTATGTTAGTGATACAGTTCTTGGAAATGTTTTAACACCCATTCTTGCAATAGCTTGTGATTATAATTAACACCTGAATTCTGAATGTTTTAAGAGTAGCAAGTGTACCAGAGCTTTGTGAACTTTGGGCTGTGAAGGTATCCTTGTTGGTCTTTACTTGCAATGTAGAACAATGAATCTGAAGCATTTTGTAAAATAAATTTACAGCTGTAACAAACACTTGGCAAAACTGATACAGGGTGTTTTATTTGGACTGTGAGCTTAGTATTATTAGCTTTTGTTATTGTTATGTTTTTTTTATTGAAATTGGTTTTGTGACTGTATCTTCTGGTTCTGTTACATTCTTGCGAGACAGTGGAAAAACGCCAACCATTTTTTTGGCTGATCCGCTAAGCCAATTTCAATAAAAAGTATTCTGATAATGACAGAGGGACAACATTTAGACTTCAGGTAAAATATTGTCCCTCTGTCATTAGTGACACAATTTTTTCACACAGACACCAGATCCATTCAGAATAACATCATTTCCATTCTTCCTATGTAGAAAAGGGTAGAAGTAAATGAAAGCTCCCACTTCCTCTTCTTTTATCTCTTACATTCACTGCTTCAAGTATAGTTGGTATAGATTTTGATTTCCATTTTCTAGCAGTTGATTTTTTGGCAGCCACCAGAATTAAACTTAAGGCCTTCCTATGTCTAGGGAATTCAGATCCTGTATCCTGGCTCAAAAAACAAAAACAAAACTCTATTCTAAGTTAGACTCATTTGCTTGCCCACTATTCTTTACAGAGTACTTTGTAGGGAATTTTTAAAGTCTGCCAAAATGTATATTCCCAGTTACTACTTTCTTCCCCACCACATCTCCAACATTTGCCATCTACTCGAGGAAGAATTCTTTTTTTAGTCTGATTGGGGTATAAAAGTATTTAAGAAAATATCCTAAATTTATATTTTGTTGCATATTTGGAAGCCATACATATGTCCTCCCTTTTGTTTATTTGTGAATTGCGTATCTAATCTCTTCTGATTCTTATGGTTATTGTGCAACATTTTATATGCCCTACTACTTGTCCATTTTTAACCACAGTCTCTGTTCTAGATTCAATTACAAACTCAACCAGTGCATGTCTTTCATTTAAGATTCCCCCTATCCCTTTCTTTTTGTCTGTACTCTTATTTTTATCAATCCGTGATAGGGAAGGCAATCACTAGTCTGCAATCCAAATGTTTTCTTGGCCTCTTCCCATTCTATTACCTTTCCTTCTCCAATTGTTTGTTCCAAGTACCTTATTTCCTTTGCTATCTTTGTGCAGTAAACTCCAGCCCTGTTTTGTCCATTCTCTGTACCCCTAATTGCAGTTATCCCTAGTGGCAGAACCTCCTTTCTCCATTCCCATATTGGCTTAGTTCTTGGTATACATTCTGATGCTTTATAATCTGCTTAACTGTTATTCTCCTTAAGGAAAGAATAGAATTTTGAAAGCAGATCCTTATTTCTTGAATTGCCTCCAACCCTGATACATCATCATCCCTTTCCACTTTTGAATTGTAGCTTTCTGTTTGTGTTGTATATAAGAGCCTTAACTGAGTAGCTCTAAAATATCTATTCAAATAAAGTAATCCTAAACCTCCTTGTTCTACTGGAAGGATCAACTTATTGCACTTGACTCTTCCCCTCCCAAATCCTTCAACTCTTTAATTGCTATCCACAGCTTCTTACCTAGTTGATAAAAGTATACCTGACCTGTGTATAAAACTAAAGTTACTAAAATTCATTTTTACTGGTTCTGTACTGATGTTTATGAGGCATGATACAATGAGTATTGTAGTACCAATTCATGTGTGGGTATGTAATGTATAGCTATAGTCTTTGTTTCATCTTCATTAATTCTATAGCCTGAAAAAAAAAACTGGAACTGTCTCATAATATTCCACAAATCAGGTACAAAATATCATCTACAGATAAAGCCAAGTTTTCTTGAACGCCATATATATATCCTTGAATTTCTGAGTCCCTTATTTTCTTTGCCAATAGTTCTAAATATGACACAAATATCAAAGGGGAAAGAGGACATCCCTGCAGGTTTCCTTTTTATTATTTTTTCTTGTGCCCCTGCTGACCTTTCCTTAGCTTATTTTATGTCTTTAACTCTGTTTTGGATCCATTTGTCCTGGTTTTGGACTCTTCTCATTACACTATCTGTCACCTTTTGGGAGAAATCCCCTACAGTGAAAAAATTTTGATGTAACCTCACACATGCTTTGTGACGCTAAAGCTAGCATCCTGAGTTTTTTTTTGGTTCCTGTAGTGGTTTGTTCTTATTTTTGTAAGGCTATGTTTCACATTCTTAAAGCTGTTCAAGAAATAGTTAACTTGGTATGTTTCCTCTAATGGCTTGTTGACAAAGCTCTTGTCTCCCAGTAGTGTGATCCATCTTCCTTGTTCCAGTCAGTTCTTCAGTACTGTGCTGTAAAGTTTCATAGCTTTTTAGTGCTTCTGTCATAGATGACTGTACTGTTGCATCATTTTTCAAAGTAGGCCTCCAGTTGTATCCCTGCATCCTCCATCCCCTGTAGGACCTTTTTTTTAATTTTAGAAGAACCAACCCCCTCTCCTTTTTTCCCAGTTCAGTAGAACTTGAGTTTTAATCTCAGAAGGCTCTGTTTCTTGTGATCATTACTCCGGCCAGATGTATATTTGAATTTCTACAAGTAGACTGTCTGCCTACTTATCCTTCCAGTATTCTCAAACCAGCCACTTTTGAAAATATAAACTAGTCCTTAAAAAATGTTCTTCCTGCCCAAAACTAATCTTATCAAAATTTTCTACATTTGCTTAACATTCACAGGTAGCTGTCTTTTATTACATGAATAGAAGGAAGGTGTCCAAGCAGAGCCTCTCCTTTGTTATGTTTGTCACAGCCAAAACGTGCAGAAACCTTGGAACTGAAATTTAAGAGAAACCGAAAGAAATGAGATTAAAAGGACCTTGAACAGTATGTTCAGGGGTTTTAAACTTTTTTTTAATGTGGTACAACAGCGAGCGTTGCAAGTTTTGGATAGTTCTGACGATGTCCTGATTGAACGAAAGCACTTATTTTTTACCCATTAATGTTCCAGAGTCTGAGCAACCTGGTTGTTATTTTTTTTCTTTGTTATATTTGTATTTATGTACATGCACACCTCTACATAAAATCTTCACTGTCTCTGTTGCTGTAATTTTTCCTCCAAGATGCTTCATTTCAGGCAGCCTCTTCCTTGACTTCCACCTCTAAAGGTTTTTTTGGGGGGGGGCATTCCCAGACAGATGAGTTGGTACTGGCTATTCATTTCTTCCCACCAGCATAACCTTGGCCAGCTTTTGCAAAGCTCAAATCACCACTGCTTCATCTCCGTTCATTAGCATCATGGTTGGACTGCATACTTCTGCACCATGAAAATGCATACAGTTTTCATAGTTTTAGTGATAACATTGTTTACTTTATTTTCTGTTCTTAACTAGCATGTAAAAATATTTTATGTTGCAGTACTTATTGCTATGGAAATTTAAAAAGTTTAATTGACCAAAGTGAACTACTAAAGGTATCAGTATCCACTCCATCAGTTTTAAATCAACTTTTGTCATCTGTTGTTAAATGCATAAGTATCACAGTTGTGCAACATGGAAAGAACGGCAGGAAACTCACTTTTGGTCCAATACTTTTCTAGAAAAATGCATTGATGGAGATGCAAATCTGACACGAAACATCCTTTTATCTTGTAAAATCTTCTTCATCTACATGTTTTGAATGTAAATCCAGAATAAGAAAAGTAGAGTAGAGTAAAACGACCTTTCATGAAACAAACTCCTTTTCACATAATCTCTGCTGTGTTAACTATTCATAATGGCTGCAGTAATAGACGAGTATAGGCTCTGGGTTGTCAGGCTGGCTTTGGCTTAACAATGGAGCCTGCACACTCCTAATAAAATGTTTGCATCTCCTCCTACATATTACATGTGCATCCCCTGCAGCAGTTACTCCATCTCTAGTATGGTTGTTGATGCAACTGTAGTAAGGATACCCATGCCTGGATCCCATGTATTTTTCTTTGGTGGGAAAAAAATGTACGACTAAGTGGTGAGCAGGCATTCAGCATTACTTTCTGAGCCACATGAGAAAATATTGGCAGTTGCTGCCTTTAGACCAAAAAAGCAGGTTTGTTGTTTCTTATTTTCCAGCATATATCTTTTGTGGAGGATTTGCTTCCCTTTACCTTGTGTTTCTGACTGGAATGACAATGTATGATGTGCAAAAGCACATGTGCACTTTAAAATCCCCTTGTTCTATGTAAACATGCATAGAGTACTAGTGCCAGCGCAGCAAATGATAACCAAACTTAATATATGTGGTAAGTCATGAAAATTAGGTCCACTAGTCGGTTACACAGGCTAAAGGTTAATTTTATTTCCCTTTTCAGACTTGATTCACTTTTATTGATATGTTAGCATTACCAAAAAGAAGAAGCCAGCACCAGACTCCTGAGGCATATTAAAAGTTTTTAATTAATTATTCCATGACAAGACGGCAAAACACTAACTCCGTACATCAAAATGGTTATACCGGTTTCGGCAACAGCCTTCCTCAGCAACCAAACATGATGCAAAAATTGATAAACCTAACCTGCCATCTTCCTTTTCTTATTTAACTTTTACAGACCTGGAGCGCCCTCTAGTGTATAGAAAGGAGATGCAAAACTGACAATCCACATATAACAAAAACAATTGTATACATACAACCCAAAAATAAAAATAAATACATAATTTCAATGGGTATGCTTCAAAATTGATCATTCAAGCCAGGGGAAAAGAGAGCCCCCAATTTAATGATCCACATTTTTTTCTTTGTTGGTAAGCATTTCATGCAAAGCCTGGGATTGTTTGTACTGAAACCTAGTATGATCAATGACCATAAAACTGAAATTACCCGTAGGATGTTTGGAAATATACTTATACAAAGAGCTGAGCTAGAACCCTTTTTATTTTTAATATCACTCAAGTGTTCCGCTATCCTTAACTTAAAAGGACGGGAGGTTTGTCCAACATAAAATGCTCGACAATTACACTGAGCCAAATAGATAACCCAAGAAGTGCTACAGTTGGCAAAAAATAAAACATTATAAACTTGTGGACAGTTATGTGAAGAGAAAGTCTGGGATTTTAGCACCCTAGGGCAATAAATACAATGACCACATGGAAAACAACCCAATATAGGTTGACCAAACAAAGTGATTTGAGTAGTTTGCTGCAAACCCTTGTCATAAACTCTCTCTTATAATGACTAAATAAGGATCCCAAAGACCGCCCTTTATGAAATGAATAATACCGATCACCTATATAACTATTCAGGATCTCATCTGATCTTAACAAATGCCAATGGTTACCAATGATGTTCATAAACCCAACCGTATTTCTACCATATGTAGTAACTAATCTGAGTCTTTGTGGTTGTTGAGAATCCCGAACACGATATGGTAACAGCTCAGATCTATCCTGCTGGTTCGCCAATCGGTTGGCCCTAATGATGTCACCTCCTTGATAACCCCTACTTTTGAACCTGGACACTAAATCTCTTCTATATTTGTCGTATGTGGAAGAACTGGAACAAATCCTTTTAACACGAAGAAATTGTGACTTGGGGATATTCTTGATGACATGTTGGGGGTGGAAACTTGTCACATGTAATAGGGTATTGAATTGAGGAAAGTTCCTAAATATTTCACTCTCTAGAGTGTCCAAAACTGTTATTTTAACTAGGACATCCAAGAATGTTATTTCAGATCTAGAATAAGTCAATTTAAATTCATTCCCCCACACATTGCCATTCAGATATTCCAAAAATTCCATAAGGAATTCTACATCTGCCCTCCACACACCAACCAACAGTCATCAAGATATCTTCTCCATATGTCCATTTCATTGATGTAAATATTATGGCTAGTATCATAAATGACCTGTTCTTCCACATATGCCATAAATAAATCCGCATAAATGGGGGCAAAAATGCCCCCATATCAGTCCCCTGAAGTTGCCAATAACATCTGTATTTGAAATAAAAGACATTATGGGTTAGGACAGTTTCCGTCATACAAACCAAGAGCGTATTGAAGCCATACTTGTACATATTAGCCTTGTCCAGCCAATATTGCAGGGCCATAAGTCCCGCCCAGTGGGGAATGTTTGTATACAAGGAGGTGACATACAAAGTAGCCAACCCGATTCTGTGTATCCAAAATAATAGAAAGAAACTGGGTTGTGTCCTGAATTCTAGAACGTATCAAAACCAAAAGTGATTTTAAATACAGAGTGAGAAATTCAGACAGGGACTCTGTCAAAGAGCCCCTGCCTGATACAATCTGTCTACCGGGTGGTCTCTTGGGATCCTTATGAATTTTCGGCAGAAAATAAATATACTGCCTCTTTGGATGATCAGCCTTCAAATGATAGCATACTTAATTAGTAATAATGCCCTCCTCTTCAGCCATAGCAAGAAAATGATCAATGTCTTGTTTGAATTGCATGGTAGGATCAACACCCATCTCTTGATAGTGGGTGCTGTTTCGGAGCTGACACTCACCCTCAGCTTCATAGTCCTCCAAATCCTGAACCACCACAGCTCCCCCCTTATCCGCAGAGACAACAATATCCTTATTGTTAATAAGCTTGTCTAGACATATTCTCTGCTGTTTGTCCAAATTACTGAACGCATATGGTGTTCGGACAATTTTTTTCATTTTTCTCACGGATTAGTGGGATTTTTTTTTTGTGTATTTTTATTGACCCTTTGGTGACTTTTGGTCAGTGATTGGAATTGGCTGCTTTATTAAGGGCCTTTCTTCAGATTCTGAGGACCTGGGCATTTTTGGCCTGGGTTCTGGTAAGAATGATGTGGGTCCTGATGCCCAGGATCCTACTCAGGATTGTAATTTGTCTTTTGCCAAGCTTACCAAGGATCTTATTTCCTTAAGAAAGAATGTTTGGCATTTAAAGCTCTTTAGGGCATACCAACGTAATAAAATTGTTCCAAGAGGACTAAGAATTAGATTACAGCCCATGGTGGCTGAGCCGGATGAATGTCTCCTAACGCAATGGGCGGAAGCCCAACAACGGGCCTCCATGTCCTTTGTGACACTGGGTAGGTTTTATGAGAGGAAGGTTGAAGAACAAGCGGCTAGTGTTTTGTTGGCTAGCAAAACAGTGGAGGTGTTTTCTACACTTCTGTGTTGTAAAGATAATATTGATAAACTTGCCAAATAATTGTCTGTATTGGATTTGAGTTTGAAAGAGAGAAAGGTTAAGAAGTTCACCAGAGATGTGGGTGATTATGATAGGGGTAAGCCCTTTGATATTCGTCCCAGGGTCAAATTAGGCATGTCAGTAGATACCCCAAAGAGAATGAGAGCTGTACGGCCTAAATCTATCTTGAAAAAGAGAAGTAGGGAGTCCACACCATCAGGTGAGGATTCTTCTAATACGGATTGGGAGGACGGCCACACTGGGGTTTCCCCTATTTCTAAAAAGAATAACTTGGAGTCAAATTTTGTTAGGAGCATTCCTTTAGGCGTAAGCCCCAGAGACGAGGGGGGAGGAAGCACCACAAATGTCGAGGGTCTTGGGGAAATCCTTCAAAGGATGACCAAAAGTTTAGATTTTAAAGTTAATAATGTGCATAATATTTCTTCTGCAATATTGGATAAACAGGTGGATGTGCTAAATAAAGGATTAAGCTTTGTGCCCAGTTTCTTTGTCCAGGAACATGATTTTGCACAGGATATGGTGAATTCTTTGTCGGAATTTGAATTTAAAATCCTTTTTTCATGATTTTGAGGAGGTTACCTTTGAATTGAGGGATTTTTGCTTTAGGTCCTCCAAATTTAGGCCACTGATGCTACCCAATGTTCAAGCTTTTCAAAATGCTGTCCTTAAGGACTTGCGTTTACATCTGCATAAACAGGGCATGATTAAGGACAGTTTGGACAAATAGCAGAGAATATGTCTAGACAAGCTAATTAACAATAAGGATATTTGTTGTTGTCTCTGCGGATTAAGGGGCAGCTGTGGTGGTTCAGGATTTGGAGGACTATGAAGCTGAGGGTGAGCGTCAGCTCCGAAATAGCACCCACTATCAAGAGATGGGTGGTGATCCTACCATACAATTCAAACAAGACATTGATCATTTTCTTGATATGGCTGAAGAGGAGGACATTATTACTAATGAAGTATGCTGTCATTTGAAGGTTTATCATCCAAAGAGGCAGTATATTTATTTTCTGCCGAAAATTCATAAGGATCCCAAGAGACCGCCCTGTAGACCGATTGTATCAGGCAGGGGTTCTTTGACAGAGCCCCTGTCTTCACTCTGTATTTAAAACCACTTTTGGTTTTTATACGTTCTAGAATTCAGGACACAACCCAGTTTCTTTCTATCATTTCGGATACACAGTTAGAATTGGGTTGGCTACTTTGTACTTTGGATGTATACAAACATTCCCCACTGGTCGGGACTTGTGGCCCTGCAATATTGGCTGGACAAGGCTAATATGTATAAGCCTGGCTTCAATACGCTCTTGGTTTGTATGACTGAAAAGGTCCTGACCCATAATGTCTTTTATTTCAAAGACAGATGTTATTGGCAACTTCATGGCACTGCTATGGTGGCATCTTTTTTCCCCCATTTATGCGGATTTATTTGGCGTATGTGGAAGAACAGGTCATTTATGATACTAGCCATAATATTTACATCAATGAAATGGACATATGGAGAAGATATCTTGATGACTGTTGGTTGGTGTGTGGAGGGCAGATGTAGAATTCCTTATGGAATTTTTGGAATATCTGAATGGCAATGTATGGGGGATTGAATTTAAATTGACTTATTCTAGATCTGAAATAACATTCTTGGATGTCCTAGTTAAAAGAACAGATTTGGACACTCTAGCGAGTGAAATATTTAGGAAATTTCCTCAAATCAATACCCTATTACATGCGACAAGTTTCCACCCCCAACATGTCATCGAGTACAATGCCCCATTCGGGATGTATCTCACCCGACACCTGCAGCAATTGGAGAGACCCCAAAAGTTCCTCACCAAAAGGATAAAGGGACTCCAAAATCTGTCATATGCTGCCAGACTGAAGAAACTCCAGCTCTATTCAGTCGCATACTGCCTGCTCAGAGGTGACCTGTGCCTGACATACAAGGCCATGTCCAACCCGGAATTAATGGACATGCTCCACCTCAAAAAATCCAAATCTACCAGATCCACTAGAGCAAGCGACTTAAACCTTAGCACGGATATAAATAGGACATGCTGGAGGGATAGATTTGTCAACCAGAGACTCCCTATGCATTGGAATAAAATCCCGGTCCATGTGAGGCAGAGCACCTCGCTGGCTCTGTTCAAAAGAAATCTTGACCGGTGGATGGGGGATCGTAGGTTTACCCCAAGAATCATCTCTGTGTCACTGCTGGACAGAGGCACAACAAACTAATGGGCACAGTATTTTTTAACATAAGGGGTGGCGTAAGCCACAAAACTTTGGGCTAGGCTAATAAATGCCTTAGGGCAGATAGCCTAGTATAAACCTATGAACCTAAGAATATTTCTAAGTCACAATTTCTTATTGTTAAAAGGATTTGTTCCAGTTCTTCCACATATGACCAGTATAGAAGAGATTTAGTGTCCAGGTTCAAAAGTAGGGGTTATCAAGGAGGTGACTTCATTAGGGCCAACTGATTGGCGAACCAGCAGGATAGATCTGAGCTGTTATATCGTGTTCGGGATTCTCAACAACCACAAAGACTCAGATTAGTTACTACATATGGTAGAAATATGGTTGGGTTGATTAACATCATTGGTAACCATTGGCATTTGTTAAGATCAGATGAGGTCCTGAATAGTTATATAGGTGATCGGTGTTATTATTCATTTCGTAAAGGGCGGTCTTTGGGATCCTTATTTAGTCATAAGAGAGTTTATGACAAGGGTTTGCGGCCAACTACTCAAATCACTTTGTTTGGTCAACCTATATTGGGTTGTTTTCCATGTGGTCATTGTATTTATTGCCCTAGGGTGTTAAAATCCCAGATTTTCTCTTCACATAACTGTCCACAAGTTTATAATGTTTTATTTTTTGCCAATTGTAGCACTTCTTGGGTTATCTATTTGGCTCTTAGTGTAATTGTCAAGCATTTTATGTTGGACAAAGCTCCCGTCCTTTTAAGTTAAGAATAGGGGAACAGTTGAGTGATATTAAAAATAAAAAGGGTTCTAGCTCTTTGTATAAGCTATTTCCAAACATCTTACGGGTAATTTTAGTTTTATGGTCATTGATCATATTAGGTTTCAGTACAAACAATCCCAGGCTTTGCATGAAATGCTTACCAACAAAGAAAAAATGTGGATCATTAAATTGGGGGCGCTCTCTTCCCCTGGCTTGAATGATCAATTATGTATTTATTTTTATTTTTGGGTTGTATGTATATAATTGTTTTTGTTATATGTGGATTGTCAGTTTTGCATCTCCTTTCTATACACTAGAGGGCGCTCCCGGTTGTAAAAGTTAAATAAGAAAAGGAAGACAGCGGGTTAAGTTTATCCAGTTTTGCATCATGTTTGGTTGCTGAGGAAGGCTGTTGCGAAACCGGTACAACCATTTTGGTGTACTGAGTTTTTGGCTGTCTTGTCATGTAATAATTAATTAAAAACTTTTAATATGCCTCAGGAGTCTGGTGCTGGCATCTTTTTGGATTTATCTTTGGTAATTGCCGTGCCCTTGTCGTTCGAGCAGGGGCTTTTGAAATTATTATGTTAGCATTACCCCATCAGACACATTTGGTTACTGGTATGGTCACAAATCTCTCATCATTGGTTCCTCTGCTTATACAAGTGCATCATGAATTGTTCCCACAACATTGCAGTGTGTGCATGCATAGTAGCAGTAAACCCGATTACCTATCTTTAATGGAGAAATTGTAACTGAAACTTTACAGTTCTTAATACCTGTTCACTGTTTCTTTTTTAAACCAGATACCTGACAGCCAGCAGGATTGGTCATTGATCACAGCCCTCTGCCCCCTGTATGTGGGGAATGAGCATGGGAACAGTTATCAAGGCAACCTTCAGGGGTTTTCTTGTTTCCCCAACCACCCCAAATATGCTCAGTTTAGCAAACCACCAATATGTGAGGTTGCAGTTGGCATCACTGGACTGTCTCTGACTTCTGCAAAGGAAGTGAGCCAACAGGACATGCTATACCCTTCTACAAGGAAGCATCACATACAGTTTCTTTGGTCTCAATCAAGGAAATTGTAAATGTGGATCCACCCCCTCCCCCTGGGAAATGTAGGTGGGATTTGCTCCTTCATTTATCTCACCCCATTTGGTGCTCTTCCAGTGCTGAGGCCACTAATTGAGCCTCATTTTCTTAGGTTGTATTTGAGGCTTCATCCCTGTGCAGCACAAAATCAAATGCACATGCCTTTTCATTACTGACACAGAGGGACTTAGTAAGCAGACTTTTAAAAAATGTAAGCTGCTTTCCAGTTACCAGTTTACTGCATTCTTTTAAGCTGGTGTCAGCAAGACATCAGGAAGGAAAACCAGTGCTTCCATTAGGAGTTTACATTTAGTTATGTCTCTAGTACTTTTTCAGAATAAGTGGATCTTTATCTTATCCGAGTTGCTTTTCAGAGAGCCATGATCAGATGAGTCCACTTAAATGGGCAAGTACTCTGGGCAGAACATCTCTAAAGGTGGGCTTTTTACCCCTTACATACCTTTACTTATTAACTTTACATTGTAGAACATTATTGAACTACAATTTGTCTGTTTCAGTTGGTCAAAATAATGCTTTTCAGCTATGGTTGTCCCTTTTCATATGAAATCTGCATAATTTCTAAGATTATTTGCAGCGTGGTGAATGTAGTTCGTTTTCCTTTTCTAAAACTAGCGTGGAATTTATATGCAGAAATGTAGATTTTTCATGGCAAATGAAGATTGCTTGGGTACCCAAGTTTACTTATTTCTCTTCCTTTGGATAAGGCACATTTGTTAACTTTTACTTGAACAACATCTGTCCATCTTCCAGCACATGCATTATAAAATTATCTTTTCTCTGTCATATTAACTGTGACAGACTTCAAGAATTAATATCCTGCCACTAATTTAGGAATGCGTCACCATTTGCTCATAACTGTTTTGTTAGTATAGTGATTCTTTGCATTTCTTTTGTCATTCATGATGGATCTTACGTTATCATGTTACTCTTGCACTGTTCTCTGGCTAAATTCTCCTGCACTTCTTTGAGGTACTTAATTGATTGTAATGCTTGGATATTGATTTGGACTCCTTTCTTCTACAGTAAGCACTGTAGAGAGAGAGAGAAATACTGTTCATCTTTATGCTTGGTAATAACTGCTCAACACCAGTTATCGGTACTTTTCCATTAAACCCCTGCCATGTCTCTGTGCTGCTGTGTTTCAGCGCTATTTTATCATTCATGCAGGACTGACAAATGTGATGTGAAAATCATTTTCATTAGGTAAGGTTACCTTTTTATTTTTTTTTTTATTTTGTTTGGCAAGCAGGCAGTACTGCAGAGACGAATGTCTTGTGTGGTGCTGCACGATCGCAGTTTTTACATTGTGGAGAACGGCTCCTTTCATGTGCATGTGTGGGCTGACTGAATAAACCGGGGACTGTGAGCTTTGGCAAGACCTTTTTTTTATGGGTATTGTACTGCAGTACAACTGTGAAGACTTTTTTCAGAGCACCTCATGTAGCTGAAAACATACAGCTGCAATGCGATGTGTTCTTTATAAAGTTTGCAGTTGTTGATTTGACAGCAGTGCACATTAATCTTGAGAATACATGGTAAACATCACTCGATCCAGGCATATCCAGCAAGTAGGATGAATCTTTTCAACTTCTCTCCTAATGGTATTCCCCTACATTATCCTTCTACAGTGAGATGGGATTCTCTCACGTATTATACTGAAAAGGTAACTAGCTTCTGGCTGAAACCATGTGTAAAATAAATAAGTCCTGCAACTGGTAGGGGTTTAACAGTGGACTGTAGCTATTTCTGCAATGACCAAATGGTCCTGCACACCTAACATGACGACAACTGTCAGTCAGTTGTACAGAAGTAGTTGTCACCCACAAACTTGTGACTGGTACTGAAATACTGGCGAAGTACAGCAGCGTGAACTGGTAGAGGGTTAATGGAAAAGTACCCAGTTACCCGTTTAAAATGACGGGATGAGTATGAGCTTTGAATCCTGTTTGGAGCTGTACAACTTATGAAGACCCAATAAGTAATTTGGTGAGAAGTGCTGGATGTTTTCCCTAAATCCATTCTGGGAAAAAAATATTGTATATTTCACTACCAGCCCTTCTAATACACAAACACCAGAGATCTTGCATCATTCACTGCCATGGGTTCTTAGAATCCTCATTTTCATTGGTATAGATTATGTAATGTATGTGTCTACCTTCATTGTTAGCATGGTCTTTAGGGATAACCAGTACTCCAGTGGCTAGTTTTAAAATAAAGCTATTGGCACTCGGGATACCTCATCTCTGAACTTAGATAAAAGGTTCATTTTCCTCTGGCTGTTTTCATAGATGTGAGAACCAGTCCCTAGTGCTGGATGAGAAATATGCAAATGACACTAGATAGAAGTGCCTTGGCTCTCCTTTTCCCATTGATTTAGACATACTGCCAAGAAGGTTATCTAATACGAGTAAACTAGGTTTCTTTTTTACTGTAAACTAGAAGGTGGTTTGTCCCTATGTTAACCTTTTAGCTAGACAATCAGTGGCCAATACAAGTATTAATTCCTCCACAAAAAATATGTACCATGTAGCTCTATGAGACAGTTACTCTCTCTTAGCTGCAAACATGTTTGTTCACTCTTAAGCAGAAAACTAATTAGTACTGCACCATACAGGCTATAAATTGACAATTTGATATTTTGTACCTTAATTTACAAAATTAAAGAGACTTCAGCTTTTGAAGAGGTGAATTTTTGTGCCGTTATTTTCCAAAGAGTAATTCTACAATCACTGTGCAAACTATTTTTTTGTGAAAGGGATTCAAATTTTTCTCGCTGTAGCTAATGATGAAGACTGGTAAGAGGTCTGTGTTGAAAGTATGTGATACGGATAATGGGGCAAAAGAGGGTTATCCTAGACTATAAGCATACTTTGAGCATCTTTATTGCAATGCATTTCTGTTGTAATTTTCTCTTTCACCCACAGTGACTTTTATTGTGAGTGCCAGAACCAGAGGCAAGCTGCATTGTGTTCACTTTTTTACCACTGCTGCTTATATACACAAACTCCATGGTTGTGTAAGGAGATGTGGGGGCCAAGCCACCAACTTGAGGAGTGTTCATGTTTTTGAATTACATTTCTCAATTGCTAAATGAGTGCTAAAATCAATGAAGGTTAACTGTCTTGTGAGTGACTCAACAAAATTAAGCCAAAACATGTTAGATGTGCATGTGAATACTTTAAGAATGCACTCAGTAATTTTGTCAGCATTCATAATTTTGGCTCGAAGCTTATTTCCATTTCTGTGGAGAATTTGAAGTTTCCAGATAAAGGGCAGTTTGTTTTTGTTTTTTTTGTCACCTCCTAAAAGAAGCGATGTGTTGTTGTTAAGCTCGCCTTTATTCTTACTGATGGGTCAGATCCGTTCCCTCTGATCCATCTTGGTCTTTTTCAAAAGCTCGCAGCCCTC
This sequence comes from Protopterus annectens, assembly GCF_019279795.1. Lineage (NCBI taxonomy): Eukaryota > Metazoa > Chordata > Ceratodontiformes > Protopteridae > Protopterus > Protopterus annectens. The sequence goes on along the minus strand of NC_056746.1, from coordinate 451,682,177 downwards.
AGCAAAGCTCATGGGCATTCTCCCTTACCCATAATGCAACTCCCTAACTTTCCCAGATCTCTATTGCCACTCTGCGAAATATGTGGTTCCTTTAGCAAGCTCTGGGCTAAGTGCTTTCTTTTTACTTAAATATTTTTCACAGTAAGACGTTGTCCTGTTCGATTCTCAGCTAGAGCGTCTTCTGTGTGGAGACCTGTGTGAATGGGCGTACCTTCGTTGAAGGTTATGCGTCAGGGCTGGCAACTCGGCACATAAAAATCTACTACCAATCATTAGCAGACCGGAGTTCCGCTGTGACGACCCCTAACCGGGAAAAGCCGAAAGACACTAACAATTTTAGTGTTAAGCTTTTTTTGTCTTATTAATATATTATACTTTTCTACCCTTTTTTTGTATTTATCCTTACCCAATTTTAATTGCTCTAGACAGTGAGTGTTGATACCCTTTGTTTCTCCTTAATGTCCGTTTAAGTTAGAGAATGTTTCTTCACGTCTATTTAAGTTAGAGAATGTTTATTCCTCCCTTTTCTTTCATCTCGGTTATCGTCATTTAAGTCCACAGTACTAAATCACTGGTATGACTTGACATTACCCCTCAAAAAATGGGCATTCTGTGTACTGAATATACAGTGTGTGGAGAACACAGTAGCATGTAGATGCTGTGCAGCTAAGCAGATTTGGGAGGTTAGCTTTGTAAAGTTTGATTTTTAAATGTGTATGGTGGTATCTCACTTGTATGTCAAGGTCTGCAGTGCCCTATATAACCAAACTGACGGCACCTACCTGTAAGCCTTCATTAGCTTTATAGCTTGGTGTCAGTTTTTGAGCATCGGTGCTCAGTTTCTAGAACCAGTCCACAAACCTTTTTGCAACACTTTTTGTAAGCTGGTCATTACAAGAGAATTTTAAAATGGCATTTTAAAAGGAAAACGCTGTAAACGAATAGCTTGAGTTCAGTGAGAGCCAGGATACAATTTGGCTTACCTGTGACCCTTTAAATGGATTGTATTAACCTAATTGATTAACAAGCTTGTAAATTATGTCTTAATTGATAGGGTGTGTGTGTGTGTGTGTGTGTGTGTATATATATATATATATATATAATGTGTGCGTATATATATATATATATATATATATATATATATGTGTGTGCGTGTGTGTATATGTATGTATGTATATATATATATATATATATATATGTGTGTGTGTGTGTGTGTGTGTATATATGTATGTATATATATATATATATATATATATATATATATATATATATATATATATGTATATATATATATATATATATATATATATATATATATATATATATATATATATAATATAGTTGACTCAGTTCTGATGAAATTTATGGTCTGAAGAAGCATCTCTGATGTGAAAGCGCTAACCGGATTAAAACAGTTTTATAGTTCCTGCTGTTTCTCTGTCTTTCTCATTTTTACTGGAATTACCTGTGATCCTGTATTAAATTAACCTGGTAATCGGAGGTTTTAAATAAATTGTGTGTGTTGCATTTAAATTTTCAGATGCGTTCTCATAATTGTAATGAAACTATGAAAAACTCACAAGTTTATCGTGTGCAGTTCCCTCGGAACACCTTATGAAATGACTCAAGGCCGCCTTTGATGTTAAGCTGAGTGTTGTTTTGCAGCCTGACAAAACCTTTTGAATGAGCAGTACTTCTGCCATTGGCTGAAATGTGGATGAAGTTTGGTAGTGACCAATTATTTGTTGATAGACTGGGGCACTTTTTTAAATACACAATTTCAGCTTGATTGTTCTTTTTCATCATTTTTTGTTTTTATAATATCCCTTGTAGTAGGCTTATATGATGAAACTTAAAACCGCTTATACTTTTAGCCAAAAATAGCAGCTCTGCTTATAGAGTCGGTTTAAACTGGAGTATTTGAGGGGTCCAGAAAAGGAAAAAGATAAATTGAATGAAGTTAACATTGTTGGTTAATGTACTCTGTATAACATTCTGTATCTGACTGCTGTTGTGTAATTTGTTACTTTTTGCCCTTGTGTTACAGTACCTTTCTGCAATGGCATGCTAACTTACAATCAAATTTAGTCTCAAATGTTTTGATATTTTTTGTTCACAGTTGGTCAACAGCTGGAGCCAGATGTGGAATGTGGAAGAATTTGATAATACTGCTGTCTTCAGCACACTAAGAACATTCAATAATTTTATAAATGAACCAGACAAGAGGCTTCCAGGGCCTGGCTCTGTGACAACTTCAATGCAGCAGCAGTATCAGCTGGGCTTGCTTCAGGTAAGGAAAAGAGTTTTGGTTGTTTTACAATTATCTATAATTCTGAAGCTTTGCATGTAATTGTCTGAGAACAAAGAAAAGCAAATTATTTCTTTTTTCTTTTTTTATTTATTTTTTATTTTTCTCTTTCTGGACCTTAAACACTGGTCTTGGGTTCACCTCAGTAGGACTCTCACCCCCACATCCTGTCACTATAATTTCCATAACATGTTCTTTGTTCAGGAGATACATGTCCTGCTGTTGAAGTGGGAGGGGATGCAGATTCATGACTAGAGGTTGCGGATTTTGTTTCTTTTTTCCTTTATATTTTCCTCCCCATCAGTAAGCAGTATGTGTATGTCATTAGGTTTGGATGTCATTGGGGAAGCCTTGCAAGCTTACTGTACTTTAGGCATCCACTTCAGTATCAGCAGTACAATGAACTGACCATCAGCCCCCTCCCCATGTAGCCCATCCAGCTCAAGTTTGTGTTTATGTAGTCATCAGTGGCACAGTTGGGTACTCTGCCACCGTACTCACAGTCTAGCTAGTCAAACGTTTTTTGAGTGGTCTTACGATTGGTTTTAGCTATATGCTTGAAGTGTGCAGTCTGGGACAGCCTTGAGTGCAATTGCGCCACTGCCCTTCATGCACAAAACCTATCCCTGCTGTCCACCCCTATTCTGGCCTACACAGACCATCCAACCTACTGTTATCTTCTCAAAGTTTCTCCTGATCTGTTTCTGCATTCATTCATTCAACAGATCTTACGTGGGCAAAACTGCACTCTGGTAACTGTAGGGGAAATAACTACATTAAGCCTGGTTTTAGCCATGGGGGTTTTTGATGTTCTGAGGTGCATTTTAGTGCTTTTTCCAATGTTTTTATGCAGTGATGACCTAGACAAAAAAGGTGAGTAAGGAAAGAAATTCAGAGTAGAAACTGCTTCCAAAGCTTCATTCTCAAAGCTTATAAAATAGTTCACAGTAAAGAAGACAAGTGCTTGTGAGGATACATGAATCATATTTGGAAACAGTACCTACCTCCCCACCTCCTTTAAAAAAAAAAAAAAAAAAAAAAAAAAAAGGTCCTATGAAAATCCCCTCGGGTGTTTAGATCAGGATGAAAGTGAAGACACACGTTTCTCTTCCTACATGTATGCAACATACCTCCTCACCCCTGCCTCCAAAAGGCAGACACTTTCTGAAAAAAAATAAATAAAACATAACCTGTGTTAACCTGTGGCTATCTGACGTAACAGCATACCTCCTTACCATCCCCCAAAGATGGCCACCTGTGTTCACATTTGATTTTGAGGAAAGTGTTGGTGGGGGGATAAGAATCACAGTAATTGTAGGCCATATTCTGTCATGTCTTACAGTTAAAATAATTTCCTTGGGGCTGTGGAATGTCCTCCTCCACAAATTGTTTGTTTTCACTACAAAGTAAAACAGCCGGATGCCTGAGTGCAAAAATTGTAAATAATTGCTGTGATCTGACTTTGACAGCTGTAGATGCAGGACAGTGAAGACTGGCACATGGTGCACTCAGTTTATTTTATTTATTTTCTTTATTTTATTTTACATTTGTTGACCGGGCTAGTCTGACTGGATACATGCCCATTTTCAGCAGAGGCCCGATGAGAAAAGCTCCACTATATACTAGTAAATAATAAAAACAAAAAATAGCACAATAAGATACAAATTATAAGCATGTAGAGAACTATTCCCATGTAGCATAGTAACCGTGCAAAAGTAATTTAGCAAAACTATAACATAGTGAGGATTTCTATTCCGAATTCTTTGCAAGAGTAGGAATAGTACAATTAAATAAATAAAGTAGTAACTCACACAAGACTCTATTCAACTATTTACAGTATTAACAATTTTGATAAACGTTTTGTGCCAAGGCACTAGTTTTAAGAAGCAGATTTCTACAGCTGGGAGCAACATGTAGATTTAGATACAAGGTGAGATGACAGGTTGCAGTAATATAACAAGTATAAAGGTTGCAGTAATATGACAAGAATCAAGAGAAGTTGAATTTATAGTAAAAAGTAATATCCATGCGGATGGTAGGTGAACTACAGAGTAGGGGTAGTACTAGTGATAAGGACAAGTAGAAGAGTAATGGAGAGAGCTGAAAAGAGAGTTGGATGCTGAGGTCAGTCAGGATTCGAGCAAGGGCATAGCCAGTGAGTTTTAAAATAGTTCCTTAGTTGTTTCTTGAAAAGCTGTGATGAGCCTAGAGTGGTCAGTTCTGTGGGAAGTTTATTCCAGTATGAGCCAATGGCATTTGTAAACAAGGAGTCCCCAGCTTTGTTGCGTGTTAGTGGCTACTAGTAGTTTGTTAGCTGAGCGATGGGAAGTAAGATTCCTGTAAGGGACAACAAGGTTATATAGTATGGGTGTATTAGAAGGGTAATGGAGAATTTTATAGGTGATAACTATTTGATGTAGGAGAATAAGATTTCGAAGTTCAAGCCAGTCAAGCTTTTTGAGATTAACACAATGATGGGTGTGAAATGGGGAACCTGTGGCAAACCTGGCAATGCTGTGGTAGGCTGTGGCAAGTTTCTGAAGGTTAGATTTTGAAAGTTTTATAAAAGATGGGGAGGCATACAATAATGTAGAGAGAAGATGAGTTTGGGCTCGAGACACCCTGGTAGTTGCTGTTAGAAAGGGCTTAAGTCTATAGAGGGCACCTATCTTTTTATTGACAGCTTTGATGGTTAGGTCAATGTGGTAATCCTAGTTTAGTTTATCTATTGTAACGCCTAGTAGTTTAGTGGAACAATCCGGTGTAATGATAGTGCCATTGCCAGACACAATAGAAAAGGAGAGAGGGGCAGATTTAAGGGTTGTAGAGAAAAGTAATAATTTGTTTTTTTGGGGTTAAGGAGGAGACCGATATCTTGGAACCATTTTTCTGCTGCTGTAAAGACTTTTTGGGTGGAAGAATGAAGTTCAGCTGGCCAGTTCAGCTTGGCCATTCAGAATTCTCTGTTTGCATCTCTGCTCTGAAGAATACTCAGCCGTCTTCAAGTTATTCCCCCTCCCTGCAAACATGCTGTTGGGTTCTTTTACCTCAAAAGGTGGCCTGGGATATTAAAGTTTTAAAGGTTTGTATTCAGATTTACTGTGGTATAGCATACAGTAAATCAAAATTTACTTTATGTAGTGCAGTTTGTCTTTGGCATCAGGTAGGTAATTATTTAACTCCATTTTCACAAGACCATCCTTGATTTTTTGCACGTCATTTTTTTGTTTAAATTGTAATGTGAAACCTCTCGGCACAAATATTTCAAACTATAAATGCTGCTCTACACACATCCCATTGGCTGAAGTGCAGCTGAAATGTGTGGACTGTTTTGGGGCTTGTTACACCACTACAGGGTGTAAAGCATGGCAGTGGCTTTAAAGCACCACCAAGCATCAGAAAGCAAGGTTGTGTGAAAACACCTTTGTAGAAGACAGGGTGGAAAATTGGAAAAAGTGGCATCCACTTCCTATTTGCTTCAGAATCTCAGCAGTTAAGAGTCCAAACAAATTATTTAACCTAAGAGAATAGAAGACCTTCCAAGAGGGACCACCATAGACATTGTAATGGGAGAGAGGTTAAGATTGCCTGGCCTGATGGTGCAAATGATTAAAACCTTCACTGCACCCCAGATGACCTCTGCTGAGGGGACCCAGCAGGGGAAGGTGGTTGTCTGTGGACACCGGTAACTCACCCATGCTGTTGGGAAAGATGCATCTGCAGGTGACAGTGCTCCACGTTGCTTCACCTACAGTAAGAAGCCTAGTGTGCCCATGCTAAAATGTAGTGAGCTGATTACCCGGAAGGTGCATATACCATGGAGCAATGCAAGCTGATATTGAATGAGGATAACACTAGTAGCAGAATCCCAACTCCCTAACAATGCAACTGTTACCAACACTGAAAAAATGAATGGGATGGAGGGCTTTTACTTTGGGGAATAAGTAGGCCAGTTGGGTTCAGGAGGTGGGTCCATTGGGCTGATTCCCACGGATTTCCCCCCTTCTCCCAAGAAAAGACCACGAGACCATCACTTTCACAAAAATGCCCTACAATGGTGATTACCAAGTTGAAGCAGGGAGTACTTCAGTTTACTATTAATATTTCGAAATGAAAAATAAATTTGTCACTAAATTTCAAAATAAAACACCGAAAATTCCTATTTTCAGATGTTCAGAATGTCGTAAATAGTCAGTAATTGCCGAAAATGTCGAATTCGACATTTTACAGCAGTTACCGAACATTCAATCCTTGCCGTGAAGTCCCATGCTCCTGTAAGGAACATCCTGATGTTCTTCATCTCACATTGCTGCAGTCCTTACATATGGGTAGTCCTCTGTCCTCGGTCGGCCCGAATACCAAAGTATTAGGCTGACGTCGGTCATGGCGCTCAGATCTGACATCAGAGCGTCAGGGTATAAAAGCGCATGACCGACGTCATATCCTCAGTCTTTTTTGCCGCATGGTCCGATGCAGAAGCAGCGTTGCAAGTGCCGTTCGGCGTTCTGAAATTTTCGTATTCTGAGTTTCAGACCGAAACCAAGTTGGGCTAAGTACCCCGTTGGGGAATATTTTTGTTTATTCTTGCCTCAGTTAATTCCAGATGTCAGAAAAAGTGAATAATTGTATTTCTTGTGGGAAACAGATACCGCATAGGGATTATCACTCTCTTTGCATTCCTTGTTTGGGACCTGAGCACGACGTAGTCGGGTGTCGGTTTTGTGCTAGGTTTAATAAGCGCACCATAAAACGAAGGTTAGATTGCGCTAGGTTAGTCTTTGGTAAGCGGTGTAATTATAATATGCCGTCGGATCCTCCGACGCCCGCTTCCACGAAGAAGCGCAAAGACAAATCTTTGAAAACTAGACAAGATGATTCGTCCTTTTCGGACGCCGGTCCTGTAGAAGCTACAGTGGAACAGGTGGATCCGACTGAAGTTTCTGTTGAGTCTCAGGGGGAAACTTTGATTTTGCAGGATGTGGCCTCACAGGAGTCAGGTCAGGCTGAAGGGGCCTCTCAGGTTACTGTTCTCCCATCTATGCCTAAGGTGGTTAGGCCTTCTGCTACTATTTCTAAGGCTTCTTCTAAGGGCAGGTCTGTTTTGCCTTCCTCTGGTGTCACTCCAGGTACTTCAGGGTCTGTGCCTAAAAAGCACATGCTTAAAATGGCAGAATATTTGATTACTTTAATTAGAGGTTCTATGCCCCCTCCTGATAAGAGGCCCAGGGTGGAGCCAGAGTTGGAAAGTTTGGATCAGGCCTCAGATGACTCAGAGTCTTCTGCTGAAGATATTCAAGATTTTCCCCCTTATTCGATTCTGATGCAGAGGATTCCACTCCTTCTGCTTCTCCTCCAGAGGATTTTTCTTTTCAGAAACTCTACATTCCATGAGGGAGCATTTTAAGTGGGAAGGACAGGATTTCTCTGATTCACGGAAGAGGCTTAGGGAATTCTTGTTTTACCACAGCATAGACCCTTGGCTATACCTCCTGTTTTGGATGTTGTTCAAGATGTTTTCTCGGAGGCTTCCCTTAATCCAGATTCTTTGCCTCCTGCCAGTTAAACCGGACAGGTATTACAGGGTGCCTGAGGCTCATAAATATCTGTATAAGAGTCCTAGGGCGGACCCGAAACTATTAGTCAGGGGCCTAAGGGTGTTAGAGCCTCTGTTGTTAAGAATCCGGTTCCTCTAGATAAGGAAGCTAGAGCTTTGGATAGATGGGGTAAGAAGGTGTATACCTCTTCTACTTTAGCAATGAGGGCTTTAAATTGCCAGTTTCATATGTTGAAGTATCAGAATTTCCTCCTTTCTCAGCTAAAATCTAAAGTGGATGCTTTGGCAGAGGGCATTGAGTGTAAAGAATTGCAGGATTTAGTACATGTATCTGAACAGGTGGGTAAGCATTCTTTGCAGTGTGGTTTTGATGCTGTACAGGCCTCTTCTAGGGTGGCTGCCACTGGTTCAGTTCTTCAGAGGCACGCCTGGCTTAAGGATCAGAATTTGTCCGAGCATGTTAAAACTAGAATTCTGGATGCCCGTTTACAGTCTGAAGTTTTGTTTGGTCCCCCTGTGGAGTTGGTTTTGAAGAAAATGGAAGACAAGGCTAAGTCTATGCAGACTGTTAAAGATTTTTTGCAGGTGCAACCTCCAAAGTTTAGTAGAAATTGGCCTACTAAGGGGTGGACATACCCTTCTTCTGATTCTCAGTCTAGGGGTAGATCTAGACGTGGCAGGGGCAGAGCTCATAGTACATTCAGGCCTAGAACTTGGAGTTCGCCTGCACAACCTGCAGGGGAAGGCAGGGGCCAGTCCTTTCGTAAACAGGCCCAATGACCTGCATTTTCAGCTGCCAGATTCTTCTTGCCTGGCAGCTCCTTTGGGAGGAAAGTTAGCACTTTTCAAGCAAAACTGGCTTTTAGTCACCCAGGACAAATGGGTGTTGGACATTATAAACCGAGGCTACAAGTTCTATTTCCATACATTGCCTCCTTTCAAAGGCATGCCAGACGTTCCTCCTCGGCAAAGGATAGAGGCTCACAAGCAGATTTCTATACTTCAAATAGGAGCTATACAGCCAGTTCCTCTGTCAGAAGTGGGCCTAGGATTTTACTCTCGCCTGTTTCTAGTACCAAAGAAAGGAAACACGTGGAGACCGATTTTGGATTTATCTATCCTCAACACTTATCTGGACATTCCAAAGTTCAAAATGCTGACGTTACAACAGCTTTTACCTCTGCTGGGAAAAGATCACTGGATGGTAACTCTGGATCTCAAAGAGGCTTATCTTCATGTTCCTATCAGGCCCAGTTGCAGGAGGTACCTATGTTTTCGGGCTGGAAATTTACATTATCAGTTCTCTGCATTGCCCTTTGGCTTATCTACTGCGCCCAGAGTGTTCACAAAGGTTCTGGCTCCAGTGATAGCCTTTTTCAGGTTAAGAGGAATACAGATTTATCCTTATTTGGACGATTGCCTGATTATTGCACAAGACAAGGACGAACTTCTTCATCATCTACAGTATGTGATGGTAGTGTTAAGATGCCTAGGGTATTCTGTGAACGAAACAAAGTCCAGTCTAGTACCCTCTCAGGACATGTGCTTTCTGGGTGTGAGACTGAATACAGCTTCCCAGATGGCTTTTTTGACCCCGGACAAACAAAGAAGCCTTTCTCTTTATTTCCATCAAATGTCTCTACAGTCCAGGCTGACTGCAAGGACAGTCCTTCAAGCCTTGGGGTTCATGGCATCTTGTATTCTGGTGCTTCCCAATGCCAAACTGCATATGAGGAAGCTTCAATGGTATCTCAAAAATGTATGGACACAACACTGCCAGGATCTAGACACTGTCGTTCAGATAATGCCTTGCATTCAGAAGGAATTTTTGTGGTGGGCTCAGGAATGTCACCTAAACAAGGGACTCTCTGTGACCCGACCAGAGGCGAGTCAGATTCTAACGACAGATGCCTCAGACAAGGCTTGGGGAGCACACCTCAATGGAAAATGGGTGCAAGACACGTGGCCTGTCAGACTTCAACATTTGCATATCAACTTGAAGGAGATGTTAGCAGTCCAATTTGCATTGATGGCTTTCAAGGATTTACTTCTCCCAGGGCAGGTGTTGATTCAAACAGACAACACTACTGTCATGTGGTACATCAACAAGCAAGGGGGAACCCATTCGTACCCTCTTTGCAGGCAAGCGATGATTTTGTGGGAGACTGCTCTCAGTTTACACCTCAATCTTCAGGCAAGGTTTCTACCAGGAGCACAGAACTCCTTAGCAGATGTGTTGAGCAGACAAATAGTGGATCCTCACGAGTGGAAACTGGATCCTTGTGTATTTCAAAAGTTGACAGTGTTATGGGGGACTCCAGACATAGATCTGTTCGCTTCTCCACTAAATTACCAGTTGCCAAAGTTTTGCACAAAAATGTTTCATCCCACAGCTTGGAAGGTGGATGCTCTATCATTCAGTTGGAGCAATCTTCATGTCTATGCCTTTCCACCTCTGCCTCTCATTCCCAAGGTACTCTTGAAGGCCAGACAAGACAGGCCATCCATGATTCTGATAGCGCCGGATTGGCCTCGACAGCACTGGTACCCACTACTGAGGAGTTTAGTACGGGAGCCTCCATGGCCTCTGCCTTTGATTCCGCATCTTTGTCTCAGGAGGACAATCACTTCCTCAATGTCAAGATTCAGTCTCTGCATCTAACAGCCTGGCATATTCTGCTTTAGACCCTGGAGGGTCTCAGCTTCCACAACAAGTTTTGAATGTTATTTTGGAGGCCAGAAGGCCTAGTACAAGGAAAGTTTATGCTGATAAATGGAGGAGATTTTTATTTGGAGCAAAGCGAAGGACTTTGATGTTTCCAAGCCTGATTTAAGTATTTCTCTTCAATATCTTACTGAGCTATTGGACAAGGGTTTGTCTTTCTCCTCGATAAAGGTTCATGCTGCAGCCATTTCTGCTCACTATGACTGTGACCCTCCTTTATTTTCTCATCCTTTGTTTAAGCAGTTTCTTAGAGGGCAAAGAACATAAGACCCCACGTAGAGCTCCTACTCCTGCTTGGGATCTCAATTTTGTGTTGGAAAAACTTACTCTACAACCTTTTGAGCCTGCAGCTACTGCCGAGTTAAAGTATTTATCATGGAAGACTGCTTTTTTGTTGGCCATTACCTCTG
>NC_056746.1:451511180-451666180 GCF_019279795.1 Protopterus annectens | reverse complement strand
TGCAGGTGGAACGAGAGAAGCAGCAGATGGAACTGAGTCATAAAAGGGCTCGTATTGAGCTGGAAAAGGAAGCAGCTGCAATTGCAGGGAAGTATGAGGTAAGCTGAAAGATGTCATGAAATAAGTGGAAATCCAAGTTAGAATATGGATGCAAAGTAGCACTTTCAATAGCTTTTATTTAATTGTACTATATTTATGTGGATTTGTAGTATTTTCCTGTAATTTAGAGTCAGTTATTGGATCACATCAAGGTTTTTGCAGGTTACTTTAAATTAGTGGAGGGGTTAAAAAAGTTTAAAAATTTCTTTTAAATGTATAATCCAGGGACATGTATCAGAAGGGGGTACATTAGTGCAGAAGTGGAAACTGAGGTATCTGAATCATTTTGTCCAACAAGCTAAGACTATAGGGTCTAAAAAGACATGTTTAATGTGTTGCAAAGTTTGTTTCATACTGTTGGAACTTTGCCCACTTCATCACGTATCAAGTAACACAATGTGACCTGATGCTGGAAGAGCAGACTGTTGTATTCTCACAGCTGCTGTTGGGATTCATTTTACAGTACCGACAGTGCGGTGCAGCATTAGGAGGAGGGTGCTGTACTCTTGAGTTGGCATGCTTTGGGTAACACGTTTAAACTGAAGTTATTTCTGTGTTTGTTGGCTATACTGGTGAATGTAAAAAAATCATATTGTACTTTTCAAAAACAATGTGGGAATTTCCCATGACCTGGAAAAATGTTCCCTTATCAATAGGAATACCACCTTAGGCCAACCCTGAAACTAGGCCACACCCTATGGGGACTAACATGGTCAACAAAACGTAAAAATAATTTCCGTCTGTCTGTTAATATGAAGCTTTTTATTTCAGTCTGCTGTAAATTTCATATGTTCATACTACATTTTTGGTGCCTTAGTCTTGTCCCTGGGCATCAGTAGATGTTATACTAGCCACTGGATACAATTTGACTTTGGCACTGATCACATCTGGTGGTGTACACTAGTGCCTGACAGATGAGTACAGAAGTACCCGCAGAGATAATAACTTAAGCTGTCCAGCTTTTTTGGTGTGTGTGAGTTGCGCGTACGTGTGTGTGTGAGCCTAGTACCAACCTATGAACACGTACGCAATCGGCCCTAGGGCCTATGCAAGCCTAGCCATAACAATTCCCTGGATATTTCTTCCCACAATATTTACTTCTCCAGGCCCCTGTCTAGCACGGCGGCTGACATGATCCCTGGGGTGAAGAATTTCCTATCTCCCATCCAATCATCAAGGTCCCTTTTGAAGAGGGCCAAAGAGGCACTCTGATGTGTATGGGCAGTCTATTCCAGAGTATGGGAGTCTCTGGGTCAGGAACCTATCCCTCCAGGATGTTTTGTTCATTGTGATGACAAGGTTTAGATCCTGGAGCGTGTGGCTCCTGAGGGATTGGGATTTCTTTAAGTGGAGCATGTCCAACAGCTCAGGGTTTGACATGGCCTTGTATGTTAAGCAGATATTGCCTCTGAGTAGACTATATGCCACAGAGTATAGCTGGAGTTTTTTTAGACGGTCAGTATATGGCATCTGCTTTAGGCCTGTGATTCTTTTAGTGAGGTATTTCTTTGGCCTTTCAAGCTGTTGCAGATGTCTTGTGAGGTACATACCAAATGGAGCATTATACTCTCTAATGGGTCTAATGAGGGATGAGTACAGTGGGACAATGACCTCCTTTTTTCTGGATGAAAAGCCCTTAGTGATGAGGTGTGCCTCAGAGAAGGATTTCCTGACTGTTGTGGCAATGTGGTTATCGAAAGTGAGACCACTGTCCACCTGTGTCCCTAAGTCTCTCATCACACTTTTGATGTTTAGTGTCCTGCCACCTATGTGGTAATTCATGGGTACATGTTTTTTTCCAAAGGGGATAACTATACAATGTTAAGTTGTCAATCTCGCCTTCATTCTTGCTGGATGGGTTCGGAGCCGATCCTTGGCTCCGACTCGGCCAATACTAAAGCTCGAGAGCTATTTCCACTGGCTCGAGGCTCCCCTATATCCCACAATGCTAGGCGGTAACTACTCAGATCTCGTTTGCCGCTTAGCTGCGCGGTGCTTTCTTCTACCGGCTCTGGCAGGTTAGTGAGATTTTCTAGTTAGAAAATTAAAATATCTACCCCTATCCTTTTTTATTTAGTCACGCTTATAGTACAGGGTATCCTTTTAGTTTAAATTGGGTCTTCCCTCGTTTTTATTCCCTTTTTATCCCCTTTTTAAGTTCTAGGCCTTTGGCCCACTTCCCTTTTTTTCCCTTTGTCATTCAGTGTGATTGGGTTTTCCTTTTTTGGTTAAAGGGTGTGTCTGTGTTTTGTGTCTGTGTCTTTTTTTGTGTATACAGTCACTTTTTCTGATGTCGAAAGACTCCAAGGTTTCAGGCTTCAAGAAGTGTGACTCGTGCTGTCAGAAAATGTCTCTGACAGACTGTCACACTTCTTGTGTATATTGCCTGGGACCATTGCACGTGCAGGACTCCTGTGCTGTTTGCCATGCATTCAGCCCGAGAGTCCTGCAGGAATGCAAAAATAAACTTATTCATTGAGGCTTATTAAAGCCTGAAGGCCCCCCGACCCAGTCTGCGTCTGGGAAGCCTTCAAAGACTTCCAGGCCATCGGCTCCAGCTTCAGAGCCGTCCACTGGGAGCATTAAGACTACTTTAACATCGGCTCTGGCTGGAGTCGATGTTTCGAAGACTCAAACAGTTACCTCGGCTCCGGCCAGAGCCGAGGGTGCTAGGAGTCGGCTCCGATAGTTTTATCGGAGCCACTTTCTAAGAAGAGGTTGAGGTCCCCTTCCATCGGCTCCATCCACTCGGCCCCGGGATCCCCTCTTCTGTCAGAGCGGAGCCACAGGTCCCATTCCTCCAGGCTGTCCGACCATGACTTACAAAAGGGTGGTGAGTAGACTTCTCAAGTCTGAGGCACTGGCCCAAATGCTGCATAGCCCTACTCAACAGTCAGCGGCTATTCCCATCCCTGCTTCTGTTCCTCCTCCGACTCCTTTGAGTTCGGAGCCGGGCCTCGTCGGAGCTGATACCCTCCCTTTCGGCACCGTCTGCTCCGATTTCCTCTTTGGAGGGATCTCGGCGCCGGGCTTCCCTCTGCTCCGAGGGGGCGAGTGGCATCAGATCCTTGTCCGACCCCGTTCTCCCTCTCGGAGCGTCGGCGCTGGTGAGTTCGGCTCAGACATCGGCCTTGGAGCCGTCCCTTTCGGTGCCGGGGGGGTCCTTGTCTCCTCGGAGCGGGGACCTTCGGCCCTGGCTGATAGGGGCACCTTCAAGGTCATGCGGAGCGTGCTAGACCCCGTGTCAGCTCCGTCTGCTCCTCCCTCTTCAGTGCCTGAGGTGGTTTCTACCCACCCCCTCGTACCAGACCGTAGAGAGCCAGCCCCTCAGGTTTCCCCATTGGGAATACCCTTTTCTTCCGAGGCTTCTCCTGATCTGGCAGGGGAACCCCCTCGGAAGAGACAGTGCAAGAGGAAGCGCACTGACTCCCCTGAGTCTATCACCTCGGACACTGACTTGGAGGAATCTGAAGGTTCCCCTCTGTCCCCCTCTGAGGATGTCTCTTTTGCTGACATCCTTGAAATCCTTAAACAGAGGGGGAACTGGCCCGCCCTTAACCCTTCAGAGGACGAGTCGGTCTACCTTGAGGAGTTTGGCTCTCGCCCTTCCACCTCCTGGGTGTCTCCTCCCTTTGACCCCCTCATGGAAGTGGTGGCAAGGAAGGCGTGGACGGCCCCTGATTCGGTGGAACCTACCCCAAGGAGGCCGTCAGAATTTATTACAGCCCCGAATGAGAAACAGTTCTTATCTAAAGGTGTCTCTGTTGATGCCATGGTGGTGGCCGCAGCCACTAAGAAGGAATTAGCTGATCCTTTGGTACCTGTCCATCCTCCTAATAAGGAGTCTAGGACCATGGACAGATACGGTAAGCGGATGTTTTCCTCAGCGACCTTCGCCATGCGGTCGCTGAACTACTTGTGTCACTTCACCCGTCTCCAGAGGGATTTACTTAAGGATATGGGTGATGCTATGCAGGATCCAACAGCTGAGGGGTTCCAAGACAAAATGAACTCCCAGTTGGCAACCCTGAATTTGATTGTCAACTCCTCCATGCGGCTTATCTCATATGCGGCCGATGGGGCGAGTAGGGCCGCAGGCACAGGTGTAGCTTTACGAAGCCACGCCTGGATGCGGCTTTGCAATTTTGCGGACCCTTTCAAGGTGTCCTTCACCAATTCCCCCTTTGGCTCAACGTTGTTTGGACCTCAGGTGAAGGATACATTGACTAGGTGCGAGCAGGAAGGTAAGACTCTCTCTGCCGTGGGAGTCTGTTTTTCTACCCCTTCCAGACCTTATCCCAAAGGTTGGGGGGGGGTGTGGTTCCGCAAACCACAAGGAGTCTCATCTGACGCACAAAGTCGATTCCCCTCTAGAGGCAGAGGGGGGAACAATAGACGCCACCCTAGGGGCAGAGGTGGTCCGCAAAACCAGGGTAGCAGAGAGACTTTCTCTGATAAACCCTTTCAGCATCCCTGAGGAGCTGCCCGGCTGTCCACCTTCGGAGGCAGTCGGGGGAAGATTATCACTGTACTCAGAAGCCTGACTTTCCCTCACTCAAGACAAATGGGTACAGTCTATTATATCCGAGGGTTACAAAATCTCCTTTATTCACATCCCATTCCAACCCAAAGGATCCCTTCCAGACGTTCCACCCAGTCTAAGGGAACAAGCAGCGTTAGAAATATCAAAGCTGCTGTCAAAAAGAGCTATCCAGCCAGTCCCAGCAGACCAGCAAGGATCCGGAATCTACTCCAAATTCTTTTTGGTACCAAAAAAGACAGGGGACTGGAGACCAATACTGGATCTCAGCAAGCTAAACAAGTATGTGAAGAAAACAAAATTCCGGATGGTCACGCAACAGTCCATTCTACCCTTCTTGGGTCAGGACAATTGGATGTGCTCAATAGACCTTCAGGATGCATACTACCATATCAAAATGCACAGACGCTCCAGGAAGTTTCTCCGCTTCAGGCTGGGAGCCAGTCACTATCAGTTCAGAACCCTGCCCTTTGGTCTCACTACAGCCCCTCGAGTGTTCACCAAATGTATGGCAGTGGTTGCGGCTCACTTGAGACGTCAAGGATTCCAGGTGTTTCCATATTTGGACGACTGGCTCCTTACTGCCACCACCAGGCGTCAACTTCTTCTATCCAGAGACTTCACCATTCAAACTTGCCAAGCTCTAGGCATTTCAGTAAATTTCGAAAAATCTGCCTTGTCAATCTGTTACCTTTATAGGTGCCACCTTAGACACAGTTCATCTTTCTGCCAGACTGACTGACAGAGCAAAGAGCATCAGATATCCGCAAACACGTTTACCTTATGCTTCAATGCAACAAGAACAAAGCCAGGGTAATCTTGAAGGTATTAGGACTCATGGCGGCTACCATTACACTTCTTCCCTTAGCTCGTTTTCACATGCGGATCCTCCAGTGAATGCTGTTTTCTCAATGGTCCTTCCAACAGCTCCCAATGTCTCACATCATTCTGCTAACCCAATCATGCAAGAATCACCTGTCTTGGTGGATGACATCACCTCAAGTTCTTCAGGTCAGACCCTTCATTCCCCCCCACCAATCGCCACGGTGACAACGGACGCCTCCCTAATCGGGTGAGGGGGGCATTATCAGGGCAGGACAGTCCAGGGCACGTGGCAATCTTTCGAGTGGCACTTGCACATAAATGTCTTGGAGATGAGAGCAGTGCTTTTAGCGTTGCAAGCCCTTCAGGACTCTCTTCCCACAGGGACTATTGCAATTCAGACGGACAACATGTCCGTAGTGTGGTACATCAACAAACAGGGTGGAACCAAGTCCTATCCCTTATGTCGAGAGGCTCTCAGACTTTGGCAGTGGTCGATTTCTTCTCAGCGGTTTCTGATAGCAACGCACATTCCCGGCAAGTCCAACGTGATTGCGGACAAGTTGAGCAGGGCTATTCTCATGCCTCACGAGTGGTCTCTAAAAAAAAAATCAGTGCTGGAAGAAATCTTTCAAAGATGGGGCCGGCCTTGCTGCGATCTTTTTGCTACTCCCCAAAACAGCAAGTGTCACGATTTCTTCACCCTCTTCCCTCTACCAGGCCAACCCACCAGAGACGCTCTAGTCCACGATTGGCCCCGGGGACTTCTGTATGCTTTCCCCCCTTTTCCACTGATCTCTCAATTCAGAAAGCTATTGCCTTGAGAGTCACTATGATCTTCATTGCCCCTTACTGGCCTCGACAGATATGGTTTCCGTTCCCTGCATCATTACCTCTTGGAGCAGCCTTGGCATCTGGACCCAGTGCCAGATCTTTTGACCCATCAGTCGGGCCAGCTGCACCACTCCCTCCAATCTCTCAACCTCACAGCGTGGTTTCTCTGATTCATACCCTAGCCAGGCTTCCTTTAATTTCTCATTCGGTCCGTAACATCCTGATAGCCTCTCAAGTCTTCTACCAGAAGGATTTACAATAGTAAGTGGAAACATTTTTCCTTCTGGGCAGCATCAGAAAATATAGACCCCTTCACCGCACCTATCCAGTCTATCCTAGACTTCCTGGCAGAGCTCTTTCATTTAGGCTCTTCCTCATCTACCATTAAAGTACAACTAGCTGCTATATCTAACATTCATGTAGGTGTCTCGGACTCCAGTATCATGTCCCATAAACTTTGCAAAGCCTTTCTAAGAGGTGTCTTTTTTTTGCTCAAGCCCCCAATCAAAGATCCCCCACCTCAGTGGGACTTGAATTTGGTCCTAGCATCCTTGATTCTCCCCCCTTCGAACCTGCGGCTCAATGCCCTTTCAAGTTGCTCTCATGGAAAACACTTTTTCTAGTAGCCATAACATCAGCTAGAAGGGTATCTGAACTTCATGCTCTTTGCAGTCGTCCTCCTTACTTAGTTTTCCATAAAGACAGGGTGTCCCTCTGGACTAATCCATCCTTCTTGCCTAAGGTTTCCTCTGAGGCAAATATAAACCAGACTATCGATCTCCCTGTCTTCTTCCCTGATTATTCCAACAGGTCTGAACAAAAGTTACATTTTCTAGATGTTCATCGCCAACTTCGATATTATTTAGACAGGACTAAACAGTTCAGGAGATCTGACCAGCTCTTCCTGTCTTATGCGGAAGGGAAAATGGGCCTTCCAGTTTCTAAAGTGTCCCTTTCAAGATGGCTTACCTCTATAATTACCCTCATCTATGAAGTCAGACATCAAAAGCTGCCTTCACGACCTAGAGCTCATTCAACCAGGGTATTGGCTACATCGGTAGCTTTTCAGGACAGGCTACCAATAGATTCCATTTGTGCAGCAGCAACATGGGCTTCACCTCATACCTTTATCTCTCATTAGGATATGGCCTCCAAAAATCATGCCAACTTTGGTTCCACTGTTCTCAAGAGTCTGTTCCGATAAGCCACCTGGGATAAGGTGCTAGGGACGCGGTCCCATCCAGCAAGAATGAAGGTGAGATTGACAACTTAACATTGAGAAGTTATGTACCTACCATAACGTTCCATGTTAGTTGTCTTCTTCTCGCCTTCTTTCTTGCGTCCCACCCTCCTTCCCCCCAACCTGGACAGACCAATAGGAATTTTTGGGATCTTCCTTTGGGGCTTCCTTCCCACATGTTCTGCCACCTCTATTCTTCCTTTTCTGTTTGTGGTAGCTTACATACAGGTTTATATAGAGGTGGGTTTTTTTTCTCTCTTCTCCATACTGTGGAGACTAGAACTGCTTGGTTGTAGCTATCAAACGAGATCTGAGTAGTTACCGCCTAGCATTGTGGGATATAGGGTAGCTTCGAGCCGGTGGAAATAGCTCTCGAGCTTTAGTATTGGCCGAGTCGGAGCCGAGGATCGGCTCCGAACCCATCCAGCAAGAAAGAAGGCGAGAAGAAGACAACTAACATGGAACGTTATGGTAGGTACATAACTTCTCATTTCTTGGCATTAAGCTTGAGCCCATGGCTCTGGCACCAGGCATCTGTTTCTGTAAGACCCTTTTGTAGAATATCCACATCATTTGGGGATTCAATAATGGCTCCCAGTTTGCAGTCATCTGCAAACTTTGTTAGCCAGAGTCCCTTTAGTGTTGGCCTGTACTTCAGAGAAGTAGATGCCAAACAAGAGTGGTCCCAGGACTGAACCCTGAGGTACTCCACTTGTCACTTGTCAGGAGCCGGATTTGGGGTCGGTTACTTTTACTGTCTGGGTTCTGTCAGTAAGCCAGTTAGCAACCCATTGAGTGACGTAGGGATTTATGCCCAGCTTAGTATGTTTATCTATGATTCCAGATTGGGTATGGTGTCAAAGGCCTTGGCGAGGTCCAGATAGGCTGTGTGGACTGCATTACCCTCATCCACAGCTCTGGAGACTGATTCGAAGAAGTCAATCAGATTCAGGAGACAAGATTGGCCCTTCACAAACCCAAACTGGGTGGGGTCTAGTGTTTGAAGGTTGCCAATGTCTTTGTTTATAAGTTCCATGATAATGCGTTCCATGCCCTTGCAAATCAGGCTGGTCAGACTGATGGGACGGTAGTTACCGGGATCCAAGGTGAATCCTCCCTTGTGGAGCGGGATAACTGTAGCTGTACGCCACTCAGTGGGCACGAAGCCTGAGGTGAGGCTATGATTAAACAGTACACTTAGGTGAGGTGCCAGTTCATTTTGTAGTTCATTTAGTACACAGCCTGGGATGTCATCTGGTCCCATGGATGCTGTATTCTTAGCTTTGGAGAGTGTGGTTTCTACCTGTGTGGCTGTGATTATCGGAATTTGGCAATCTTTTGGTATTAAGATGGGCCCTTTAGGGGGTGAGAGTGTACGTGTGTGTGCGCGTACGTGTGTGTGTGTGTGGTTACGCATGTGTGTGTGGTTATGCGTGTGTGTGTACTGGATAAGGCACTGCAGGTGATTATCAGATGCTTGTGTGGTTGCCTTCCTCTTTGAGACCCTCTTATGAGTGACACTGTTTTGTTATGGCTCTCACCAGTTTTGTGTAGCACAACCTTTCAAATCGCAGTTTGAGTCATTTTCACTAAGTGACCTGCATAAGAAAGGAGCCGTTTTATTTGTATAATTCCTTCAAGTTTAATATGCACTCTGTTAGCAGTATTGTATAATTGTTAAAAGGTTGGAGTTTTCTCTCGTTAGGGAGGTTATGACACTAAAGCTGAAAGAGACATGCAGTTTTGCATATTAGCAGCTCTCTCTTTTATGTGCATGGTCTTAGAGATACAGAAGGGTCTTTCTCTTCATACAAAAGCGTCATTTACTTTTTTGTCTGTGATGTCACTTAATGGAATTTTTCAGTTGGTTTTGTTGTGGTAGAGTTTTTGATGTCCTCCTGGACAGAGGAAGTCTGTATTAACTACCATAGACCTTTTACTCTGAGAACTTCACTCACCTAACCACCAAGAATTGGGGCAACTTGGGATAAATATGGCTAGGCTTCTAAGGGTTCTAGGGTTATTGGCTTAGTAACCTTGTATGAACCTACGTGTCGGGCATCATAATGTCAGATCCCTTCATTGTATACCTAGATAGAGATTGTTTGTTTTTAACCATGTGTTAAAACTCATTAGAATGTAAATTTATGTTGGCTTTGTGTGCTCAATGAAAGATGCGGCTTCTCGGTCTCCCCTGCTGCAAAGTGAACGCAGTCACAGATCCTCCCACTCCACTAGGTCCTCTAGGCTCTCGGATCACAATGTGGAGAGAGTGGTCAGTAGGTTACTGAAGTCGCAGGCACTTAACAAGATGTTGTCCAGCCCTCCTCAACAGGTGTCTGCTCCGTCCACTGCTATCTATATTCCTCCTCAGACTCCATTGAGCTCAGAGCCTGAGTTCATTGGGGTTCGAGTCGTGGAATAGTCTGCTCCGATAACTATCCCTCCTTCGGTTTTTGTCATCTGCTCCGATTCCCTCGATGGTGCCGTCCGTCGAGGGATCTGGGCACCGAGGCTCCCTCGTCTGCGAGTGGCATCGGTCCCTTGTCCGACCACATTTTCCCTCTCTGAGCTCTGGCGCAGATGAGCTCTGCTCCTACATTGGCCTCGGAGCCATCTCCCTCGGTGCGGAGAAGGATTCCGATTTCCTCAGAACTGGAGCCTTCTCTGCATCGTGGCAAGGATACCTTCGATGTCATGAGGAGTGTTCTGGACTCTGTCAGCTCTACCTTCGACCCCATCAGCTTTGTCCCCTGTAGTGCCTGCGTTAACCTCTGCTCCTCCTCCAGACCCCAAGCGTGGGGAACCGGTGCTCCAGGGCACCCCATTGGGTGCTTCCTTTTCTTCCGAGGCCTCCCCTGATCATTCAGAGGAACCCCCTCGGAAGAAGTGCAAGCGGAAGCAGATCGACTCCCCTAAGTCTGTCACTTCTGATACAGAGTTAGATGAATCGGAAGGGTCCCAGAGATCCCCCTCTGAAGATGTTTCCTTCTTGGACATCCTAGTAATGCTTAAGCAGAGGGGGAACTGGACTCTCCTAGCCCCCATCGAGGATGAGTCTGTATTCCTAGATGCCTTTGGTTCCCGACCTTCCACCTCCTGGGTTTCTCCGCCTTTCGATCCACTCATGTCAGTGGTGGCTCGAAAGGCTTGGTCAGCTCCAGATACAGTGGAATCAACCTCGAGGAGACCCGTCAAATTTATCACTGCACCCATTGATAAGCAGTTCCTTACTAAAGGTGTTCCTGTGGATGCCATGGTGGTAGCAGCAGCCACTAAGAGTTAGGGGAAACTTCTTCGTCTGTCCATCCTCTTGACAAGGAGTCCAGGACTATGGATAGATGTGGGAAGCAAATGTTTGCTTCAGCGACTTTTTCTATGAGGTCACTGAATTACTTATCCCATTTTACCCGGCTTCAGAGGGATCTCCTTAAAGAGCTCGGAGATACCTTTCAGGATACATCAGCTGAAGGGGCTCAAGATAAAGCGGCTTCTGAGCTGGCGACCCTTAATTCTGTAGTCAACTCCTCCATGAGGCTCATTTCCTATGCAGCCGATGGTGCGAGTAGAGCCGCAGGTAGAGACGTGGCCCTTAGGAGATACGCATGGATGGCGGCTGTGTAATTTTGTGGAACCCTTTAGAGCGTCATTCACCAACACCCCCTTTGATGGTTCCTTTCTCTTTGGACCACAGGTGAAAGACTCTTACTAGGTGTGAACAAGAAGGCAAGACTCTCTCTGCAGTGGGAGTCCATTTTTCCACTCCTTCCAGACCATACCCCAAGGGTCAAGAGAGTGGTAAAATGTGATTTTGAAAATCCCAGGGAGCATCGCCTGAGACACGTAGCGATTTTTCCTCCAGGGGCAGAGGAGGAAACAACAATAACAGACGGCGCCCTCGTGGCAGAGAGGGGTCCGCAGAACCAGGGCAGCAGAGAATCCTTCTCTGAGAAGCCCTTCCAGCATCCCTGAAGGGTTGCCCGGCTGCCCGCCTCTGGAGGCAGTCGGGGGAAGACTTTCACTGTACCCAAAAGCCTGGCAAAATGTAATGCAAGACAAATGGGTACAGTCAATCATATCCGGAGGTTACAAAATTTCCTTCTCTGAACCCCCCTTACCGTCAAGCAAATCCCTTCCAGATGTTCCACCCAATCTGAGGGACCAAGCAGTCATAGAAGTTTCAAGACTGCTAGAAAGAGTCCTCCAGGAAATCCCGGCAGACCAACGTGGATCTGGAACTTACTCAAGGTTCTTTTTGGTACCAAAAAAGACAGGGGACTGGAGACAGATTCTGGATCTCAGCAGACTAAACAAGTCTGTTCAAAGAAAAAAGTTTCGGATGGTCACGCTACAGTCCATTCTACCCTTTCTGGGTTAGGACAATTGGATGTGCTCCATAGATCTTCAGGATGCGTACTACCACATCAAAATGGACAGGCGCTCCAGGCGATTCCTTCGCTTCAGGCTGGGAGCCAGTCATTACCAGTTTAGAGCTCTGCCCTTTGGTCTCACCACAGCCCCCAGGGTGTTCACCAAATGTATGGCAGTGGTCATGGCTTACCTGTGACGTAGAGGATTCCAGCTGTTTCCATATCTAGACGACTGGCTCCTTACTGCTACTACCAGGCATCACCTTCTACAAGCCAGCGACTACACAATCACATTTTGTTCCCAGCTAGGCATTACAATAAACTTCGAAAAATCTGCCTTGTTGCCCTGTCAATCTATTACCTATATAGGAGCAGACCTAGACACAAGGAGTATGTCTGCAAGACTACCTCCAGACAGAGTGACCACAATTCGACAGCAAGTACAAATTCTAATGCAGTGCAAAAGGGCCCAAGTCAAGTTGTTTCTTCACTCTGGGTTCCATGGCAGTGGCAATTCTAGTCCCTCTGACCCGCTTTCACATGAGAATTTTTCAGTGGCTTCTGTTCACACAGTGGTCTTTTCAACAGCTGCCCGTGTCTCACATAATCATGATTACAGAAACATTTCCTGATGGCTGGTCTCCCCACTAGTCTATCAGGGCAGACCATTCATTCAGCCCCCTCCGGTTGCCACAGTGACCACAGATGCCTCCCTGGTAGGGTGGGGGGGGCATTATCAGGGCGGGATAGTCCAAGGCACTTGGCAGCCTCACGAGTACCATCTGCATATAAACGCCCTAGAAATGAGAGCTGTGCTCCTAGCGTTGCAAGCTCTTCAGGAATCTCTCCCTTCTGGGGACCATTGCAATTCAAACGGACATGTCAGTGGTTTGGTACATCAGCAAACCGGGCGGAACCAGGTCCTACCCTCTATGTCAAGAAGCACTCAGACTCTCGCAGTGGGCGATCTCCTCCTAACGATTTCTGATTGCGACGCACATCCCTGGAAAGTCCAACGTCATAGCGGACAGGCTCAGCAGAGCTATTCTCATGCTTCACGAGTGGTCTCTGAATCAGGAAGTTGTTAATCTTATCTTTCGCAAATGGGGACAGCCTTGCTGCGACCTTTTTGACACCCCCTTCAACAGTAAATGCAGCAACTACTTCTCCCTTCCTTCTTCTGCTTCCAGGTCACACACCCAGAGACGCTCTAGTCCACATTTGGCCTTAGGGACTTCTTTATGCCTTCCCTCCTTTTCCCGTGATACCGAAACTCATACAGAAGGCAATATTGTTGGGTTGCAAAATGATTCTCATTGCCCCCTACTGGCCTCAACAAATATGGTTTCCGTTCAGCCCTGGACTCTGGATCCGATTCCAGACTTACTGATCAGGCGGGCTGCATCAATCCCTCCAAACACTCCAGCTCACAGCTTGGTTGCTCCACTTCCAACCATAGCCAGGCTTCCCAACATTTCCTCAGCCGTATGTGAAATTATTGTCTCCTCTCATAAGTCCGCCACTAGAAGGACTTATGGTAGCAAATGGAAACATTTTTCTTGTTTGGCAGAGGCTAGGAACATAGATCCCTTTTCAGCCCCAGTCCATGAAATCCTGGAGTTTCTAGCAGAACTTTTTCATTCTGGGTCCGCTTCTGCTGCAATCAGGGTTCAATTAGTGGCCATTTCAAACTTTCATGTTGGCTTCTCTAATGCAAACATCATGTCTTGTAAGCTATGTAAAGCTTTCCTAAGCGGGACTACTCTCCTTAGACCCCCAGTGAGAGATCCCCCTCCTCCTTGGGACCTAAATTTGGTACTAACCTCCTTAATTTTGCCCCATTTTGAACCTGCAGCATCCTGCTCCATTAAGTTTCTATCTTGGAAAACTCTCTTTCTGGTAGCTATTACTTCAGCCAGACGCGTCTCTGAACTATGTGTCCGTCCTCCTTACTTAGTTTTTCATAAGGACAGGGTAGTTCTGAGGACTAATCCCTCTTTCCTTCTGAAAGTCTGCTCATAAATAATTTAAACCAATCTATAGACCTTCCCGTGTTTTTTTCCCCAACCACACCAGCAAGGCAAAATGCAAATTATATCAATTAGATGTTCACAGACAACTACGTTTTTACCTGCATAGGACGAAGGACATAAGGAAATCGGACCAACTACTCCTTTCCTATGCTCTGGGCAAACAAGGTCGTCCAGTCTCCAAAGTGACCTTATCCAGATGGTTGTCTCACATTATTACTTTCATTTATCAATTGAGAAACAAAGAGTTGTCTATCAAACCAAAAGGTCATTCCACTAGGGCTTTGACCACCTCTGTAGCCTTTCAATCTAGGTTGCCCATGGATTCTATCTGTGCAGCCGCTACATGGGCAAATCCTCATACCTTTATTTCTCATTACAAGCATATGGTCTCCAGGAGCAGAGCTGACTTTGGTTCCACTGTTCTGAAGAGTCTGTTCCAATGAGCCGTCCAGGATTCGAGGTGCTAGGGACGCTGTCACAACCAGCAAGAATGAAGGTGAGATAGACAACTTAACATAAAGAAGTTTATGTACCTACCATAACGTTCCATGTTAGTTGTCTTCATCTAGCCTTCTTTCTTGCGTCCCACCCTCCGTCCCCCTGTCCTGTTGGATCAAGCGGAGTTTTGGCTGAGTGTTCTCTGGTTTGTTTCCTCTACTGACTTATAAAGTATGACTGGTATGCTCAACCGGGTTGTTTGGACAGGTTGATTCTCTGGCTATGTCTGGGGTTAGCTATTGCAAATGAGATCTGGGTAGCTAGCGCTAGGCATCATGGGATATGAGGTAGCCTCAAGCCAGTAAACAGCTCTCTAGCTATAGAAGATGGCTGAGTCGGAGCCAAGGATCGGCTCTGATCCCAACCAGCAAGAAAGAAGGCGAGATGAAGACAGCTAACATGGAAAGTTATGGTAGGTACATAACTTCTTTTTCCTGCCTTTGAGCTCCAGGTATTGGTTTCTCATTTTACAATTTTCTAATTTTCTTTGAAGCTGTAAGTCCAGCACCCAAGATCTGAGTTATGGTAGAGGTCTAGAGCATTATGGGTAAGGGATGAGCTTGAAAGTTTCTAGTATCCATGAGCTCTAAAAAAAAAAAAAAAAAAATGGCAGAGTCTAATCCAAGGGTCTGATCAATCCCATTTATTGAGGAAGAATGAAAATGGACAACACAGATGGAAGGTTATGGTGAATACATAACTTCTTTTTCTTGACTTATCTAGTTGCTTCTCTTTCTGTTATTTTCTGCTTCTGAGTAACAGCATTTGTAAGACAGTTAAACATTTTCAGTAGCTGTGTTTCCTTGTCCAAAGGCTAAAACTGTTGTATTTTGCATTCCGGTCAACTGCTTATGTGGCCTTTTTGTCATCAGTTTGCCATCCCTGGGTAATTGCACTTCAAAAACTTCTAGATGAAGGATAACTTTAAGAAACAGTATCACTGATACGTTAAAAAAATAGTTTTAAAAATTACAGCAGTGACAGTGGCGCAACAATTAGCATGTTCCTCTTTAGTGCAAAAGGCTGTGAGTTCTATTCCCACACCAGGTATGTTAGCTGCTGATATTGTAGTGCGTCATAAGGTGGATGCTACACTCCTGAGTGTGCCATCTTTGAGAAGAGATGTTAAATCAAGGCCCCATCCATGTGAGTTAGTGGTAATTCAGGATAACTCTTATTTACAAAATATTTACTACTTACAAATATGTATGTATAAAAATCTGTTTACACAATCATAACAAACTTTCATCCCTGTTGGACCCCTCCTCCTTTTTCCATAACCACCATCTGGTTTTATATTGCTGCTGAAATCCATTTACCATTAAACATAATGTCATTTTATTCTTTCATTCTGTATAATCATTTTAGCATAATCCTTTTAGCATAAAATAACTTTATCTATTCTTTTAACATATTCTTTACTTCTGTGCTTAAAATCGTATTTAATCATATCCATATTTATTTTATTCACTTCTTTTATATCTTCACAAAATCTTCTTTACATAGTTTTTCCCATAACTTTTTATTCTTTTACATTTTAAAAACACCTGTTCCGTAGTTTCCTCTTTTTTCACAATGAAAACACATTCTATAATTTTTCTTCCTGTATGGCATATTTCCTTTTACTGCCAACTTATCTATTACTAGTCTCCACAAAAAATCTTAACATTCTGCTTTTTGATTTATACCATTTGCTTCTTATTTTTATAGCTTTGATTTTTCATCTGTTAGATTTTCCCATGTTTTTACATAGTGATGTTTTATCATTACATTCTTATACCATACTTTTCTTTTTCTAGATCATCAATTTATTTCCCACAAAAATATTTTTTTCTTGGTAATATCTTTATTTCCTCAGTTATACACTTTTTTTCTTACCATAACCCAAAATGCATCATATTTATATTTATACAATTTTGCTACTAATCTCTCTCTTTCTTTTATGTACTACACTTGGTATAAATTTAATGAAGCAGCACATACCACTGGCTTAATTAATCCCAAACATCCCGTCTTCTTTATTTACTTTCAAAATTTCTCTCTTTACTGGATTTAATCTACAACCAATATAAATGAAAAAAAAAATGCCTGCAACAATTCCTTCTCAAATACTGATAGCAACATAAATACACTTGCCAAGTATACTATTTTCCCATCAGTACTGAATTTATCAAATGAGCTTTTTTTTCTGAATGATAATGTATATGTTCTCCCTATTCTGTCTGGTCCTGCAGGTGAATCGTATATTTACTTGTTTTAATACTTTATCTAGCTCTTTTAAAGAAAGTCTCCTTTTCCAACTCTGTATTTTCTTTTTCTGTTAACTTTTTTTCACTACCTCTTTTTTTTTCTTTAAACATTTCTTATACATATTGTACTACATTATTCATAACCTTTTTCAGAGTTCTTTCCGTTTCTTCTTTTACAGTTTTTTTTTGTCATTACACTATAGTCTTTCTTTACTAATTTGCTTAAGTAACTCAACACTGCTGTTATTTTTCATTGTAAAACAATTATTTGCTTATATAACAGTTCTTGTATTTATTTCTTGATGTCTTTTGTATAAATTATTTTACTCTGTCAAAGTACTTTAATATCATCATGCTCTACATCTTCCAATGCATCACTGTATGTTTTTATATTTTTCCTCCTGTACTTTTGTCATATTGTCACTGTAAGAAACATTTTTTTATATTTTTCCTTGATCATCCACCATTCAGACCAAATTTAAAAATGTTCTCATTAGTAATTAGATCTTTCGATAACTGTATTACTAATCTCTCTCCTTCATTCCATGCTTTCAAATTTAACTTTTTATTAATTTGCCCATTTTTATATATTCTTTTTTGGTTTATCTCTAGCCGTATTACAAGATGAACAGAAAATCCTGTTTCTCAAGTATCTCCCCTTCTCCTTTAACTAAATCTCCTGATACTATAAAATGATCATTGAGTTCTGTACATACTCCTTTTGTAAGTTCATGAACTTTTCTCCCAAAGTTTTAACTTGGCACATTTTGTAACTTACAACATTTTTATATAATTTCCTTTCTTTTTACACTTCTCTTAAATCACAATTAAAGTCTCCTGTTATAATATTCATATTTATCACCGCATTGCCTAAAATCTGATTAAATAGTTTTCCCTTTTTTTACAGTTAGTATAAGCACGTGATGGTATAATTCTATACAACTGTCCTTTCCATTTTAAATGTACAGTGGTTAATCTTCCCATTTTTGCTAAAGTTATATCAAATATCTCTATTGTATTTCTACAGAATATAGCTATTCGGGAACATCATTTCCCAAATTCCAGATTTTTTCCTCCCCATAGTTTTTCTGTTTGTAATCTTTCTTCGTTTGTTAAAAATCTTGTGTCTGCTAATATAATTACATCTACATTACATGCATTACACCACTCCAAAATTCCTGTTCTTACCACATTAATACTATTTACATTTGTAGAAATCACTCTTAACATTTTCATTTCCCCTTTTCCTTAGATTCATGGCTTAATAAGTTCATAGCTAAAATTACTAGGCTAGCTTTCTTAATAGTCCATTCTAAGCCAAGCCAATTTCCTTTCCAAAGGTGAGAATCGAACACTGTACCTAGTGTCTGTGAGTCAAACACCATAATCATTATACCAAGCTCCAATCGTTAGCTGTATGTTTTCCTTTTCATTCATGTATTTTCTTTTATCCCTTGTACTTCTCTTTACATGTTCTTTTTGTTGTTACCCACTTTTTCTTTTTCCTTAGTTTTATTTTCATTTTTGCAATCCATCCATAAATGTCACATTTGATTATATGTATAACATTTCAGTTCACATTTTTTGCATCATGTCCATTTCCCCACAAATATAACCTATTTTTTGTCACAGTTATTTATGAAATGTCCTTATTTTCCACAAAAAAATGTATTTGGTTGTCCCCAGTATTTACACCATTCTTGTTCCCCTTTAACATTTATCATGCCCGGTATATGTATAATTTTTTTCTTTCTATTTTTAACACAATATTACAATCCCAGACACCAGACCACAAACCCCTTTTGTTCTAATAGTTTGCAATATCCGATACTACTTTACATAAAGCTTTCAAATGTCCCTTCAAAATCTCTCTCTACCTCTGTTCAAAATTGTACATTAATATTTTTTTTTTGTTTCCCTGTTACGTTTTTTATCACACAAAGATTCCAAGGGTTACAGTTTTTTTTTTCTTATTCTCCAAGACAATTTTCCATTGAAAAAAAAACTGTTGCAAATATAATGTCACAACAGGTTTCTGTTAATAAGAATAAATGTTCTTGCTGCATATGCTTCAAGGGAGCTATTAAATTGTCCTATACTTCATATCTGTCCATTTCTTTGTCGTCTTTATTTTGAATCCTTACCATGTACTTCTGTTTTTCATTTTCTTCTGCCTTTTTATTTTCTGCTACTCCACTTTTGCTTTCTTTGCATATGTTGTCTTTTCCATCTCTCACCACTATTCTTCAGGATTGTCTCTCTATTCTCCTTTTGTATTTTCTTCGTAATGTCCCCCCAGGAAACACTCCTCCATTTTCTGCCTCACTCTGGACCACCTTTTCTTTAAATAAATAATCTCGTAACCCTCCCAACTGGAGGGTTGTAATTATACATCCATTTGCTGATTCCTGTCCAGCAAACGGGTTTCTTTAAAACATTTCCCCAGAATCCTGGGCACATTCTCTAGTCTCAATATTTGCTTTCTCCTTCATTTCTTTCACCACTCCATCATCTCCTCCTCCTTCCTTCCAGTCTCTCTGGGCCATCTCTGTGCCAGAAATGGAAAGAGGAAGTGCTCCAAGTCCCACTCACAGCAGTTACGAATATAAGGTTCCTTGATGCCGTGTCCAAATTTCCTCTAATAGTATAAATACCACCTTGGGTGTCCCCTGAAAAGAGGCTGCTAGCCTAGTGGGATTAACTCTTCCAATAAGACGATAAATAAAATAAAGAAATTATAAAATATGCTGCTATGGTCAATACTTTACCTGAACCTATTATTCATCCTGTTAATTTGGCATAGGTTTGGCAACCCTTGGGTCGTCATCTGAACTATTTTCTGTAAATTATTAAAATGTTACAGTAACAGAAAAAAAAATTACGACATTTTTCTTATTTTCATGCAGTATACATATGCTTTCTTGATTTCTAATTTAGTTCAACTGTAAATAAATTGTTCATTTGTTGCGTTCCTTAAACTTTAGTCCGCTTCCTAGTGAACATTATTTTGCATGTATTATTCTTACGTATCTCCTTTATTTCTAGGCAATTTGCTCCTTCATTTTTCTAAATATACCACCTCCAGTTCTGTGTCCTTGCTTGGTTTTGGTTTCCATTTTCTAATTGTTTTTGGTAACAAATTGCATTAAACTTACTAAAGCCTCTCCGATCCTATATCCTAGCTGAAGAGAATAATCTTAGTTATTTGCTTCCCAGCAAGTCTGACAAAGTGCTATGTAGAGAATTGTAAAGGCTGTCAACTCTATACATTCCCCAAAACATTGTGAATTGCCTCTTTCCCATCACACCTCCATTAATCGATACACGAGGAAAAATTCCCTAAAGTCTGCTTAAGGTATAAAAATATCTGTGCAAACACATCAATGCAAAAATCCTAAACCTTGTGGACTTTGTTACATAAGTGGGGGCAATACAAGCGTCCTCCCACTGTTTCTTTGTAAAATGCTTTTCTGCCATCTCCCCCACTCTTTTTTTCTAACCTCTGCTGATTGAGTCTTTACTTAACTTGCAATATTTTGTGTGTTGTTCTTATTGTCACATTTTTAAAAGCAGTTTATGTTCTAGACTCAACTAAATGTCATTTTGAATGTTTCACTTGCCAATCCCTCCAATTCCTTACTGTTTACTTATATTCCTATTTTCAGTCCCTGGCAGTGGATTTGGAATCATGGTCACCTTGTAGACAAAAGGTACAGGGTTTGCTTTTGACTTCTGGTAATTGACTGGGTTTATAATGGACCTTCAGGGCAGTCAGCATAGTCTTTTTACATAGGTTAGTAAAGGCAGTCTACAACCTACAGTCCAAATTTTTGCTTTGCCTCATCCCACTGTTACATTTCCCTTCCTAGTTATTTGCTCACAGTAACTTGTTTCTTTTGGTAATTTCCAGACCCCCCCCTTGCTTTTTTCTATACCCCTACTTGCAGTCATCCCTACTGGTAAAATCTTCTTTTTCCCGTCTGTGTTGGCTTAGATTTTAGAATATTTTGTGCTTCCTCATAAATATACTATTCTAAATGTTTATTCACCTTTAAGTACCTGCATTAAAAATTATACTGCCTCTTTTACTTGAGCCTGGCCCCCATTTCATCTTCATTGTTTTCCACTTTGATTTGTAAATTTCTGTTTGAAGTTATGTATATAAGGCATAACTGCACAGTTATAAAGTATCATTTCAAACTGGGTAAACCTAAGCCATCTTTTTATTTGGTGAGAATCTGCTTATCCAATGCAAGTCTTCCAGGTAAATGTCTTTAACTAAACCATGACATACTTTTAATTTAAAACACCCCAACCAGTCCAACAGTCCATCTGATTAATACAGTTATACAAATACCTTGATTTAAATTTAAAAATACAGTCTCCTAAAATCTTTTATACGCAATATAAAAAGGCAGATATAAAGTAAACAATTAGTCTAAACAAGCTTATTTCTTGATAAACATTTTGTTAATAAAATTTAAACTGGGCAGTTTGTCTGCCCGTAACAAAATCTGCCACTTCACTTCTTTACTTTCAAGGGCATTATTGAAACTTTGGATAAGTAATTTCTGATAACTACTTCCAAAGGAAAAAAGGAAATTTCCTAAAGTTTACACATTGTGATGCATGTTAGATGAATTGCTTACTTTGTCTGCCTTTTTGTATTGCATATGAAATTATTTAGGAGACTGTCTTTTTGAATTAAAATGAAGGCATTTTTGTACAGTATTAATGAGATTGTCCATTGGATTGATCGGGATGTTTTCCAAACCATAATGTATTTTTAATTTAAGAGCATTTAAATGGAACATGGATTTTAATATTATTTTCTAATGAAGTTCTAACTGAAATAAAAGAACAAAAGTGCTTAAATTTTATGTTGAGTTCAGCAGTCTAGTTTCCAGCAAAGTGTTATTTGGTGCGAGTTATTTCCTTTTTTGTATTCACCAAGTGGTTTGTTACTTAAATTTCTTCAACTCTTTGTCATCCACACATCTCTTGTAGTTGATGACAATTTGCCTGACTTGTATATAGAATTAAAGAGGCTAAAAACATCCATACTGTTTATATCTTGCTATATTGTTGTCTTTCGGCTTTTCCCGGTTAGGTGTCGCCACAGCGGAACTCTGGTCCGCTAATGATTGGCAGTAGATGTTCATGAACACTGAGGTGCCAGCTCGACGTTCAACCTTCAGCGAAGGCACACCCATTTACACATGTCTTTCGAATGCCCACCAAACGGCAGGGAGGACATGCAGACTCCACACACACACAGAAGGCACTCCCTGCACTCCAGCCGAGAATAGAATGGGAGAACCTCTTGCTGTGAGGCCACAATGCTACCACTGCACCACCACAGCATACATATTCATAATCGGAAACTTCCAGATTGTCAGTTTATTCTCTTTTAGACATTTCCACTTATCCTTCACTGTCATAACAAAATATTTAATCCATAGACGTAAATACTTTTATCTTGTGATCCCATAAATCTGAGTATTGATGAACCAATTCATGCATGGGTGCATAGTTTATTGTTGTATTCTTTTATCTTAATTTATTTTATATCACAAAAAGACTTGAACCTTTCTCAAAAAGGTTCCACAACACCAAAATGTTCTTTTCTGGATCTGTCAACTACTAAATGTCATCTGAATATAAGACTAATTTTTTTTTATTACTGTATCCATTTTATTTTTGAGTTTGTGGGTTTCTTATTTTCTTTGTTACTGGTTTTAAATAAAGCAAGTAACAAAGGAGAGAGCCATCCATACCTGGTTTCTCTGTTCAAAACGCATCTTGTCTGAGGCAAACTCTTCATCTTAATTCTTGCCTCTGATCCCTACATATCTCTTCCTCATTAATTCTACCCATAAAATCCCAGCTGACTCTATCAAATGCTTTCTCTGCAAGACAACCCAACAATGGCAGCATTTCCTTGCCCATTGCATCCCTCTGGTTTATCATTAGTCTCTTAATATTGTTAAGTGTTTGCCTTGTTTTCCCCCCACAAAACCATATTGATCCACAGCTACCATTTTTGACAAAGTTCTTGTGATTCTTTTAGCCAGTATTGGCATAAAAAACTTTTATAATCATGATTTAAAATTTAAAAAGTTTTATATGAGGCTGGGTCTTTACCACCTTTGGGTAATGCAGCCACCCCAACTTTTTTCCAAGATACTGGTACTGTCCCCTCCCCTTAAAATGTTAAACAAGACCTTCCAGATATGTATCACTTTCATTCATCCCAACTCCCACAGGAACACTATATGTTCCTTGAGGCATCCCTGTTGATTATATACCACCATTTTTATCTCATTCGTTCCTATCTTGGCTACTAATTCTTATTCCTCAATTTCCTCTAACTGCTACATTTAAGTCTTCCATAAATATTTCCATTTATGCCTATTCTTTGTTTCCCTATTACTCTGCTTTAGACACATTTACCTAATATTTTTATACACATATAGAATCTCTGGTTATTTTTCTTGTCATAGGCGCCTTAAGTTTGGCATAGCCCCTTCTACTTTTCTGCACTGGAATTGTCAAAAATTGTTTGCTTAACAGCAACCTTTCCAAACTCGAGCATTATATGCAAATACTCCCTTTCTTCCTTTTTAGAACTCTGCAATTGCCCCTTGTCTATGCAAGTTCCCTTATTCTGCAGTATTTCAACCTTTGATTAACTCTTGTAAATAATTCCTACTTCCCCATGTTTCTTTCTCTCTTACTACAATATCTTAAAACTCCATTTTCACTTTATCCCACCCTTCGCTATCCCTTATGAAGTAATTTTTGTCTTTCTTAATAGTTCTTGAACCATTTACAGTAATCATTCTTTGAATTCCTCTCCTTTTAACATACAAGTACACATACTCCAAATCTTTATCTTGGGTCGTTGTTGATGTATGATCTGTAATAATTTTAAAACACATCTAGTAACTTTTAGTTAAACAAGCTCTACTAAAATATCATTTATATCCAATCTAGCACAGTTCTTATAGCTTGGGGAATAATATCTTGGTTCTGAGTTCTTGTTAGTAAATTCAGATCTTCAATTCCAAATATTCTCATTGCTTCAGACATCTGCCCTCTTTTATTATACTTTCCCCCTTCTTGGTCTTCCTTATATAACCTCACTGTTGCAAACTTGGCTCCATTCCCCATCCATAAATAATAATCCTTGCTAAAATCAGTTATGTCTTCCACAGTTTTCTTAAGCTCCATAATAGCAGTTTTGGTGGAATATAAATGGATACCAATGTTATCCCCATCCCCTGCCAGTAACTCCCTTGTTACCACAAATTTAGAGTTGTGGTCTTTTTCTCTTCTATGACCACTGGATACCATCTTCACAATTACTGTTAACACCCCCCCTTTTCTTTTTTTCCCTAATTCACTTTTTTCTGTACAGATGTGGCTGCTGTAGCATTGCTATTTTCAACCTATACTACTTGATATAACACAGCATTCTTTCTTTTTTTTTGTCTGTACCAGCAGTGCCATTTATATTTCATGATAAAAATGTTGGTAGTAATTTTGATACAAAGCTGTTGCTCTCATATATTCTGCATGACTATTAATGATCTTCATTTGCTCAATGCTGCAATAGCTTTAGCTATATGGGCTGAATCCTGCCAATAATTCAACAGCTGGTCAGCTTCCAAAGCTTTTAGGAACATCTCATGAGGCCAAATCACTAATCTGCTTGAGTTGAACTCGCTAAGTCAGGTATGTGCGCAAAGCCCTTTAGAGCTTTCATGCCAGTAGAGAGGGAGCCTAAAGCCCTGAAAGGACAGTGCTAGGACTATAAGAAAGTCTACACACTGGCGTAAAAAATAAAAATGGGGATGGCGAGAAGGAGCAGCTTTGAACATCTGATGTTAAAGGTAAGTTTACTTACACAGTTGATCTGTGTTTTTCATTTTATCACTTCTGCAATAGCCTTAGCTATGTGGGTAGATTACAATAACTTACACTGACTGGGAGGAGGAAGGATGGGGATCCGAGAGTCCATGGGGAATGGTCCTAGAAAAGCCTGTCCTAGATCTAGAGGAGTCTAGTGCTTTGTAAAAGTGTGCACAGGGGACCAAGCCAATGCTTCTAAAGTACTTCTATCATCCAGTCCTCTACAAAAAGCCACTGGTAAAGCCAATGCCCTGTTAGAGTGAACTTTGACCCTACGTGGAATAGTTTTGTTGTGGGTGGGTATAACACAAAGTAATGGCAAAAGACAGACATTTTGAAATAGTTTGAAACAGGTTGTCCTTTTTTTCTTACCTTCACAAAAAATATACAACTGATCAGTAGTTCTGAAAGAGTTTGTTCTGTCACCATAGTACTAGAGTTGTCTGTAGACATCCACAGGCTATTACACCATTGATCATTTGAACATCTACTGTTATGGTAAGCTTACTTACACAATTGTACTTTACTAAATTGCAGCTTACATGCACACACTAATGCTTGGAAGACTGAACTTGTATGCATTTGTTGCATCTCACCTCTGTTTGAATCTAAACTTGTATGCATTTGTTGTATCTCACCTCTGTTTGAATCTATATCACATTTTCCCATACTGTTCACTTCAATAAAACACTTAATTAATAAATTAAATCCATTTTCATCCCCCATACCCTCATATCATGGGCATTTATCATAGAGAGCTATAGTCATAAGCTTTACCTGTTCTAAAGTTTAAGTTTAATCATGCTGGCAACACATGCTAGGGCACATGTTCTCTCTTGCACAGATGCCATCTATCCTTGTCTTAAATATCTTTCTGTCTCACATGTATGAGCCAAGTTAACTGCTCTCAGACAACTCATTTTTAGCCATAAGAAAATGTGGACTGGGCTACCCTTAAAAGAATAAACTAAATTGTACAGTATTATATTTAATACTGAAGTACTAAGGCTGCAGGGGATGCAGCCACTAGCAAAAGTTTTTCCTTGGTGCCAGATTTCATTTATTTTTCCTGAACTGCGTGCCAGTTCCCTGTAAAACACCAACCATGATATATCTTATCTAAGTGTCTCCAAGCCCATTGCTTCAGACATTTTCTGGTTAAATGCTTGCGCCTATCAGTTCACTGTCCCCAACTGAAGGCTAATACATTTATAGGTGCAAAAATAGCTCTCTTCAAATGCTAGAAAATTAACTGAAGGCTAATGCATTTATAGGTGCAAAAATAGCTCTCTTCAAATGCTAGAAAATTAACTGAAGGCTAATGCATTTATAGGTGCAAAAATAGCTCTCTTCAAATGCTAGAAAATTACCATTTCTGCTTACAGTTTTCTAGTCTGTGTTTAGGGAAAAAAATCTCCATATCTGCAGCATAAACTTAAGAACACACTGAACTTTCTCCTATATAAAATGTTAATGTTTATATTTTGAAACATGTATATGATTATTACACTTTATATCTCATACAGCCCAAGATTACAGCATTATATGACTTGCATTCAGCCTTTAACTTGTCATAGTATAAACCCTGAATGCATTTATAGTCAAGAAAAGAACCACTTGCTTAGTGTAGTATCACTAGCATAAACAGCAGTAATAGTACTCCCTCACCTCACATTTATATACCTCTGCATGCTATGCAAAACTATTGCTATATATTATACAGTTTAGTTAAAGAAGAACAACAACTTTTTTATTTGGTTATATCTTCAGTGTTTTCATTGTCCTTGCAAACATTTATGACAAAGTGGGGATTATACTTTGGAGGTCTCCTACCATTTTAAAATAGTTAACAAACGCCCAGTACTTTTTAGCCTCTTCTTGAAGAAGCACACTTTTCATGTCCAAATCCATCTTTTGTAAAAGTCACTGTACATTTTTCCACTTATTTCCTAATTTCAAATAATTGCTGGGTGTTTTCCTCTTTCTTTTCATCACCCCAAACTGATCTGTAGTAGAAAGTCCAATGTATTCCTGATTTTCTTTTAGGCAGAAGAATATGAAGTAGAGTCCCCTTCAGCTTGCTGTTCCACTCCTTGCTGGGTAAATTTTACTTTGTGCTTTGCTGTTTTGCATCCAAAAATGCATTTGATCCTCAATGAAAAAATATTCTGAAGACAGCTGGATATAGCAATTTGAATCTTGCACCTGTTTCTCAACATCCCTGATTGCAGGGATAAACTTGCTTCTCTTGTGTACAGTGAATAATCATTCCACAAACGCTTTGGTCATCCCAGTTTTTAATACTTTTCCCTTCTGTCACAGTTGTGCCAGGAGGAATTCTTTTTTGCTGGTATGACTGCATCTTTACTGATGTAGGTGTTGGATTCTTTCTCATGGCTAGATGAGGAGAATAGCTTATTTATGCTTTCCTTTGTTCCTTCTATGCTTTTCACCTGCATATCTAGCTATCATTTATCTCACTAAGCTCCTATTCCTACTTTCCTATCTACGTAGTGTTTCAGCTCCTCTGCTGAACTGATTGGCTACGCTCTCTCTACTCTAACTGTTTCTGACAGACGGTCACACTTCTTGTGTGTACTGCCTGGGACCTTTACACCTGCAGGACTCTTGTGCTGTTTGCCATGGCTTCAGCCCCAGAGTCCTGCAGGAAAGAAAAAATAAACTTATTTTAAGAGGTTTACTCAAGCCTGAGGGTTCCCTTACTGTTCCTTCGGGAAAACCCTCCAAGGCTTCTAGGTCTTCGGCTCCAGCATCTGAGCCGAGGCCTAAGGCTTCGAAACCTCCGTCTACATCGGCTCCGGCTGGAGCCGATGAGTCCCAGACTGTAGTTTCTGTGGTTTCCTCGGCTCCGGCTGGAGCCGAGGTATTGGAAATTCCTTTGTCGGTTCCGACTAGACCTTCGGAACCGACATCTAGAAAGAGGTCCAGGTCACCGTCCCTTGGCTCCGTTCATTCGGCTCCAGCATCTCCCTTGCTGTCTGAACGGAGCCATAGATCTCACTCCTCTAGGTCATCGAGGCTTTCGGACCATGACCATCAGATGGTAGTGAGTCGACTTCTTAAGTCCAAGGCACTGGCCCAAATGCTTCAGAGCCCGACTCATCAGTCGATGCCTGACCCTGTCCCCCATTATGTTCCTCCTCCGACTCCGTTGAGCTTGGAGCCAAGGCGTTTCGGAACCGAGACTGTGGTAGCGTTGGAGCCGATACAGATGTCTTCGGCTCCATCGTCGGCTCCGATTTCTTCCTTAGAAGAATCTCGGCGCCGGACTTCCCTCGTCGGCTCCGAGGGGGTGAGTGGCATCGGACCCTTGTCCGACCCTGCTCTCCCTCTCGGAGCTTCGGCGCTGGTGAGTTCGGCTCCGACATCGGCCTCGGAGCCATCACTGTCGGTACCGAGGGAGGTTTTTAGCTTTTCGGAGCGGGGACCTCTGGCTCTGCCTGACAGGGGTGCGTTCGAGGTCATGCGGAGTGTGTTGGAACCTGGTTCAACTCCACAGTCGGCTCCGTCCGCCCCTCCCTCTTTGGTGCCTCAGGTCAAGTCGACTCACTCCCTCATCCCAGACCGCAGAGAGCCAGCTCCTCAGGAATCCCCTGTGGGGATCTCATCCTCTTCCGAGGCCTCTCTTGATTTGGCAGAAGAGCCCCCTCGGAAGAGAAAGTGTAAGAGGAAACACATAGACTCACCTGAGTCCGTCACCTCTGACACAGATTTAGAGGATTCCGAGGGTTCCCCCCATTCCCCTTCTGAAGATGTCTCATTTGCAGACATTCTAGAAATCCTCAAGCAGAGGGGAAGTTGGCCAGCCCTCAACCCTTCGGAGGATGAATCTGTGTACCTTGAGGCGTTTGGCTCTCGCCCTTCCACCTCCTGGGTGTCTCCCCCCTTTGACCCCCTCATGCAGGTGGTAGCAAAAAAGGCATGGACGGCTCCTGATTCAGTGGACCCCACTCCCAGGAGACCCTCAAAATTTATCACGGCACCAACAGATAAACAATTTCTGACAAAAGGAGTTTCTGTGGATGCTATGGTGGTTGCTGCTGCCACTAAGAAGGAACTAGCTGATCCTTCAGTGCCTGTCCATCCACCTGACAAGGAATCTTGGTTTATGGACAGGTACGGGAAGCGGATGTTCTCGTCAGCGACCTTTGCAATGCGTTCGCTGAACTACCTATGCCATTTTACTCGTCTTCAAAGAGACTTGATCAAAGAAGCGAGTGATATGTTGAAGGATCCTACAGCTGCGGGTTTTCAAGACAAGATGAACACTCAGCTGGCTACCCTGAACTCCATAGCTAACTCCTCCATGCGCCTCCTTTCGTATGCGGCGGATGGAGCGAGCAGGGCCGCAGGAACAGGAGTGACCTTACGTAGGCATGCCTGGATGCGGTTATGCAATTTTGCGGACCCCTTTAAAACGTCTTTCACTAATTCCCCGTTTGATGGATCATCTCTTTTTGGTCCTCAAGTGAAAGAAACCTTGACTAGGTGTGAGACTGATGGCAAGACTCTTTCTGCCGTCGGAGTCCGTTTTTCTACTCCTTCTAGGCCTTACCCCAAAGGCCAGAAGAGTGGAAAAATGTGGTTCATAAACAATCTCAAGGGACTTCGCCTGACGCACAGAGTCGGTTCCCCGCCAGAGGCAGAGGGGGGAACAACAATGGTAGACGTCGCCCTAGAGGCAGGGGGGGTCCACAGAACCAGGGCAATCGAGAAACCTTCTCTGATAAGCCCTTTCAGCATCCCTGAGGTGTTGCCCGACTGCCCACCTTCGAGGCAGTCGGGAAGATTGTCACTGTACCCAGAAGCCTGGCTATCCCTGACTCAAGACAAATGGGTACAGTCCATCATTTCCGAAGGCTATTCCATTCCCTTCATTCGCATTCCAAACCAATCAAAAAAATCCCTTCCAGATGTTCCGCCCGCTCAAAGGGATCTTGCAGCTTTGGAAATTTCAAAGCTGCTTGCAAAAGAGCAATTCAGCCAGTTCCAGCAGACCAGCAAGGATCCGGAATCTACTCCAGGTTCTTTTTAGTTCCAAAGAAAACAGGGGACTGGAGACCAATTTTGGATCTCAGTATCTTGAACAAGTCAGTCAAGAAAACAAGATTTCGGATGGTCACGCTGCAGTCCATCCTTCCCCTATTGGGAAAGGGAAACTGGATGTGCTCTATAGACCTTCAGGATGCGTACTATCATATAAAATGAACAGACGCTCCAGAAGATTCCTCCGCTTCAGGCTGGGAACCAGTCATTTTCAATTCAGGGCCCTGCCCTTTGGTCTCACCACTGCCCCGGTGTTTACCAAATGCATGGCAGTGGTAGCTTCTCACCTGAGACGTCAAGGATTCCAGGTGTTTCCATATTTGGACGACTGGCTCCTCACAGCTCCCACCAAGCATCTTCTTCTAATGGCCAGGGACTACACCTTTCGCATTTGTCAAAATTTGGGCATTTCAATAAATTGCGAAAAGTCTGTTTTGTCGCCTTGCCGTACTATTACCTTCATAGGCAAATCTAGACACAGTCAACATGTCTGCGAGACTAACAGATCAGAGAATAACAGACATACACAAACTGGTCTCGCTCCTCTTCAGCAGCAACAGAATCAAAGCCAGGTTAGTTCTGAAAGTGTTGGGGATTATGGCAGCTGCCATACCTCTGCTTCCATTAGCCAGATTCCACATGAGAATCCTTCAATGGATGCTCTTCACGCAATGGTCATACCAGCAACTTCCGATGTCCCACACCATTATGATTACGCAAACATGCAGAAATCATCTTCTGTGGTGGATGTCTTCCCCTCAGCTCTTATTGGGAAGACCCTTTGTTCCTTCCTCCGGTTGCTACTCTGACAACGGACGCCTCCCTGATCGGGTGGGGGGGGCATTATCAGGGCAGAACTGTCCAGGGCACATGGCAACCAGACGAATGCCACTTGCACATAAATGTTCTAGAGATGAGAGCAGTGCTTTTAGCGTTGCAAGCCCTTCAAGACTCTCTTCCCTTGGGAACGATAGCAATCCAGACGGACAATATGTCTGTAGTGTGGTATATCAACAAACAAGGCGGAACCAGGTCCTACCCCCTGTGTCGAGAAGCACTCAGACTGTGGCAATGGGCGATTTCTTCTCAGCGGTTTCTGATAGCAACGCACATCCCCGGGAAGTCCAATCAAATCACGGACAAGTTGAGCAGAGCTATCCTCATGCCTCACGAGTGGTCTCTGAAGGACTCTGTTGTGAGAGAAATTTTTCTCAAGTGGGGTCAGCCTTGCTGTGACCTTTTTGCTACTCCCCAAAACAGCAAGTGCAGAGATTATTTCACCCTATTCCCTTTACCAGGCCAGCCCAGCAGAGACGCTGTAGTCCAAGTTTGGCCCCGGGGACTTCTGTATGCATTTCCTCCCTTCCCACTAATCTCTCAAGTGATACAGAAAGCTATCGCTCAGAAGGCCTCCTTGATCCTCATTGCTCCTTACTGGCCTCGACAGGTTTGGTTCCCCTTTCTACATCATTTTCTGTTGGAGCGACCGTGGCATCTGGACCTAGTTCCAGATCTTTTGATCCATCAATCGGGTCAGTTTCATCGCTCCCTTCCCTCTCTGAACCTCACTGCTTGGTTCCTCCAATTCCAACCTTAGCCAGGCTTCCTCAAATATCTCACTCTGTTCGAGATATTTTGATAGCTTCCCATAAATCTTCCACTCGAAAGATTTATTTGAGTAAGTGGAAACGTTTCGCCTGTTGGGCTCAAGGAAGGGACATAGATCCTTTCACTGCTTCCATCCAAATGGTCCTTGATTTTCTAGCTGAACTCTTCCATGCAGGTTCATCTCCTTCTACTCTTAAAGTTCAATTGGCAGCTATTTCTAACTTTCATGTGGGTATTTCAGAGTCTGCCATAATGTCCCACAAGCTTTGCAAAGCCTTTTTGAAAGGAGTTTTTCTACTCAGACCTCCTATAAGAAATCCTCCTCCTCCTTGGGACCTAAATTTAGTTCTTAGTTCTTTGATTCTTTCCCCTTTCGAACCTGCAGCCCCCTGTTCTTTAAAATTGCTATCATGGAAGACACTCTTTCTGGTAGCTATTACTTCAGCTAGAAGAGTTTCAGAACTTCATGCACTCAGCTGTCGACCTCCTTATCTGTTGTTCCATAAGGACAGGGTATCTTTACGAACCAACCCGTCTTTTTACCTAAGATAGCCTCGGCGTCTAACCTAAATCAAAGCATTGTCCTTCTTGGTTTTTTTCCAGAATATTCTAACAGGTCTGAACAAAAATTGCATTGGTTAGATGTTCATCGTCAGTTAAGGTACTATTTGGATAGAACCAAACAATTCAGAAAATCTGACCAGCTGTTTGTCTCTTATGCAGAAGGCAGAAAGGGACTTTCAGTTTCAAAGGTATCATTATCTAGATGGCTAACATCTCTGATTTCCCTTGTTTATGAAATTAGACACCAAAAGCTGCCTAACAAACCTAAAGCCCATTCTACCAGAGCTTTGGCTACTTCTATAGCCTTCCAAGACAGACTGCCTATTGACACCATTTGTGCAGCGGCTACTTGGGCTACTCCTCACACTTTCATTTCTCATTATAAGTTGGATTTAGCTTCTAGGCATAGAGCTAACTTTGGTTCCACTGTTCTCAAGAGTCTGTTCCGTTAGGCCACCCGGGACAAGGTGCTAGGGACGCGGTCCCATCCAGCAAGAATGAAGGCGAGATAGACAACTTAACATATAGAAGTTATGTTCTTACCATAACGTTCCATGTTAGTTGTCTTCTTCTCGCCTTCTTCTTGCATCCCACCCTCCTTCCCCTGGCCTGGACAGACCTAGAGGAGTTTTGATTGTGACCTCTCTTTCTACCACCTCTTCACTTTAGGTATATGCTGCTGTGCATATTTTCCTGGATCAGGATGTAGGTCACCCTTCTCTTCTCTC
Organism: Protopterus annectens; assembly: GCF_019279795.1. Classification (NCBI taxonomy): domain Eukaryota; kingdom Metazoa; phylum Chordata; order Ceratodontiformes; family Protopteridae; genus Protopterus; species Protopterus annectens. Next base: position 451,633,614 of record NC_056746.1, on the reverse strand, counting down.
TGGTTTATAGAGGTGGACTTTGTTTATAGTTATTCTGTTACTATTATAAGCTGGGCCTAGCTTACAAATGAGATCTGAGGTAACTCACGCCTAGCATTGTGGGATATAAGGGGAGCCTCGAGCCGGCGGAACCAACTCTCGAGCTTTTAGAGTGGCCGAGTCGGAGCCGAGGTCGGCTCCGAACCCATCCAGCAAGAAGAAGGCGAGAAGAAGACAACTAACATGGAACGTTATGGTAAGAACATAACTTCTATTTTCTCAATACCTTCTGAAAAATGCTAACTATACAGTAGGTACAGGTTTGCTGATGGAGGCAATGCATGTAAACCAGAAATGCTGCAGTAGTGACTTTGGCATGTAGACATTCTTTCACAAAGTTGCTTGAAGTATTGAGTAAGCGTGAGTGAGTCGTTTCTACCCAATGACTTTCTGATCTGGCTGGCCATCACTGCACAATCTGTGCAATGTATCAACTGACTACAGGGCACTCTCTCGACCCTGTACATTTAACAAAGAACTATTCGGAGAAAAGGTCATCTACTACCCTAGAGTGCTAGTCTGACCAGTTTTCAGTTGGCCAAAAAGTTAGATGGTTCAAATAAGGTGCGTGAAATACAATACACAACTGATGAAGTTTTGACCAAACAATGCCTTTTTTATTTGCAAAATTTGGAACCTCCATTTTTAGTCAGGAGGATGAAACAGGATTTGAGGGCCAGCTTTGCTAACCAGGGAATATGAAAGTTTCTGAGGCCAAACAGATCATCAAGGGTTATATACCAGACCTGAGCATCATTTTATATTAGGCCGTAACTAATTGTTGCACAAATCGGTAAGGCAAGAGTAGACTCCAGTATCCATATCTTTGACTGGATTTGAGCTTTATTTTATTTTGTGCTTAGTCTGGTAGTAAAATTCCAAACTCTACATCTATGCACTAACTCTGAGATGTGAGACGACTTTGTTATAATAATTTTCTGGGTACTGGGGTGGGGGGTGGGGTCTCATTCGTATGGGTGAAGCCCTATACAGAAAAAAAAAATGTTCATACAGTTTCTGATTTTAATGAATTGCTGCTCTGCCCAGTCATTTCTAACATAACAGCATTCACGGTCTTGATTTAATGGCGCTGTAGTTACTGAATTAAGTTGCTTGCTTTTCATCTGTTGCCACTTAGAGCTATAACATTGCTATTTTTAGAGATACATTACTCTCACATTGAGGGGAATGGTAAAACTGTGAGAAGGTATAAAAGCAGTTTGCTACGAGTCTAATTTTGTATCCAGCTGAAGAGGGTAGACTTTAACATTTGTGGAATGAAAGAGATAAGGGGGCTCTTTTAATCGTATTGGTTTGGTATTTGATTAGGTTAAATACTTTATGTTTTGGGTCGCAGATTCCTGGACATAGATGAGTGATGATAACCTCTCAGACCAATGTGGAACCTACTTAACTGTTCAAACACCTGGGTGATATTTGAATTTAGAACATGCCAGCTTAAAATTAAGCTAGACTCATTAAAATCCATGCTAATCTAGGTCCCATAACCACTCCACAAAATAACAAGTCGGTCACATCAGAAGGTAGTCATCTCTCAAAGCCATACAGTCTTCACCTATATACAGCTAACCTTAATAATGTAAGAAACAAAGTTACTGATGTGTATCCCTGGCTAGCCTACCCACTCTCTAGATATGCTAATAGGTACAGAAACTTGGCTTAAACAAGAAATAAAAGATGAAATCTTACCGCAGAAAACTTGATAGAACCCATAAAAAGTTGATGGGGTGGCCATTATCTAAAAGAATACTTTAAATATCTCTAGGTCTCCTTTAAGCCCACTCCCAGTCCTCAGGGCTGAAATAATTATACTATTCTTGCAAATTAATGTTCACAAAAGCCTTTACATTATAGGAGCTTACTTCCCCCCAGAAAATAACATTGTTACTGCTGTAGAACTTCTCTCTTGTGACATCGAACAACATCTCACTTGAGACGGTCATTTTAGGAAACCTGAATATAGATTGGTGGTGAAGTATTGACAGTAACTGTCTTAATGTCCTTACTCTGTATGGTTTCAGTCAACTTATTTCAACTCCTACAAGATGAAACAAAAACTCTGGCAGCGTCTGTACCACAGATTAGATTCTCTGTAATGCCCCAAACAAAATCTTTTTAACATGTTCTTTACTTGATACCTTAAGTGATCACCTATCCGTCTTTACCTTAAGACATCATAAACATAACAAAATCAACATCGGTACACCCTTACTTGTAACCTGTCCTCCTTTAGTCAAGACCAATTCATCGCAGTACTGAAATCAGCCAACTGGCAGACTCTTCGCTCTTCCAGTTGATGAAGCTGTAGTTCTGTTCAACTCAGTGTTCCTTAACATACTAAATGAACCCAATAAAAAAACAAAAGAATTAAATCAAATCCAGCACTCCGGCTTTTAAAAAGTGCTAAATTGCTAATGAAAGAAAGAGACGTAGCTTGGAAAAATGGAAGCAAGTTAAAACTTCTGAATTGGGCAGTAGGCAGTAAAATGAGAAATTGTCATTTCTTCTTTCCTTCCTGTTACAGTAGGTGTCCTTCACGGATCCATTTTAGGTCCTCTATTCAATATGTTCCTCAGTGATCTCCATCTAGTTTCTAAACAAACCACTATCCTGCAGTAAGCAGATGATTCAACAATCATCCATTCTGCTAAAAGTATAAAATTTAAAATTATGCATGTTTGAGTCTCCACTATGAGTGGCCTGGTTGCCTGCTACACAGTTGCTCCATAACCTTAAAAAAACAACTCTGATCCTATTTACTCTAAAGCATTCAACCAAAAGAACGACAATTTCAATATCACTTCCTCTAACGACACCAACACAGAACTAGTAAGTCAAACTAAGCTTCCAGGAGTCACTACTGATGGAAGTTTAAAATTTGATCATCACATAAAACAAGTAGTAATAAAACGCCAACTAAAGGCTAGGCACTCTCTGTAGTCGGTACCTCACAGTTAATGCCAGGGAAAGTATTGCTCAATCTCTTCTCATCCTTTAACTGTTGTACACTGCCTCCATCTTGATTAACCTACAGCCCACTCAGCACTCACTCTTGGAACAGCGCTATAATAAGATGGCAAAATTTGCCACCAGTCATTGTAGAACACATCATTGTCTGGCCTTAAAAAAAATTCAGTAGTTAGAGCTAAGGCTTTACCTTACACTTTCTCAACAAGTCACTGCCAATAAACATATCTGTCATTCAGACAAATGGCCTAGTTTGGAAATAAAACTCTCCAACTTTATAATCCAAGCAGACAACTGAGCTCCGGTGACAAATGTTACTGTCTGTTACAAAAGCTGACAGCTCAGCTGATGACTCTTTGTACTCCTCTTTCCTGGCCAGATTTGGAACTCCCTTCCTCTCACTCTGAGAAATGCAGCAAACACAAACTCTTTTAAGACGTAACCAAAAACAAAATACCTAAAATATACCTGGCTCTGTACATGCACAACTCCTAGATAATGAATGCCCTGCCCTCTATAATTTCTCCTTTTCTTTTCAAGCAGTATTTCCTTAGTTTTTGACTCAAAATCTCCTTCTGGACGATGACTTCTTTTTCTTTCGGCTTTTTCCCGGTTAGGGGTCGCCACAGCAGATCAACTGTCCGCTCATGATTGGCAGTGGAGTTTTACGGTGTTGAGTTGCCAGCCCGGCACCCAACCTTCCACAGAAGGCACACACACGCACGCACTCACACATAGGGCCAATTTAGAGTGTCCAATCCGCCTATGGCATGCCTTTGGGATGTGGGAGGAAACCAACACGACCACAGGGAGGACATGCAGACTCCGCACAGAAGGCACCCCAGCCGAGGATCAAACCAGAGAACCTCTTGCTGTGAGGCGGCAACGCTAACTGCTGCACCACTGTGGCCGCCCTTCTTCCTTCTGGACTTGTACCTCTCCTGAGACATTCTTTCACCTTTTAATACTAATCTTCCATTTTCCGTCTTCCTGTCAGGTTCATTTCCAAATATGTTTCATAGCTTTTTACATGATACTGCTATTAATTAATGATTTTTCTGTTTAAATGTTGTACATTTGCTGATGTGATTGTATGCCTTTGTATAATGCTTTTTTTCCTGATGCTTTCCTCCCCAGAAAATGTTAATAGCTCATTACACGATACAGCTATGAATTAGTCTTACTCTATTTAAATTTTGTATATTTATTGATTTTATTTGTATCTCTCTCTTTACTATGTTATTTATGTAATGTTGGAATTTTCCCCCAGTGCTTTTCTCCACAGACCTCCTTTGAAAAGAGTAGCTTTCTGGCTCGGTTGGACTATCCCAGTAAACAAATACAAACCAGTAACAAATATACAAACTCAACATTTCTCAATGAATGCCAACCAGATTAGGGCTGTACCACATTTGTGTTGTGTAGAGCAGACAATTGTTCCTCCAAGACTCCCACACATCTTGTACTTCAAAGAGTACCCAGCAGGCATTTTTCTTTGGAGAATAGCAAAAAATAATAGCCTCTTCATAAAGTGCTCAAAAATGCTCTTGAAAGCCTGTCTTGTGTGTTTTATTTGATTGTCTCAAGGCTTGCTAGTATAATTAAGATTCCCTGTTTGTTACCTCTGCATTCATTGCTCGAATCTAATTGAGTTCTGACTGAGGGTGCTACTGAAACAACTCTATATAAATTGATAAGTATATTTTTGGCACTTCTTTCCAAAGTTCTACAGTATTCTAATTGCTTTTGCTTGATTGATTTAAGATGATATTTGCTGGCTTCTGATCTGTGTTGAAAAGTGTTATTTTTCTGAGCTGAATTTTCCTCCACCCTGCCCTCCCTATTGGTGTTTTCTTTTTATACTTGGTAGCTTTGCAATTGCCCGCCCCTACTGTATATTTGATCTGTGACACTCCTCCCAGTCTAGTGTCTTTAGCTCATTCTACCTAATACGGAGAGAGAAAACATTTTTTTTTTTTTTGCACTTTATTCATCTGCTTACTGTGTTTGTATTTCTTCCTACTTTATTATTTATTTTGCTCTTGCTGCCTGTTCTTAAAAGTACTTAATAGCATTTATTCTGCTGCATTTATTACTGCTTGTTAGTAGACGATTAAATTGTTACTGTTATTCTAAGCCTTTGGATTATGCACTTGGGCTTTAGACCAGTTGTTTCACATTAGGAAGGTTTGTGGTCTGCACTGTTGTGGCAGGACAGGAAGCTTACATCCTTTTGAGTTGGGAGTTGCTGATTGAAGGCTTGGTGTCTGTTCTAAAGTGCATTAGTTCTGGTTTAAGCACTTGGGCTTTGGGCCAGTTTTTTTACATTAAGAAGGTGTGGTCTGCACTCTTGTGGGAGGCTGGATTCTGCCCTTCTGAGCTGGGAATTTCTGATCACAGGCTTATTGTGCTGCTTATTTGAACTGTTTCTTTCTGAAAATGGTGCGCCTTGTTGCTGCAGCATAGACCAGATTCAGGCCTGCTGAATCTAGCATTGTTTGTATAACTTGAGCACTGACCCAGGCCATCTTTTTTTGGAGAAGGTTCCCCTGCACCCTGTTTGAAGACTACTGGAGCAGGGCTCAGTTTTGAGCTTTTTTCTGGTTAATTGGGTAACTTTGCATTGTTTAAATCAATTGTTCGTTTTCTATTGTTTTATATATATATATATATATATATATATATATATATATATATATATAAAAGTTGCATTTAAAGAGTTTTTTTGATTGCCTTTTTAAGCTAGTATAGTCCAGTTTTCAGGTTAAGTGCTGAATTCAGGGCTGTGTTACAAATCATTGAATTTGCCCATACCTTACCTGGATAGAAGGAAGTTTCTCTGTTCACTTGTGAAAGAGGGGAGCTTTGAGCAGCCTATCTGTCCCTGGTGGAGTGGTTTCAGCCCAGAAATATATTTCCCTGCTATAAATGCCACATTTGCCCGGTTTTGCATGCCAGGCAGCACCAGTTAGCTAGGGTATAACTATTCCCGGCTCCACAAAGCCTCCTCTTCAATTTTTCCCATGGAACTAGACAAACTTTCAACTTAAGCACTCAAGCCATTCATTTCTCAGCCTAGCACTTGCTCAAAACTCATAGCAAGTACTTATAAACCCTAGCACTCGACCCTCCTATACTGTACAGAAGGACAAGGCTCTCTATTCAACCTTACCAGCCATTCAATAAAACAGTTCACTGTACCTATCCAGGCATGTCCAAAGGGCAGTTTCAGGCATACTCTCCAGTCCAACTGGTGAATCTGGGCATTTTGAGGCAATGTTACAACTGCCTCATGTACACAGGTAACACTAAGACATGTGAGAGATGCAATTATACAGCCAAACTGGAGGCTAAGCTCTCTCAACCCAAGGCTGGATCAGACAGTCAAGAGGAGAAGGGAAATACTTGCATCATACCAGCACTGGCAAAAACACACATAAATACACAAAAACATACTCAGAGGCTCTAAATAAAAATCTGCAAAAGCAACAGAGATCTCCAAAGCAGACATCCAAGCAACCTCCACCCCCCCCCCCAACACAAATCATGAAACACATACTTCACAAAACCAGTGTGCCATGCAATCATGGCCCATAAGGCAAAATAACATACCCAACATACTAGTAATAGGTGACTCTATAGTCTGACACGCTGACGTCCCACTCACCAGGCTGAATAAGGAGAAGGTTACTGTTAGCTGCCTGTCTGGTGCTAGGATCCGCCACATAACACAAGCACTCGAGTCACTCCAGAACAAGTACAAATACGACTCTGTCATTGTCCATGTTGGTGTGAATGACCTGAGCCGTACCTCCCTGGACTACATGAAAAGAGACATGGAAGAGCTCTCTGATCTTGTAGCCCAGGCTGGTATGACCCTGGCCCTGAGTAGCATCCTGCCCTCACCAAGAATGATACCACAGTATAAAGAAAAAATTATCAATTTCAACAATTGGCTAAGTTTCTGGTGTCATTCAAAGGGGATCCAGTGTCTGTCCTCCTGGTATGACATGCTCGACAAGCCACGCTGCTTCGCTAGAGACTGCTTGCACCTGTCACCCTTAGGCTTTCGAATACTGGCCAAGGCTCTTGCCACCCTCATAGTGCCTTTTTTAGGCAACGCTCAAAAGACAAACAGCACAAGTAACAAAAAACTGAGGGTGATGCTACTCAATGCCAGAAGTCTAAACCTCAAAATGCACGCCCTCTAGGCACTCCTCAGTGTGGAGAAAATAGATATATGTGTAGTAACAGAAACCTGGTTTAAGGCTCCAGAGAGCACCCCAGCACTACCAGGCTGCAACTCATACCATACATTTCAGGCACAGAACCCTGAATGAAATACAAAAGGTGGGGGCGTATCCTTATTTATCAAGGATACCCACACCTCCAGGTTAGTGGCACAGCACGATGCTTCAGAGATCATCCACGTGTAACTAATAACGGGCAAAACTGCAATTCAAATTGTAGTTTGCTACAGATCATCCACCATGTCCCAGGACCCCCATTCTACATTTCTGGAAACACTGGGAAATATAAAGGTCCTACCAAACACCCTAATATTGGGTGATTTCAATTACCCAAACATTAATTGGGAGAACTACTCAAGTACTAACTCCCTTGCCTAAAATTTCCTAGAATTTATAACTTCAAACTCCCTGGATCAACTGGTCAACACTCCCACCAGTGGTGGCAACATATTGGACCTGGTCATCACCAACTTGGGCGACCGGTGCTCCACACCAGAGGTCAACCCCTCACTGGTTAGATCTGACCATAAACAAAGCACTTTGGGTATACATATTCCGCCCCCACCCCCGGACAAGGAAACCACCGTGAAAAACTTTTCAAAAGCAAACTTCACGTTACTTAAGACCGAGGTGGAAACTTTCAAAGCCCCCATGCTAAAGGATAACATTGTCCTACAAGAATGCATGGCTCGTGCTATCCCAAGCAAAACCATGGCTCACTCTTCCAAGAAAAGGAAACCAGTTTGGTGGACTCCTGCCATAAACAAGCTATACAATAGAAGGAGGAAACTAGTACAGAAAAAGAGTAAAATCCCAAGAAGAGAAGACATCCCTGGTAAGTATCAGCAAGAAACTACGATCCCTCATAAAATCATCCAAGGCAAGTTTCGAAAGAAAAATTGCCAAAGACTCCAAAGATGACCACAAGGCATTCTTTAGTTATGTCAAGAATCTAAGTGGCAATGCTCAGATCTGCTCGGAGTTAGTGCAGAATGGTACAAAATACACTGAACCGACCGATATTGCCAACATCCTGGCAGACAGGTTCAGTGCAAACTTCACCCCCCCCCTCACCCCCAAAAGGGCCCATAACCATACCAAAAGAATGTAGAGCTCCTGAAATCACAGACACTTAGGTTAAAACAGCCCTCTCCAAAGCCAAAAACACAGCATCAATGGGACCGGATGGAGTTCTAGGCTGTGTCCTACATGAGCTCAAAGACGGACTAACCCCTCACCTAAACGCACTGTTCAAACTTGGCCTCTCCACAGGCCACGTACCCATAGAGTGGTGCACAGCAACAGTTATTCTGCTCCACAAAGGTGGAGCCACAATAGACCTCGGGAACTATCGCCCTTTAAGCCTGATTAGGTTGGTCTGCAAGGCTATGGAGTGCATCATCATGGAACTCATTGAGACATTGGGAACCTCCAAACACTGGACCCTACCCAGTTCGGCTTTAAGGGCAGATCAAGCCTCCTAAACCTGGTGGACTTCTTTGCGACCGTTACCAAGGCTATAGACTAGGGAAAGGTGGTACACACCGCCTACCTAGACCTCACAAAGGCCTTTGACACCATTCCCCATTCTGGTGTAGACAAGCTCACCAGCCTGAACATAAACCCCTACGTCACAAGATGGATTGCCTACTGGCTCATGGACAGAACCCACATAGTAAGAGTTGCGGGAGCGAAGTCTGACTCTAAACCGGTTACAAGTGGTGTTCCCCAGGGCTCAGTCCTGGGACCCCTCCTGTTCGGCATGTACTTCTCAGAGGTACAGGCAAGCACAGGAGGACTATGGCTGACCAAGTTCGCAGACGACTGCAAACTAGGGGCTATAACTGACTCTCCAGCTGACACAGACATCCTCCAAAACGGTCTCACTGAGGCAGACACCTAGTGTCAAAATCATGGCCTCAAGCTAAATGCTAAAAAGTGGATAGTCATCCCCTTTGGAAAAAAACAAAGTACCCACAAACTACCACATAGGTGGTAGTGCCCAAAATACGGACGACTTAATAAGGGATCTGGGGACCCAAGTAGATAATAAACTCTCCTTTGATAATCACATTGCCAAAGTGGTTAGAAAATCCTTCTACGTGGCACACCTTATCACAAAAGGGTTCGCATCCAGATCAAAAGAGGTCATTGTGTCCCTATACTCATTGCTCATCAGACCTATCATAGAGTACAACGCCCCATTTGGGATGTATCTTACAAGAAACCTGCAACAGCTGGAAAGACCACAGAAGTACCTCACCAAGAGGATCACTGGCCTCAAACAGATGCCCAATGCAGCTCGACTGAAGAAACTCCAGCTGTACTCTGTTGCTTACCGCCTACTTAGAAGTGATCTCTGCCTGACGTACAAGGCCATGTCCAACCCAGAACTGATCGACATGCTCCACCTAAAGAAAAGCTTATCCCCTCGAGCCACACGCTTTAGGGATCTAGACCTCACCGCAACAATAAATAGGACGTGCTGGAGGGATAGATCCTATCACAGAGACTTTCCATGCTTTGGAACAAGATTCCAAACTACATTAGGCAGAGCTCCTCACTAACCCTTTTCAAGAGAAACCTTGATGAGTGGATGGGAAGCAAAGTTTTCCTCAGGGATCACTTCAGTGGCTCTGCTGGACAGAGGCACAGGGAACTAAATGTAAGGGGGCGGTGAAAGTGAACACATTCTGGTTAGGCTTATAAATGCCTTTGGGTAGATAGCCTAGTACCTACCTATGTCTTATCCTCATCTAGTTCTGTACTGCTTAGCTGCACAACTTGGAGCAGTGTTGCATCTAAGAATCCGTTCCTACGAAGTATTGAAGCAGACTAATGGCAAGGATACATTTTTATAACAGATAAATTTGTTTAAAAATCAGTGCTGTCAAACTTTAGAGTTCACCAAAATTTTTATCTCCACAGCAGTACATTTCTAAATGTTGTCAGCAAGCGTAGTTTGCTGAAATGCGTTCTTCATTCATGTAACATTAAGAACTGCCAGTCATTTGTGAACGTTCAATGTTGGCTTGCAGTTTTGTTGAACTGCTGCAGTAGTGAGTTGAGTACATTCCAAATGCTTTAAGTAAGGCTTTGTGGGTGGTGTGCTGCAGATGTTTTTTAATATATATATTTTTTGGTGCTATTCATTTAGATGGAATTCAGGTGGTCTTTTATTTGTTCTGTATTACGTCAGTCTTTGGTTGAAGTATGTAGAATAAAGCAAAAGTCAAGCATCTGCATATGTGTGCATGTATAGGATATGAGTACTGGGTGAGATGCTGGCAGTTGGGGCAAGATCTCTAAAAAGTGGGGTAAGGAGTTTTTCCTTATTCCTCTCTGTTGTGCAATCTCAGAGTTAGTGTATTTAGTTAGTAGGACTGTAAGGAGAATGAACGGGAAGGGGGTGGGGAGTTGCCACCCTGCAAAAACATTTATTTATTTATTTTTTTAATTATTTTCAGTGTTTATTTTTAGATTACGTGATTTTGATATATTAGAACATTGAATTAGTAAAATTTGACATTTCAGTGTAGATGCACTTTTTTTTCTAGTTCTTGCCTTTGAAATTAACACATTCATTTTTGTGGTTGTATTGCAACTCCTTTAGAACATAATAGTAGGTAAGCCCAGAGTCCATGAAAATGGTTGCTCAAAACAATTTTTTCCCTGCTGTCCTCTGAGTAATTTGATCTAATGTTGTTGTTGTGCATAAATTGCATATGTTAATATATTAAGATTCTGATGGAAGATCTAAATCTTGGTCCACCAAGACTGTTGGCTACCTCTCCCAGTGACTGCCTCATCCTTTTCCTTGCTGTATGTCTGAGGCTTCCTTGAATCTGTTTGATCTGTAACTTACTGCTGTTTATTTCCAGTGTCCAATATACAAAGTTCTGCCATGAATCGTACACCTTTAACTGCTGCACATGTAATGTTCTCCTTTCTGTCATTTCTGTTGAACTCTATGCCTTCCATTTATTGCTTGATAATACAATGAATTAATGTCATAACCCCTCTTTTTTTATTTTACTGTACTCTGCTTGCTCTCTCTTGCCCTCTGTCATTGTTTTGCCATATGTCATATTCTCTCCTTGCTACTTCCTACCAGCATGATGTTTTATTTGCATGGTTGTTGGAAGTGAGGCATAGTACTGCAGATGTAGTGTTACTGGTGAATTGTACAATGGACTTGATGACCTGTCCACCTCTGTAACTCCATGACCTAGTATCTCACTTCTCTTTGGCACTGCTCTTTCACATTGCAGTGCATATTTCAATCTAGGGTTGTTTAGGACTCCAGATTTTAGTTTCTTTTGTGGGCTGTTGAGTGGCATCCCACAAAGCGTGTACATTTTTCCTATATTACTCCAATAAAGTTCATTGTCTTGCACGTTTTTTTTTTTTTTCCATTCTCAGTTGCCACTTATCTTCTTACCATGTAAACTGGTTCTTCAATTGCTGGAGATGTGCCACACTGTCTGTAACCAACACATTAGTCTTAGTTTAAGCAGTGAGGGGATTTTCATTGCCCCCCCCCCCAACTTTGCACTAACCTCTTGCATTCAGTGGGTACTTTGACCAGTTGTGCATTATCATTTAGATCAGGGGTGTCCAACCTTTTCAGTTGCAAGGGCCGCATTGAGTCAACAGAAATGGTCTGGGGGCAAACGGCAAGTGAGAACCAAAAAAAAAAAAAAAAAAGAGGTCTCTCACATTAACTGAAGAGCAAAAAAAAAACAATGCATCGTAAACTAAAGAGCAATACACCCCAGGTTTATGCGGACTAAAACAAAGTCAGCCCACTGAACAAAATAAATTAATAAATGCATAATATTTGCCCAAAAATTCAATATCTCATTCTATTTATTAAAAAAAACAGTTATTGAAGGTAGGACTCAGACTGTTAGATGCAACATGCTACCTCCTTTTCTCTGGTGGTTCCATTTAGCTAGCTGATTTCGTATTGCAGATTTATGAAAAAACTGTACGTCTCAGCAAGCAAATAGTGTTATGGTAAAAAGAGTTATATCTATGTAAGTGTACGTGATAGACTCAGTTTGTGGTATTGCACAACATATGCAAATTATGCTTATAACACATTTGCAATATTTCAACGCAACTCTATTAATCTATAAAGCAGTGTAAGCTAGATAGCAAGTACCAGTGACACAATATGGTGCTAGATAGCAGTACCAGTGACAAAATTTGGTGCCTTAATGTTGTGTATAACATGTCAGCATATTTCCCTGGAGATCACACAGGTGTTATGATATTAATGCAGATATGAAATTATTGCCTATTTTCATTACTGCATTACCAAACATTTGTGCCTCTGGATACTTTCAGGTTACCCATCATGTTTTAGACTAGAGACATTTTTTATAACACTTGCAACACAACAGTATTAACCCACCAGTCTTGCATTACTAATGGAAAATTAAAAATATTTCATATTTTTATAACTTTTTGCTAGAGTTTTCAATACATCAAGTTCTGTGCATACCACGATATTAATTTCAGTGTGCATGTATACCAGTTCACTTCAGGTTGCAGATACCACTACCATGCTCCTAGCTAATGCATGACCTTCTGTTTGGCAGATATTGGTCTTAATATCTGAAAATCACCAGTCTTCTACTTGGTTACATCTCTGACTTTGTTTATCTTATCCATCTTCTTTCACTGTCACTTTTTGCCTAACTAACATTTGCTGCTTGCATAGGCTTAATTTAACATGACACTATTACATTCCATTTTTTGCATTATTAATGGAAATAGTTTGTATTTAATTTTATAAGTTCCAACAAATAACCTTACGATAACTCAATATCTGTACATCCCACAGGGATTCTTTCACTGTGTGCAAGTGTGTTTGTACGCCAAACAGTGCCAGCTTACAGATTCCACATTGCTGTCTTACACTGAGTGCACCACTCTTAATTACTTTAATATACAAATACTGCTAATATCCATAGTTGCGTGAGTCAACAAAGTTGTATACTATAGCATACTGTATCAAAGGGGTTCAATATTAGTCCATTATACTATTGTCTTTCTTCTAAATTTAAGAACATAATTCCTCAGTAAGTAATGCATTCATTTTTTGCCCTGGAGTTCATTCTAATCCAAATACTGATATTAGTAAGCATTAACACATACTCAGTAAACCATATTTACTTAAACAGAAACCACAGCTGAAGTTCAGGCATTGAATGCAATGCTACAGTTGCTTTCATTTTACACTGCCCGTCTTCAGAATTTTGGATCTTGTAAATAATGTGTGGGAACAAAAAATGTGTTATCTTTGACTCTCCAGAGACAGCTAATGGAATATGGACTGTGATTAACCATCTACTACACATCAAATGCACTCGTTATTAAACTCACAAAATTACTTACCTTACCTTTTGCTATGTTGTAGTGTAGCTGTAGTCAGTGTGTACTCCGAAATAAAATAAATCCTCTCTCCACGATCTCACTCCTTCCTTCAGCTTTACCAGAACTGTAAAAAATGACCGAACGGTGTTTTCGCGCATGCGCATACCAGCGGAATGACGCTGGTATGAAAAAACGTGAAAAAACGAAAGTTGGCGCATGCGCAGAACACCAAAAGTACGTGGACGTATAAACACATGGAAAAAAAGTTAAATTAAATTTAAATTTAAGGGTCGCGGGCCGCATGGAAGAGCTCTGAGGGCCGCATGCGGGCCGCGGGTTGGACACTCCTGATTTAGATGGTGCATACAGAAAGTAACCACTGCTGCTACCCAGTAAGTATAGAAAGTCTGCTTCAACAAAAGCTGTTTTCCCACAGTGAAAGAGCTGTGCAAAAGTAGCTTCACTCTTTCTTTAATGGAGGATTTTAGATGGTCTTCCCTGATTATGCTAATTAGTGACTGAATAACAGTACGATATTACTTAAACTACCCACGTATGTAGTTCCAGTCTGAAATAAGGTTATGAATTTACTGAGTTCTCTCCTGTTTGAGTGGTGAAGCTTGTGTGTTCAGAAACATGATTAATTTTACTTTTTTTAAATTGTTACTGAAATATTGCACATACCTTTATTCTGCTGAGTATGTATATCCCCTGTACTAGTTGTGGGAACTTGTATGATGTGTTTGTCACTGAATGGTAAGCATACCTTTGTTCAGGTGAGTATATCTCCATTTCTGCTTAGAGCAACTCTGGATGTGTTGTGTTATTTGAAAACCTTAAAGTTTTCTGTCCTAATCACTTTGTCTTTGCTTAGCATGAAGTGGATCGAAACCAAGAACTTCACACACAGATCAGACAGCTTAAGGAGAAAGAGGCTGAAGCTGAAGCCAAACTGAAGGAGCAGCTGGAACTGAACAAAACATTCAAGAAAAACATGGATGTCGTTAACAAGAAGCTGATGGAGACTGAGACCAAGTTGTCTGAAGCCAATGAGGTAGTTTGCAAGGGGAAGACAAAATAAGCTGTTCATTATGTATACCATTTTATTGGTGTTTCGTATGTTTTTATTTTTTCTTTAATGTGTGCACATAAGATGTGATTTGTTATTTCTCTGGTGAATAGTGCATTATTTCTTTGTTATAGAAATTCTGTGGCTAACAGTTTCCTGGGTAGGTCCTAGCCTAAAACTTGCTCTGTAGTTCGGAGGTTTTAGGCTACAGGGCACCAGATCTGTGCCATCACATTTACATGGTGGTAATTCATGTATGCTAGGTGCAAAGTGTAGTAAGTAGTAGCAGCAGATTGTTGTCATATGGAAAGAATGGCCCTTATAACTTTTATGAAAGCTCTAAATTAATTGTGGCCATTAGGACCACTGGTAGAGATAACCGACATCACAGTAATATTGTATTTAAACAGTCAAGGGCAGATGAGATCCTGTCTCCTTTGTGTACTGGTTGTGATTGCCTGGGAGATGGGAATTCAGTACAGTTTAACTCTACAGATAACCTACAAAGCAGAATTCAGTAGAAGTCTCTGAACAGATTCAGGATATACTCTCTCAAGTGCTTGCTACACCCAGGATGATTATCCTCCTGTGGGGATTTCCCCAAGTAGATCTGTTTGCCTCGTATCTTGTCAGCTAAAACACTTCTTGCAAAAAGGCCTGGAAAAGGATACTTTCTCTCCCTTGTATGGGAGTGTGGCTGAATGTGTGCCTCTCCTATTTTCATTGATATCTAAAGTCCTGCTAAAGATCAAGAAGGTCTTTCCAAAAATGCTTCTGGACTTGATGACCTGTCCACCTCTGTAACTCCATGACCTAGTATCTCACTTTTCTTTGGCACTGCTCTTTCACATTGCAGTGCATATTTCAATCTAGGGTTCTGGTAACTTTTTCTTAACCCAGACACCATTGGTTCTCCCTTCCCAAGCATCTGGCCAGGGACAGTTTTCAAAAACTAAATCACAAAGTGGACTTCCTCACATAGGACAAAGGATCCCTCATCCACCCCAACATTCAGTCTCCATCTAACTGTATGGGTAATAGGATTTTGATCCCATTTAGGCTACTTTTTTTCCTCAGGATGTGCAACAGGTGTTGCAAGAAAATGTGCTACTATGAGATTGTACTTGGCCAAATGGAAAATATTTTCTTTTGGTTCCACAATAGAGGGCATAACCCATCTCAATATTTGATTCTTCAGTCCCTGTGTGAATTGCTCATTTGAGCCTGTCCGCTACTAGATCCTGCCTTTCTTCTTTGTTCCAAGTCAAACTAATTTTTGAAAGGAGTTTTATACATTAGACTACCAAGAAAACAATTTGCACCTTCTTGGGATCTAATTTTTTTGTTTGAAAAGTTAACTCTTGTCTACTTTTCAAATCTGCAGCCACTTCTTCACATAAAGTTATACTTAGAATATTATGCTCATTATTCAGACCTGCTAGATGGGTATCCGAATTACAGGCACTTGTGTCTGTTCAAGCTTTTTTGATTTTCGTAGAAAACAGGGTGATTCTTAGACCTTCCTTCCTTTATGCTTAAGGTTGTTTATAAATTTACTTTAAATCAGACTGTTCATCTCCCTATTTTCTACCCTGAACCAAAAATAGAGAAAATTCATAAGTTAAACATCCATAGGCAATTAAGATTTTACTTAAACAAGACCTAAAGATTTTAGAAAATGTAACCAACTTTTTATCTCCTATGATGAGGAAAAAAAGGTCAGCCAATATCTAAGCAAACCATTCCTAGATAGCGGTCTCAACTTATTCAGTTTTGTTGTTATTACCATGGCAAAAGTCATCCTTAGCATGTTAAGGCTGCTTGTACCAGAGCTGTGCCAACTTCTGGGGAAATTTTGGGAAGGGTGAACTCTAGATCAATTCCAGAGGCTTACTTGGTTCACTATGCACACTTTCACTAAGAACCACTATTGACTCAGTTTCCAAAGCTAAGCTAGGATTTTATAGAGCTGTTCTCCAGGGTCTCCTAGACTCTGGATCTTCTTTCTCCATCCTTTCTTCCTGAGCTTTGGCAGCCATCCCATATAGTTATGGTCCTGCAGCTGCAAATTGATGACTGTAGTTTAGTTATGTAAGTTAACTTACCATATCAGTAGATGTGGAATCCTAATCATAACAGGGTATGAAACAGAAAAAGTCATGGCCAAAGCTGGAAACAGCAACTCCTGTAATGACAAGACCAGACTAATAAAACTAAACAGGAAACTAAGAGGACTAATTAAATCCAGCAAAGCCAATTACTAGGTCAAGATATCTTCTCAGGCTAAAGATAACCAACAAGGCCTTCTATAACACTTGCACCACACCACACTTATCACATAGTCTCACTACATCTATACCACCAAAATCCACACATAGAAACACAAAAACATTCGCAGAGGCTCTCAGTAATAATCTGCCCAAGCAACAGAGACCTCCAAAGCAGACCAGCACGCAAGCAACTTCCACCCCCCCAACACAACCCAAATGACACATAGCCCACAGACTCAGTGTGCCACTCCACCACAGCCAATAAGGCAAAACAACATATCCAACACACTAGTCATAGGTGCCCTATAGTCAGGCACACTGATGTCCCACTCGCCAGGCTAAACAAGGAGAAGGTTACTGTCAGATGCCTGTCGGGTGCCAGGATCCGCCACATAACCCACGCACTCAGGTCACTCTACAACAAGTACAAATATGACTCTGTCATTGTCCATGTTGGTGTGAACAACCTGAGACGTACCTCCCTGGACTACATGAAAAGAGACATGAAAGAGCTCTCTGATCTTGTAGCCCAGGCAGGTATGACCCTAGCCCTTAGTAGCATTCCGCCATTGCCCAGAATAATACCGCAGTACAAGGACAAAATGATTGACTTCAACAATTGGCTGAGCTTCTGGTGTCATTCTAGGGGGATCCAGTATCTGTCTGCTTGGGATGACATGGTCGACAGGCCACCATGCTTTGCCAGAGATGGCCTGCACCTGTCACCCCTGGGATTCCAGACACTGGCTAAGGCTCTTGCCGCACCTATAGTGCCTTTTTTAGGCAAGGTTCAAATGCCAAATTCACCACCGAAACAGGAACAGGCAAGCAAAAACTGAGGGTAATGCTACTCAATGCTAAAAGTCTAAATCTCAAAATGCACTCACTCGAGGCACTCCTTAAAATGGAGAACATCGATATCTGTGCAGTGACAGAGACCTGGTTCAGGCTCCAGAGAGCACCCCTGCACTACCAAGCTATAACTCATACCACATTTTTCGGCCATGTAACCTGGATCGAAATAACAAAGGCGGAGTTGTGTCCGTATTCATTAAGGATATCCACACCTCCAGGCTAGTTGCTCAGCATAACGCATCCGAGGTTATCCAAGTGCAACTAACTCACAAAACTGCAATCCAAATTGTAGCTTGCTACAGATCCTACACCATGCCACAAGATGCCCAATTCTCTTTTCTTGATGTACTGGAAAATATTAGGGTTCAACCAAACACCCTAATAATGGGTGATTTCAACTACCCCACCATTATCTGGGAAAACTACTCTTGTACCAACTCCTTCACACAACGCTTTCTGGAATTCATAAACTCCAATGCCTTGGATCAGCTTATCTACACTCCCACCAGGGGCAACAATATCCTAGACCTAGTCCTTTCCACACCTGAAGTCAACTCCTCATTTGTCCGATCCGACCATAAGCTAATCACCCTTGATATCCACATCCCACCCCCACCCCCCATTAAGGAAACCATGGTAAAAAATTTCTCAAAAGCCAACTTCATGCTTCTTAAGATAGAAGTGGTGAACTTCATGACACCCATGCAGATATACAATGCAGTTACGACTGCTGAATCCTACACCTATGCACTCTATAAGCACTTACACGAGTGCATGGATCGTCTATCCTAAACAGAGGCGAGACAATATCCTCCAAAAAGGAAGCCAATCTGGTGGTCCTCACCATAAACAAACTTTACAACAGAAGGAAGAAATTGTTGCAAAAGAGAGTAAAATCCCATGAGTGGAGGAGCTCCTGGTCAGCCTCCATAAGAAGCTAAGATCCCGTGATAAGATCCTCCAAAGCTAGCTATGAAAACAAAACCGCCACGGATTCTAAGGGCAACCACAAAGCATTCTATAGCTAGGTCAAGAATCTCAATGGCAACATTGTTGCAGCACAATGGCACGAAAATTACAGAAACAACTGATATTGCCAAAATACTGGCAGATAGGTTCTGTGCTAACTTTACCCCCCCCCCCCCACTAAAGGGCCCATATCTATACAGGAAGAATGCATAGCCCTGTAATCACAACTACACAGGTAAAGCTGCACTCTCTAAAGCCAAAACACAGCATCCATGGCACCGGACAACATCCCAGGCTGCATTTACATAAACTTCAGAACTAACTAGCTCCCACCTAAGCACCATGTTCAATCATAGCCTCACATTAGGCTTTGTGCCCACTGAATGGCTTACAGCAAGAGTTATCCCACTCCACAAAGGGGAGCCACCACTGATCTCTGAAACTATCGCCTATTAGCCTGACGAGCCTGGTCTGCAAGGCCATAGAATGTATTATCATGGACCTCATAAACAGACATATCCCTCCCAGGGGTTTCCATTAAAATGAGACATGTTTTAAAAATGTCTGGCGTTATACATCTGTGGTGTATCATGCTTTCCTCTAGCCATAATAATCCGACATCATGGGGTATGGATCCAAATAGATCAACAATATCCAAGGTAATAAAAATTATTTGGTTGCAAAACATTTGTTTTTTAACTTGTCTTAAAAAATCCCATGAATCTTTCAAGGTATTTACTCCACAGTATGATAAATCTTTTAATTTTATGTCAATAAATTTTGCTAAAGGAGTGGTAATAGAACCTTCTGAGGCAACAATTAGCCTTAAGGGTGGATCGTCCTGGTTCTTATGTACCTTGGGGATACCAAATACAGATGGAACTCTTGGATTCTGAGTGGAAAGAAAGTGATAGGTATCCAAATCAATGGTACCCTCAAGTAATAAATCATTAAGGATCACATTAATCTTAGCTTTGGAGATGTTAACCTCATTGATGGAAGCTTTAGTATAATTATAAGTGTTGTACAGACTTTCCTTCATCCTTGATTCATATGAAATGGCATCCATTAAAACTACACCTCCCCCTTTGTCAGGTTGCATAATTCTTAGGTTCTTATTTCTCTTCAAACTGTCTAGTAAAATAAGTTGTTCTTTAGTTAAATTAGAAAAAACACGGTGGGACCTCACTGAATTCCTAATTTCACTATCCATAGCTTTCTCAAAATTTCTTAACTGGGGGTGTAGTGGGGGGTTAAAAACACTTTAAGGAAGGAATGTCTGTAAGGAATCAGTCTTCCGATTTTTTTGTATTAGAAATTGTTCCAAAAGAAATCAGGGGTGGCATGTGGGAAACAAAACTTGAATACAGAGAGTTATATTGGCAAATTATCCTGGAAGCTACTAAGGAGCCAGGCTTAAATGAAATGCTTTCAATAACCCCTGTTCTTAAATTAAGGGCTGCCAAATTATAAATTTTAATTTTTATTTTGTCCACTTGATGGCAGTATTTTTGATTACAAGTTCACAGAATTTATTATATCTCTTTGCATATACACATTTTATAACACTATTTTTTTAAATGTTTTTTAAAATGTTTATAATAAAAAATTTTTTTAATATGAAATAACTAGTTTAACATTCAACTACCAACATATCCTTATATATTGTACAGAACATTTTGAAGAGCTATGGAAATATTTTTTCAATCAGGGCAAGTTTTACAGATTGTTTAAATTATTTGATTGATAATTAACAGGATTCTATCATTCAATTTATGTAGGGTATAAAAGATGGGTGGTTCTTGTGATGTATGTAATTGACTTTGTGTTTGTTATCTGATGAAGATATTCGAAAACGCATTTTGTTGGTCACAAGCGTTATTAAATCAACCTTCTAAGCTCAACAGTTTCTTTGGATTATTTTTGACATTGTGTACGTTCCAGGGTCTCATACTCTGATTTGGTCCCCAGAGTGAACCTTGTAAGATTTTACTTAAACAAGACCTAAAGATTTTAGAAAATGTAACCAACTTTTTATCTCCTATGATGAGGAAAAAAAGGTCAGCCAATATCTAAGCAAACCATTCCTAGATAGCGGTCTCAACTTATTCAGTTTTGTTGTTATTACCATGGCAAAAGTCATCCTTAGCATGTTAAGGCTGCTTGTACCAGAGCTGTGCCAACTTCTGGGGAAATTTTGGGAAGGGTGAACTCTAGATCAATTCCAGAGGCTTACTTGGTTCACTATGCACACTTTCACTAAGAACCACTATTGACTCAGTTTCCAAAGCTAAGCTAGGATTTTATAGAGCTGTTCTCCAAGGTCTCCTAGACTCTGGATCTTCTTTCTCCATCCTTTCTTCCTGAGCTTTGGCAGCCATCCCATATAGTTATGGCTCCTGCAGCTGCAAATTGATGACTGTAGTTTAGTTATGTAAGTTAACTTACCATATCAGTAGATGTGGAATCCTAATCATAACAGGGTATGAAACAGAAAAAGTCATGGCCAAAGCTGGAAACAGCAACTCCTGTAATGACAAGACCAGACTAATAAAACTAAACAGGAAACTAAGAGGACTAATTAAATCCAGCAAAGCCAATTACTAGGTCAAGATATCTTCTCAGGCTAAAGATAACCAACAAGGCCTTCTATAACACTTGCACCACACCACACTTATCACATAGTCTCACTACATCTATACCACCAAAATCCACACATAGAAACACAAAACATTCGCAGAGGCTCTCAGTAATAATCTGCCCAAGCAACAGAGACCTCCAAAGCAGACCAGCACGCAAGCAACTTCCACCCCAACACAACCCAAATGACACATAGCCCACAGACTCAGTGTGCCACTCCACCACAGCCAATAAGGCAAAACAACATATCCAACACACTAGTCATAGGTGCCCTATAGTCAGGCACACTGATGTCCCACTCGCCAGGCTAAACAAGGAGAAGGTTACTGTCAGATGCCTGTCGGGTGCCAGGATCCGCCACATAACCCACGCACTCAGGTCACTCTACAACAAGTACAAATATGACTCTGTCATTGTCCATGTTGGTGTGAACAACCTGAGACGTACCTCCCTGGACTACATGAAAAGAGACATGAAAGAGCTCTCTGATCTTGTAGCCCAGGCAGGTATGACCCTAGCCCTTAGTAGCATTCTGCCATTGCCCAGAATAATACCGCAGTACAAGGACAAAATGATTGACTTCAACAATTGGCTGAGCTTCTGGTGTCATTCTAGGGGGATCCAGTATCTGTCTGCTTGGGATGACATGGTCGACAGGCCACCATGCTTTGCCAGAGATGGCCTGCACCTTTCACCCCTGGGATTCCAGACACTGGCTAAGGCTCTTGCCGCACCTATAGTGCCTTTTTTAGGCAAGGTTCAAATGCCAAATTCACCACCGAAACAGGAACAGGCAAGCAAAAACTGAGGGTAATGCTACTCAATGCTAAAAGTCTAAATCTCAAAATGCACTCACTCGAGGCAGTCCTTAAAATGGAGAACATTGATATCTGTGCAGTGACTGAGACCTGGTTCATGACTCCAGAGAGCACCCCTGAACTACCAGGCTATAACTCATACCACATTTTTTCGGCCATGTAACCTGGATCGAAACACCAAAGGCGGAGTTGTGTCCATATTCATTAAGGATATCCACACCTCCAGGCTAGTTGCTCAGCATAATGCATCCAAGGTTATCCAAGTGCAACTAACCCTGGGCAAAACTGCATTCCAAATTGTAGCTTGCTACAGATCCCCCACCATGCCCCAAGATTCCCACTCCTCTTTTCTTGATGTACTGGAAAATATTAGGGTTCAACCAAACACCCTAATAATGGGTGATTTCAACTACCCCACCATTATCTGGGAAAACTACTCTTGTACCAACTCCTTCACACAACGCTTTCTGGAATTCATAAACTCCAATGCCTTGGATCAGCTTATCTACACTCCCACCAGGGGCAACAATATCCTAGACCTAGTCCTTTCCACACCTGAAGTCAACTCCTCATTTGTCCGATCCGACCATAAGCTAATCACCCTTGATATCCACATCCCACCCCCACCCCCCATTAAGGAAACCATGGTAAAAAATTTCTCAAAAGCCAACTTCATGCTTCTTAAGATAGAAGTGGTGAACTTCATGACACCCATGCAGATATACAATGCAGTTACGACTGCTGAATCCTACACCTATGCACTCTATAAGCACTTACACGAGTGCATGGATCGTGCTATCCTAAACAGAGGCGAGACAATATCCTCCAAAAAAGGAAGCCAATCTGGTGGTCCTCTACCATAAACAAACTTTACAACAGAAGGAAGAAATTGTTGCAAAAGAGAGTAAAATCCCATGAGTGGAGGAGCTCCCTGGTCAGCCTCCATAAGAAGCTAAGATCCCGTATAAGATCCTCCAAAGCTAGCTATGAAAACAAAACCGCCACGGATTCTAAGGGCAACCACAAAGCATTCTATAGCTAGGTCAAGAATCTCAATGGCAACATTGTTGCAGCACAATGGCACGAAAATTACAGAAACAACTGATATTGCCAACATACTGGCAGATAGGTTCTGTGCTAACTTTACCCCCCCCCACTAAAGGGCCCATATCTATACAGGAAGAATGCATAGCCCCTGTAATCACAACTACACAGGTAAAAGCTGCACTCTCTAAAGCCAAAAACACAGCATCCATGGCACCGGACAACATCCCAGGCTGCATTTTACATAAACTTCAGAACGAACTAGCTCCCCACCTAAGCACCATGTTCAATCATAGCCTCACATTAGGCTTTGTGCCCACTGAATGGCGAACAGCAAGAGTTATCCCACTCCACAAAGGGGGAGCCACCACTGATCTCTGAAACTATCGCCCTATTAGCCTGACGAGCCTGGTCTGCAAGGCCATAGAATGTATTATCATGGACCTCATAAACAGACATTGATAACCTCCAAACTCTGTATCCCACCCAGTTCGCGTTTGTGAACGGCATATCATGCCTCCTGAACCTGATCGACTTCTTTGAGGCAGTCACCAAAGCCATAGATGAGGGTAAGGTGGTTCAAACAGCCTATCTTGACCTCGCCAAGGCTTTCGACACCATCCTCCATTCTGGAATTATAGCTAAACTCACTAAACTAGGTATAAATCCCTATGTCACAAGATGGGTTGCCAACTGGCTCACTGACAGAACCCACACTGTAAAAGTTGCTCACTCCAAATCTGACCTCAAACCAGTGACAAGTGGGGTACCACAGGGTTCAGTCCTAGGACTTCTCCTGTTTGGTATCTACTTCTCTAACACAGAAGGCCTCTGGCTAACGAAGTTCGCAGATGACTGCAAACTAGGAATCATAGTAAAGTCCCCAAATGATGTGGAAATCCTACAGAAGGGCCTTGCTGTGACAGATGCCTGGTGTCAGAGCCATGGCCTCAAGCTCAATGCCAAAAAGTGCATTGTCATCCCCATTGGTAAAAACTCTGTACCCATGAACTACTACATAGACAGCAGTCTACTTAACACTGAATATGTGATGAGACCTTGGGACCCAGGTGGACAGTAGTCTGTCCTTTGATAGTCACATCGCCACAATAGTGAGGAAGTCCTTCTACGTGGCACACCTCATCATAAAGAGGTTCTCATCCAGGAAAAAGAGGTCATTGTTCCCCTCTACTCGGCACTCATTAGACACATTATAGAGTACAACTCCCCTTTTGAAATGTACCTCACAAGACATCTGCAGCAGCTGGAAAGGCCACAGAAGTACCTCACAAAGAGGATTACTGGCCTCAAACAGATGCCCTACACTGACCGTCTCAAAAAAACTCCAGCTTTACTGTGTAGCATATCGCCTACTCCGAGGTGATCTCTGCCCAACATGTAAAGCTATGTCAAACCCAGAGCTGTTGGACATGCTACACCTAAAGAAATCCCAATCCCTCTGAGCTACATGGTCTAGGGACCTAAACCTTGTCACCACAATAAACAGGACATGCTGGAGGGATAGATTCCTGTCCCAGAGACTTCCCATACTCTGGAACAGGCTATCCATCTATGTCAAACAAAGTTATTCATTAGCACTCTTCAGGAAAAATCTTGAGTGGATGGGAAATAGGAAATACACCCCGGGATCACTTCTGTGTGTCTGCTCGACAGTGGCACAGGAAAATAACTTTCTTGGGTGGCATAAGCTAGGGAACCTTGTTGGGTAGGCTTACGTAGGCCCTTGGGCTGATAGCCTAGTACCTACCTATGAACCTATAGCTATGTATGAAATCTCAAAGGTAACATGCAACAGTGTGTACAGCTGGTAGTAAGTAGCACCAGCTTCACGGAGTAAAGCGACCAAGCGAATCTGCTAGCCAACAAACTCTGCACAGATTTTAGCCCCCCCCCCTCCGCTCACCCTGACACCCCTTGTGAAATCACTACTAGCATAATCCCTCCCTCTTAGCTATCAGCAGGGAGTACTTTATAGGGTGCTCACTAAGGTTAAAAACGCAGTTTCAGTGGACCCAACAATATCTCATATTGCCTCCTAAATAGCACGAAACGTGACCTATCAGGACCACTTCAGTTACTACAGCCTCAAAACAGGCTACATACCAAGCAAATGGAGTACAGCAAAGATTATCCCCATTCACAAGGGCGGATCTTCATCTGACCCCAGAAACTGCAGACCCATTAGTCTGAGTAGTCTAATTTGCAAAGCTATGGAATGAATTATCATGGAAATTATCAACAAAGACATTTGGCAATCTACAGACACTGGACCCATCCCATTTTGGTTTTGTCAGAGGAAGGTCATGCCTACTTAACTTGGTAGCCTTCTTTGAGAAGATAAAGGCAATACATTAAGGGAAAATTGTGCATACCACCTACCTATACCTGGCTAAGGCATTTGACACAGTACCCCACTCTGATATTGTGGACAAAATCACCAAACTAGGCATAAATCCCTTAGCAACTCACTGGATTGGCAGATTGCTCACATATAGGATCCAAAAAGACAGGATTGGTGAAACCATCTTCACCAAGAGGAAGGTCACCAGTGGAGTACACAGGGTTCTGTGCTGGGCCCACTCCTGTTTGGCATCTACTTCTCTGAGGTCAAGGTTAATGACAAGGGTCTCTGGCTCATCAGGTTTGTAGATGACTGCAAATAGGGAGCTATCATAAATTTCCACCCATGACACTAACCTCCTACAAGAGGGTTTAATACCGACAAATGATTGGTGCCAAAACCACTGATTAAAAACTTAGTGCAAAGAAGTGCATTATAGTGCCTTTTGGAAAAAGTTTTATTCAAGCAAATTACTCCAAGACACCATATGGGAACATATGTAGACAGTAATCTGGCCAAAACATAGTCAAGGTAGTAAGAAAATCATTTTGTGTTGCCCATACGCAAGGGTATGGCATTCAGGTCTAAGGAAGTTATAGTACCATTCTACTTGGCCTTTATCCGACCAATCATTGTGTACAGTGCCCCCTTCAGCATGTATCTGTTTAGGCATATGCAACAGTTGGACCTCCCACAGAGGTTGCTCACCAGGGAATCCAGGGTATTAATAATACACTGTCATGTGCAGATAGGCTTAGATCCCTGTCTGTATAATCGGTTTCCTACAGGCTGTTGAGAGGAGAGATATGTACTTGGTATGTAAAGGATCCTTATATCCTTCTGTAGCATTTGCACATCTGCAAAACAAGTAGCACTAGAAACACTAGATCCAGGGATTTGAACTTTACTTGTGACATAAATAGAACATGCTGGTGAGACAGATAATTCGTCTTAAAGGATTCCCATGCTGTGGAATAGGCTCCCAATCTATGTGAAGCAGAGTTAAAATGTAACCTTCGCCACTGGATGTAAAATGACAAATTCTTCCCAGGGCTGGCCCCATGCCTCTTATAAACAGAGGCCAACAGTAGACCTTCCGTAACAAACCCCCCACATAACTTTTTAGCAACCTGCTAACATACCCCTTCTAACAAATATACCCCCCCACCATTAAGGTACACACTTTACCAGATATTGCTGGTGGGTTGGATTGCATGGCTAGGTTTATAAAGGCCCTGGTGGTCTTTAGCCTAGTATATACCTATGAACCTATGTTTAAATATATCACAGCTGCAGTGCTAGCACCTTCCCTCCATCCTCTCTCTTTTTTCCTGCACTTCTCCTGACTGTAAAAGGATACTTAACTTTTACTTTTGCACTTCTGACATGACGTGACAACATGATTTTTTTTACTTTAGAGTTTAGGTTTCAGCCTCCCTTTTTTTCGGCTGTAAAGCTCTGAGATTTGGCACAGGTTTAAGTCCCTCTTTTATATCCACATGTAATCACGTAAAGGGGTAGGTGTACAGTGCGCAAGGAAGGAGCCTGAAGATTTGTAGACTGACCAGATGTCCGATTTCCCGTGCATGATGTGTCCCATATAGTTATGGCTACTGCAACAGTGATCTGTTTAAACATCTACTGTTATGTTAAGAAGTTAACTTTAACAATTGTACTTTCTTCTGATCACTGTTAAGTGTAGTAAAAGCAGAACTGGTAAGGATGTAATATGATTGGGACTGCAGCCCCACCCCCCCCCACGCTGTGTAGAACCACTTGCCTGTGGTGCTTTAGAGAAAAGATGCAGATTTCAGTGTGGAGGAAAATAATCTGTTTGGATCTTTAAGATATGTGAAATGCAGTTGAATTCACATAGAATCATAGGAAGTTACAAGGCTAATGGCCCTAGAGCCCTTACAACAAGCCTAGCCAAGTTCTGCCCTTATTTTCATGATCAGCACATATTGCCCCTGTCCAAGAGGGACACAGGTGGAACCCCCGGGGTGAATTTACACTTACCCATCCCATCGTCCAAACTGACTTTGAAGAGGGCCAATGAGCTGCTCTGTTTGACATGAAGTGGGTGTCTGTTCCAAAGGTATGGTAACCTCTGGGAGACAAATCTGTCCATCCAGCAGATTCTGTTGAT
The DNA here is from genome assembly GCF_019279795.1 of Protopterus annectens. Taxonomy (NCBI): domain Eukaryota; kingdom Metazoa; phylum Chordata; order Ceratodontiformes; family Protopteridae; genus Protopterus; species Protopterus annectens. The sequence continues at coordinate 451,605,777 of NC_056746.1, read as the reverse complement.
GTTGCATCCACGTTAAGGTCTTTAGAGTGAATAACCCGTGTACCATTTGACTTGTGGATATGCAGCATTTCCAATAAAGCAGGGTCTGAGATTGCTTTGCGTGCAAGGCAGAGATTGCCTATGAGTAGTCTGTATGAAACAAAATAGTGATAGTTATTTCAGACAGTCTACATAGGACAGATGCTGAAAACCTTGAATTTTCCTTGAGGAACCTTTGTGGTCTTTCCAGTTGCTGCAGGTGCTTGGAAAGGTATATACCAAAAGGGGCATTGTACTTCATTATTGGCCTGATGAGGGAATAGTACAGGGAGGTTATAACTTTTTTTTTTTTCTGGAGACAATTCTCTTACTTATGAGATGAGCAATATAGAATGCCCTTTTTACTACTGTGGAGACATGATGGTCAAAAGGTAAGGTTGTGATCAACCTGTGTGCATAGGTCTCTCACCACTGAGTACAAACTTAAGGTGTTGCTATTGATTTGGTAGTTAGCAGGAACATCGCTCTTACCGAAAGGGATGGTAATACATTTTTTTGCATTGAGTTTAAGGCCATGACTTTGCCACCAGTCATTTGTTTGTGTAAGACAGTCTTGTAGGATGTTGACATCATTTGGAGATTCTATGCCCGCTCCCAGTTTGCAGTCCTCCGCAAACTTTGTTAGCCACAGACCTTTAGTTTTTGCTTTGTACTTTGGAGAAAGATTCCAAACAGTAGATGTCCCAGGACTGATCCCTGTGGAACACGCCACTGGTTACAGGTCTGCTGTTAGAGGTGACTTTCCCCTATTTTGACTGTATGGGTTCTATCACTGAGCCGGTTAGCGACCCATCTAATAAGGGTGATACCTAGCTAGGTGAGTTTGTCAGAGATGCCCGAGTGGAGGATAGTGTCAGATGCCTTGACTAAGTCTAGGTATGCTGTATGCACAGATTTCCCCTCATCCAGGGCCTTGGTGACCATCTCGAAGAAGCCCACCAGGTTTAACAGGCATGATATCTCTTTGACAAATTCAAACTGAGTAGAGTATGGTCACGTGTTTGGAGATCACCTATATCTTTGTTGATGAGGTCTATGATGATTTGCTCCATGGCCTTAAGTGCAGTCCTACCATACCATAACAGCTAGTGAACTGAAACTTAAGGCCCTGGCATGTGCATATGTGTTTACTTGTCAATTCTGGACATGGACTCTTTTGTGTGACTTCCATATGTCTGAAATATTGTTTATACTGCCAAATTAGATTATGCAAAATATGGCAATGCATAAAATTTCCCATCTTTTCCATGAAGACCAGCATAAATTGGATGCCAACTTTTACTTTTGGTGTAGCATTATTGTAGTACTCAACTTTATTGACATTCTGGGTAACTCTAGATGCCCCTTTAAAATTTTAAGATGTGTCTGCTAATATAAAAGTAAGCAAATGAAGAAAGGAGACCGTGCAGATGAATGGGGTAAAATAAAACAGAGTGAAACCTTCAGTTTTTTCAGGCTTACCTAACTAAGGGGGGGGGGTGACAGGTTTTTGGCAAAGATTGGCAGCTCTTGGTGATGAGACCTGGAGCTTCAGTCCACAGTAAGATTCACAGGGGGGGTTGGGACATTTGGCCAAGGCATTAGGGAACTTCCTGTACTTTTGATTAGGTGCAGTGGAATGTTTTACATTGACCTGCACTACTACCAATTCAAGCAGATGCTACCTGTGTTTTACATCTCATCTGAAGGATAACACTTTTTTCATATGCCCCACTGTTGCACTGCACTGTCAGTAGTCCAGTCACCTGGAGTGAGAACAGAACCCACAGCCCTCTGGTTTTTCATTACCAAAAATGAATGTGCTATCTGTTGAGCCACTGATACTATATATGTTATGAATAATTACATCTCATTTAGTAGTCACATGATTAAGTGAACCTAAAATGCATAAAACTTTGGGAGGTTGCATCTCAAAATAACACAAAGTTGTAAAAGTCTGCACACATTTTTGTATGGTGGGCAAGCCTTGCGCCTCCTGATTTTTTGTGTGCGAGTCTGAGTTGTTGTCTTTGAAGCGACTTATTTTCTGTTTTATGAATTTATTCATTTAATAGCCTGGTTTAAGTTTTGTGTGTGTGCATGTGTGTGTTTATACGCACAGAGGTGTGCATGTGTTCATTGTTTTTTTAAATGTATACACTTGACAGATGACTTGAAATTTCTGTAGTAGAATGCTGGACTGTATGTATTTGAGTACTATGAATATGTTGTATGCACTAATACCTGAACATTCTTGAAGGAAGCAACTTTTCAATCTGTAATTCTTTTTCTCCTGCATAACTGTTTGTGTCACTTGTCTTAATCCTTGCCTAGATCTTAGAGGAAGCTTGAGGGAGGGCAATAACTCTTCTTGCATACAATATTGCAGTAACTGCAGGGTGCAGAGAAGTGTAAGCAATTGTCAAATTCTTATCAAACAGATAATACTCAGTTAACTATATTATTGCGTGATTTTCCATCAGGCAATAATATTTAATTGTATATATTTGTTGTTGTTGTTTTTCTTTTGGCTTTTCCCGGTTAGGAGTCGCCACAGCGGAACTCCGGTCCGCTAATGATTGGCAGATTTTTTTTTACGGGTGCCAAGGTGCCAGCTCGATGCCCAACCTTCAGCAAAGGCACGTCCATAGTACATGATTATATACCAAGAAGTAAATGAAATATCAGAGAAGTTGATTGGTGAAAAGCAGTTGAACTACTTTCGCAATGTATTTATACTACAATTGTAACTCAGTCCAGCATTAAGTTACCAACATTTCTGTCCAAGATGCTCAATGTATTGTAGATTCCATTCACGAATTTGTTTCAGAGATTGCTTCTGTCTTAATTCCACCTTCTCACTGGCATCTGAGATGTGACCCAAGGGCTATTTTCTCTTGTGACTTCAAGGGCTACTTTCTCCCTGGCTTCTCAAATTCTGATACTCCATGGTATATTAAGGGAGAAGACTCTATTAGGACCCCAATCTTTGATTGGCTAATAATATATGACAGCCTTATTTTAATAAATATGAATTTTACTATGCTGTGCTGGCAGGAATATAAAATTTGTCTGACCTTTTCCTGTCCTTTTGTTTCTGAATGACGACACATGATGCACTTCTTTCAAGTAAATTGTATCCTGTATGTCACTCGGCCCCTCTCATTTGCTTGTTGTCATTTTAATGACCCAACCCCAATTGTGTTTCTTTTTTCCTGTAGATGGTCAGTGTGCAGAAGGCAAAGTGTTTAGAATTACAACAGAAGTTAATGAATCAAGAACTGCAGGTGATGACTGTGAACAGTGAGAAGCAGCAGTTGGAAGAACAGCTGGAAATTCAGTGCAAGTATGATTCCTTTGTTTGCCAATAATTTAGCATTTCCTTTTTATGCTTTTAATTCTGCTGAGCACTTAGATTTCACTGCTTCAAAGCCATGTACCCCTGGGGATATGTCTGAACTACATTTTTGCAGTATTCTGTGACTTAATACTTTAATCCACCACCTTTTGCTTAATACTACACCCAGATTAGCTTGTATATTTTAATATGCAAGCTTTTAATACCTATTTTAGAGTTAAAGTTCCCTCAGAGAGGCTTTACCATGAAGGGTACGAATTTTATGTGCTATGTGCCTGCTTAAGCTGCTGCTTTTCAACACAAAGTATTTTGATAGCAATAATAGTAGAATTAGTCATTTGTCTAGTGGCCTTACACACATTATTTCTCAGAAATTGTTCTGGAATTTAACAAACTTAAAAACCTAACACAAAGAAATGCAAATATATTGTGAACAATAAAAGCTACTAAAATAGTACAACAGCAGTGTTATCAGTAAAATGTCGTCTTTGCATTGATATCAGTAAGTATAGTCACAGAGTGTACATGAATGCTATCATATATTATTATGGTTACACATCCAGAATGATATTTTTATGTAATATTTCAGAAACAAATTGTCACATCTTGGAAACTGTACAACTTGGTTGTATTTTGTCAACTTACATTTGTTAGCTAGATATAAGGTTTAACAGGACAGCAAAAAGTTTCTTTCTGTGTGCATGCTTATTAAACTGTTTATAGAAATATGAAGAATTATGTTTATTTGTATAATTAGCAATATAAATAACCCTGAATATTTCTCAAGATGTCCAACTTAGAGTACACTTATTAATGACAGTTTTCTTCAACATAATCTAGGATTTCATCTGATGCTGTGCAGTAGTTTGTCACCCAGTTTTAGAAATATTAAGTTCATGTTGGAATATTTAATATTTTCAGTTGCTAGCAACTAACTACCAATATCTCCAGTGAAGTATGCTGTAATTGTACTTTCTTCACCCAGGGTATTTCACACCATGACCCTCAACATGTAGGTCTCCCAGTTATGAAAATATGAATGCAACTATGACAATAATGAATAATAAGGGGGAATCATTCATTTCTCCATTGTAGAAAATCCGAGATTAACAAACTTGGTATAGTTTCATAGGTAGGTACTAGGCTGTTGGCCCTAGGGCCTATATAAGCCTGGCAAAAAAGGTACACTGGCTTTCGCCACCCAAGAAAATAATTTTCCTGTGCTCCTGTCAAGCAGAGCCGCAGAGGTGATTCCCCAGGGTGAATTTCCTATTTCCCATCCAATCATCAAGATTTTTCTTGAAGAGTGCTAATGAGGAGCTTTGTTTGATATCGATAGGCAGTTTGTTCCAGAGTATGGGGAAGTCTCTGGGACAGGAACCTATCCCTCCAGCATGTTCTGTTTATTGTAGTGACAAGGCTTAGGTCCCTAGAGCATGTAGCTCAGATGGATTGGGATTTCTTTAAGTGGAGCATGACAACAGCTCTGGGTTTGACATAGCTTTGTATGTTTGGCAGAGATTGCCTTTGAGTAGGTGATATGCGACGGAGTAAAGCTGGAGTTTTTTTAGATGGTCTGCATATGGAATCTGTTTGAGGCTGATAATCCTCTTTGTGAGGTATTTCTGCGGCCTTTCCAGTTGTAGATGTCTTGTGACGTATATACCAAAAGGGGTGTTGTACTTTTATAATGGGTGTAATGAGTGACAAGTAGAGGGGAACAATGGCCTCTCTTTTCTGGGATGAGAAGCCTTTTGTGATGGTGTGCCACACAGAAGGATTTCCTGACACTGTGACGATGTGATTAACAAAGGAGAGGCTACTGTTCACCTGTGTCCCAAGGTCTCTTATCACACTTTCGGTGTTAAGTAGACTACCACCTATGTGGTAGCTCATGGGTACAGAGTTTTTACCAAAGGAGATGACAATTGACAATGCACTTTTTGGAATTGAGCTTGAGGCCATGGCTTTGACACTAAGCATCTGTCTCCGTGAGGCCCTTTTGTAGGATGTCCACTTCGTTAGGTGTTTCGATTATGGCTCCTAGTTTGCAGTCATCTGCGAACAACTTTAGCCAAAGACCTTCTGTGTTAGCCTGTACTTCAGAAAAGTAGATATCAAATGGGAGAAGACCAGGACTGAACCCTGTGGTATTCCACTTGTCACTGGTCTGAAGTTGGATTTGGAGTCTGCGACTTTCACAGTGTGGGTTCTGTCAGTGAGCCAGTTGGCAACCCATCTTGTGACATAGGGATTTATACCTAGTTTAGTGAGTTTATCTATAATTCCAGAGTTGGGGGATGGTGTCAAAAGCCTTGACAAGATCTAGATAGGCTGTGTGAACCACCTTACCCTCGTCTACGGCTTTGGTGTCTGCTTCAAAGAAGTCTATCAGGTTTAGGAGACATGATCTGCCTTTTACAAACCCGAACTGGGTGGGGTCCAGAGTTCGGAGATTACCAATGTCTTTGTGTATAAGATCCATGATGATACGTTTCATTGCCTTGCAGACCAGGCTCGTTAGGTTAATGGGGCGGTAGTTCCTGGGGTCTGTGGTGGCTCCCCCTTCGTGGAGTGGGATAACCATTGCTGTGCGCCATTCAGTGGGCACAAAGCCTGAGGTTGAGGCTATGATTGAACATGGTGCTTAGGTGGGGTGCTAGTTCATTCTGCAGTTCGTGTAGAATGCAGCCTGGGATGTTGTCAGGTCCCATGGATGCTGTGTTCTTGGCTTTGGAGAGTGGTTTTTACCTGTGCAGCTGTGATCACAGGAACTTTGCATTCTTCCGGTATAGAGATGGGCCCTTTAGGGGGTGATAGGTTCAATGCCAACTTTACCGCCCATCTGCCAGGATGTTGGCAATATCAGTTGGTTCTGTATTTTTAGTGCCATTGTGCTGTAACTTAGAGCAGATCTGAGTGTTGCCACTGAGATTCTTGACATAGCTATAGAATTCTTTGTGGTTGTCTTTAGAATCAGTGGCAATTTTGTTTTAGTCACTAGCTTTGGAGGATTTTATGAGGGATCTCAGCTTATTACTGAGGCTGACCAGGGAATTCCTCCAATCATGGGATTTTACTCTCTTTTGCAACAGTTTCTTTCTTCTGTTGTAGAGTTTGTTTATGGCAGTAGACCACCAGATTGGCTTCCTTTTTTTGGAGGATAGCATCTTGGTTCAGTTAGGGATAGCACGATCCATGCAGTCATGTAAGTGCTTATAAAGTGCATTTGTGTAGGTTCAGCAGTCATACCTCTATTGCCCATCTGCATGGGTGTTGTGAAGTTTGCCACTTCTCTCAAGAATGTGAAGTTGGCTTTGGAGAAATGTTTTATGGTGGTTTCCCTGATCGGGGGTGGGATGTGGATATCTAGGGTGATTAGCTTGTGGTCGGGTCTGACCAACGAGGAATTGACCTCTGGTGTGGAGCACCGGTCGCCCATGTTGTTAATGACCAGGTCTAGGATATTGCTGCCCCTGGTGGGGGTGTGGATAGGTTGATTCAAGGCATTGGAATTTATGAATTCCATAAAACGTTGAGCAAAAGAGTTCGCACATGAGTAATTTTCAAAGTTAATTATGGGATAGTTGAAATCATCCATTATTAGGGTGTTGGGTTGTACCCTAGTATTTTCCAGTGTATCAAGAAATGAGTGGGAATCTTGGGGCATGGTTGGGGGATCTGTAGCAAGTTACAATTTGGATTGCGGTCTTGCCCAGTGTTAGTTGCACTTGGATAATCTCGGATGCATTATGCTGAGCAATTAGCCTGGAGGTGTGGATATCCTTAACTCATTCACTCCGGAGCAGCTCAGAAAAAGCTGCCTGTCTAATTCCACCATAGGAACAACAGTGCAGCTTGAGCTGATTTTCATTAAATCCATTTGTAATAGCATACAGAAAACAAATGTTCGTAACTCTTTAACTATAAGAGCTAGACTAAAAATGTAAATGTGAAAGTTGTTCCACAGACACTGACCTTTCCAACAGTGTAAATGTTGATGGTGCATATCAAAGTCATTATTATTTATCTGGCAAGGAATGTTGATATTGTGCATATTTTTTACCTTTTTGGAAAAGCAAAGCACAGTATCTTGGTCGATGTACCATGTAGACCCATACAGTTTGTATTTAATTTGTTAGTATGAATGTCTGCTTTAAAATGATACCTTAACCATTACTGTGTGATGCTCCTTTACAGAGATATTCACAGAAATATGATTAATATAATATTTCTCATAATTGTTAAATAAAGCATCATATCTCATCACCTGTAACAGACAGAGCCTACATATCTGTGTAGAAGTTGTGCATCTCAGTGTCAGCTTCGAAGTGATGGATCATCTGTATCATCATCTTGCTCCCTTGCAAAGATATGGGCATAATAATGAGAAGTATTGGAAATGTATAATTTTCATAGTCCTAAAAGACTAAAACTGTGATATCTGTACATCTGTACAGTGCACAGACACAGTTCTTTTACCATGCTGTAAGGAGTAACACTGTCCTCAAACTGAGGTATTACTTGGCACGCTGACATGCTCCCTTGCAAAGTTATTTACCAAAATATGAAAAAAAATCAATTTGTATAACCATAAGTCCAAAACTAACTTTGATATCTGTACATGTGTACAACATACAGGCACAATTCCTTTACCATGTTGGAAGTATGAATTATGTCTTCAAATTGAGGTATTACTTAGCACATTGAGATGCTTCCATAACCATATGTCTGAAACAAATTTTGATATATGTACATGTGAACAATGTGTACAACCTAAAGGCACAGTTATTTTACCATGTTGGAACTATGACTACTGTCTTCAAATGAGGTATTACTTACCACATTCAGATGCTCCCTTGCAAAGTTATTTACCAAAGATTGACAAAAATCATACTTTCCATAACCTAAGTCCTAAACAAACGGTTATCTGTACATGTGTACAGCATTCAGACCCAGTTGTTTTAACATGTATACAGGTATTGTAAATATACACATTCTTGGTGTAGCCAACATACTGCTGAATGTGTACATGTAAAGAGAAAAAGTAAGGTAAGGACCGCCACTCCACTAATGAATCCAGGACAGGCATGGGACTTTAGTGGCATGCAAGGCCATCTGATCTGTCCGATACCTGTGCTTGGCTACCCACTCAGCTGATACCACTACAGTCTCATGACTTCCTCCAGTGTCAGCTGTCTTCCTTACCTATGCCTTTTCTCTTTACATGTGTCCATTCAGCAGTGGACCTAAGAGATAAAGTTCTGTAATACTAAGCCCTTCCTGTCATCTAAACTCTACACATGCCTGATAAAGAAGAATAAAAAATGAAGTATTGCAGGATGGTTGCTGACATATTCAATTGTACATGGTAGCACTCTCCTGAAACAGTTGTTCTTTCTCGGCATCTTCACCATCATCTTCCCACAGTTATTTGCCAAACTCAGAAAAATATCATTTTACACAACACAATTCATAATGGAGTTTTACTTGCCATTCTGGTCCTGCTTGGTCATGGGTGTGTTCCATTCTTCTCACAAGCTGCGTGTTGCCAGTCCTACATATCTCTCCTCACGCCATTGTGGAGGTCAGTCAAGAACAATGCAATGCCCTCCTCAGTAAGGTTAATGCCATCCCTTCTGAACAGGTGAGCATCTTCTGCATTGATGCAGTCATGGCAGATTGTAGATCCACTGACCCTGTGCATCAAGCCATGCATGAACCCATTCTTTTAAACATCTGGCCTTGTGCGCTGCCTGCTGACTGTTTGCTGTTTTCCATATTTGGCGAGGAATTACGTTAGACCACACAAAATGACAACGTGGCCACCACAACTGCAGTGTTCAAAAATTGCTCTTAGTTGAAACCGTAGCCTTCCGAGTGGTTGACTGATGACATCATTCCCTCCAATGTGCAGCACAATGATGTCAGGCTCAGGGTAGATGGGAAGACTTCTGTTCCAACAACTGCAGTACTCCGCTCCAATGCACACCTCTTCTTGCAATCCAGTATACCTTCACACTGGATGTGGGGAAGCTCTAGTTGTAGTGGTTTTCAGTTATGGAGGTCTGGTTGGCAGCCCAGTGAATGTAGGAATGGCCACATACCCACACTCTCACTTGTTGTTCTACTCGTGAAGCCATGTCAGTGTCAGAAGGTGGATGAACCTGCACAGGAAAGAAAATGCAAATGGATTACTACGGAAGTTTTGGACAGATGTATTGGAAGACTGTATATGTGTATCATAATGCATTACCTGGTTAGCCCATCCAAATCTTCACTTCTGTCCACAGGGACATTATACTTTTCATAAGGTACATAAGTGGTGATGACGCTGCAGAGGTACATACCTACCACCTGTGAAAACACCAAATTACACACAATGACAAACAAAGGTTGGGAGGATGGCCTAATGGTTAAGGTGTTTGCCTTATGAACACAAGGTGCAAAATTTGAGTCTCACAAGTGATAATTGGCTAGGCTTAAAATGGCTTGTAAGGGCAGTTAGCTTAGTACTAACGTATGACTGCCAAGGGGGCACAGAAAGGGCACATGTAAATGGGAAAAGCAGGGTAAGGATCGCCACTCCACTAATATGCCGAAGACAGGCATGGGGCTTTATCTCATGGGCGTCTGAAGTGTCCCATCTGAAGTGTCCCATACCAGTGCTGGCTACCCACTCAGACTGCTGGTAGCAGCAATGACTCCCGATTGCATGCAATGCCAGCACTCTGCCTTACCTCTGCCTTTTCCATTTACATGTGTCCTTTCGGCAATGGCCATAAGGACTGAAAGGGGGAAGCTAATGTAAAACCTCTTGCCCTGACTTGCATACATTTACTACACATGAAGGGAGGGAGACTGAGTGGAGACCTACACCAAGACAACATGTGAAAAGACCAAGACTGACCCAGGCTTTGGTTTTTTTTTTTTTTTTTGCATGTGTCCTTTCCCGGAAGGAAAAATTGCATCACAGTGGCATCCCTGACGCCATGCTTACCTAGGACAGCAGCATTATGGGACTCCAAGTTCCCAACTGCAATCCAGGTGGATCATAAGATCCATGATGGCCAAGATTGGGTTACTATGTATATAATGTTATAATGTGTGTGTGTGTGTGTGTGTGTGTGTGTGTGTGTGTGTGTATATATATATATATATATATATATATATATATATATATATATATATATATATATAGTGTGTGTGTGTGCAAGTACATTATGTACATACATATATATCCATATACGGGTCTATATTAGAACATTTGTGTTTAATAGTTCAAATAAAGTTCGACCCTTAATGATCCAACTATTAAAACATCGGATGTTCGTAATAAAAAATTCAAAAAGAAAAACTAAAGGGTGTAGGCAGGGGGGCAAACTCACAAACAGTGGCTAATCTGCAGTGTATGTACTGTACCTGTGTACTATGTATGTATTCTACCCATGTTCCAAATTTCAGTTGTACATCATAAATCGATTAATTACCTTTATTTTTAAATTAATGTTTTTTTGTTTGTTCACTCCACTGTAACTGTTGATGTGCCGCATACCACTGTAAAAACATGTCTTTTGTAATTTGTGTGTATAACTAAATGTATTTGTAATTTTTCTTTGTGGAGCTTTTCTCCATGGGCCTCTGCAGAAAAAGGGCCTTTTCGGCTCAGTCAGAAACCCCCGATTAACAAATGTAAAATAAATAAAATGAATAAATAAATATACCAACCCCGAGATCGCACTACATTGAAGTAAACGGAAATCTCCCGTTATGGACATTTCCATTTACACTTTCGAGATTCTGAGCATTCGCTATTGTCGTGTCGACAATATCAGATTCGATATTGTCAGCTTTCGACAGTGTAATGTAGACCCTCATATACACACAAATAGATATAAATATAGATATATATCTATATATAGATATGTACAGGAATAAAAAGTCAAGGGTTTCCAAGGGTAGGTAGTTGATGAAGAATGGGGGGGGGTGGCTTGCAATGACTCCAAGCAGAGAAAAAACACAATCTGGCTTGTGCATTCATCAGTGTGATAATGACTTCTACTTATGTGAATAATAGTGACAGCTGCTGGGAGTTTTACCTGAAAAGTGATAATGAGCCAGTGCTATATTGTAACTTAACTTATTGCTAATGTGATAATGACCTGCCTTTCATTACTGCAAAGTTATGCATGCTCAGACACAGATGATAATTGCTGCACATAACCTGTTGAGTAGGCATTCATTACATTACCTTGTGCAAAGTTGCTGCACATAACCTGTTGAGTAGGCATTCATTACATTACCTTGTGCAAAGTAACACAGACTCATTATCATTGGTAAGGAGAAGACCCGAGTAATTTAGTAAAATATTGTAACACTGAACCCTTCCTCCCACCTAAATTGCACACATTATTGACAAAGTCCAGAAAAATTCCCAAAATATAACAACTCCATGCTGGTAGTGGTCCGAAAGTAATCACCTTTATCTCACTCAGACAACTACTGAGTATAATCAGAAATGCAATAAGCCTAGACAGAATCTCAACCTCATGTGGCTGATCAGTCTATGAATTACTCCAAAAAGTAATAATTCATGTTCTCACCTAACCATCCCTCTGATTATAATAACACACAAATTCAAAAGGTAGAAATATTGTCCAAAATATCTAGTTGAGCAATGCCAAGATTCTGAAAACAAAGAAAAGTCGGACCTAAATTCTGCATGAAAACCATGGAAGTTTGTTAAAAGTGTTGTCACCAGGTCACGGATTGGGGTCTTTTATTGAAATGCATAATAGAGAACAAGCACATAAACCATATACCAAAAGAAAATCTACATAAGGCAGTATCCAAGGAATACAGACTGGACAATATGATTTTCCACCTCACAGGAAAAAAAAAAATAGTCCTTTGTGTTCTAAACTTAGTTTATATTATTTCTGTAAGTAATAAGAAATACAGCTAATAGTCATTCATTAAAGACATGTAAGATAACAGTTTGGTAAGATAAACACGTATATATAGCATATTCATATAATGGTACAAGTTGTTTACAAAAATAAATCTTTAATTTATGATGGAGCCACCATGTGGACCAAGTTGTACTAAAAGGAACTAATGAGAGAGTCTGTTTACAAATGGATTTGTACATAAAAGTCATTCTGCAGTATAACAAACCCAGTACTTATGCCTGGAAGGGTGGGTATTAATAATGTCTAATGGTCAGTTCCCTGTGCTTTCTCCTATGAACCTGGTGAATTTGGGCATCCTGAGGCAATGTAGCAACTCCCTCATGTACACTGAGAACCCTCTCCTCTTACCTCCCAATACTCAGACTTGTGAGAGATGCACTTATACTTCCAAATTGGAAGCTACCCACTCTCCAGCCAAGACTGGAATAGCTGGTCAAGAGGAGCAGGTCAACAGTCGCACCACACCATATGGAACACACAGCCCTCCAGAACACACACCAGCACTGCTCTGTTCCACCAGAAGGACAGACCACGTATACAAAACACAGCTAGATACTAGTGTGCCTTTTTTAAAATTTCAGTGCCTGGAGAAAACTTGGTGGTCAGTTCTTAGTATTCAAGGTCTGATGCAAGTCCAAAGTAGAAACTAAATCAGGTTTATTTTACAAAAAGCATACAAAGTTCATCAAACTGCACAACAATGTAAAATCATTAATATGCAAAACCCAGAAATGTTCAAATTTGCCATAAACTGTATGTCAAAACAATCCTAAGCAGTTCTATAATAGCATAGCAAACCTATTCTCTTATGGAAGATATTAGACACCTATGATAGCTAGGAATATAGTTATAAGAACTTTTATACCATCCCACATTCAGACATCATTGATATTCAACTGGGTTGGTTTGTCAATACTTGGCATATACTTCTTGTAAGTGTAGGCCAAAATGGAGGGGCTGTGACTACCCAAGTTTTCAGATGACAGCAATTTAGGTGCCATCATGGAATCCCCTAGCGATGTCAGTGTACTTTAAAAGGGGTTAACACAGACCAATGTTTGGTGCCAAAGCCATGGTCTTAAAGTTTTTTTTGTTGTGTCTTTCGGCTTTTCTAAATGCTAAAAAAATGCATCATCACCCACCTTCAGTAAAATCAGTGTCTTTGCTGGTTTTAAAATAGACGACAACACCCCAAGTACCACTTCAGTAGCGAGAGACCTGGGAACACAAGGTGACTGTGACCTCAACTTTGACCACCAGCTGTCTACTATAGTGAGGAAGGCATTTTATGTTCACCTGCTTAGCAAAGGCATCACACCTCAAGAACAAGAGAGGTTGTAACTCCATTGTACTATTCCCTCATCAGGCCTATTATTAAATCCAGTACTCCCTGTGGTACATAGGAACATAGGATCGGAAGTAGTTAACTTCATTTGATCAGCAACCTGTGGGTATCTGATCCGATTTAGATCCGAGCTGGCAGCTTTCCTAGCCAAAGATCCAAGCTCCTCCCTTACCCGTAATGCCTTGCCACCTCCCTCTAACCCTCAGATCTCTTTTGCCGCGGCTTCTTTAAGCATCTTAGAATGAGCTCCTAGCGTGGCTGTTGTGAGTTTAAAGTTTTTTACACTTTTCTTCTGTCAGAAAATTTTCTAAACTGTGTGTGTGGTTCCCTTCTCTCCCTTAGTACTTTTTGGGTAGTTTAAAGTTTCTTAGTCTAGTTAAAAGTTAATTCCTCCTCCCCCTCTGTCTGTGTGTGAAGGTGTGTGCATGTGGGCCTGTTCTTTTCCCTTTTCTTAAAAATGTCTGAAGGCCCAAAAGCTATGTTTTCTAAATGCTCCAAGTGTGGTCATAAGCTGTCTCCAGCGGATGGCCACACTCTGTGCGTTATTTGCCTGGGTGTTGATCATCTTTCTTCGGGCTGCACTATTTGTGCAGCCTTCAACCCCAGGGCTTTGAGGGATAGGAAGACTAAGCTAATCCTTGCGGGCCTTTTGCCCCCTGATTCCACTTCGTCCTCCTCCCCCTCTGTGGCACCAGCCGCGGCTGTTCCACCTACCGCCCCCGATCCCCTGGCCAGGACTCAACCTCCCTCTTTGGTCCAGGAGGAAAGGGATGGCAGAAAGAAAGATAGGAAGGACAAGGAGCGGGAGAAAGATAGGCACCGTAGCCACAAGAGGCGGACCGAGTCAGCTACATCGGCCCCACAGTCTAAGCAGCTTGCCTCTCCCCTTAAGGTCTCCAGGTCTTCCCCCTCCTGGCTTTGTTCTCCATGTTTCTCCCCTAGCCGGAGGAGGAGACCCGGTCACCTTCGAGGTCGTCTAAGTGGCCTTCACGGCCGGTCTCAGTGGCCTCATCTAGGTCAACCAGGAGTCTAGCCGACGCAGACATGGACTGGATGATGCGTCGATTTCTTCAGACCCAGCTGCAGATGGGAGTACTCTTGCCCCCCCCCCGGGGGGGAGCTCGACCCCCTTTTTCGGCCCCATTGCTCCTTCTACGACCCGCTATCTGGGTTCGGAGCTTTCGGATCCGACTAGCTTTGGAGCCGGGGTAATGTCGGCGCCGGCAGTGTTTCCTACTTCGGCGCCGACTGTACCCTCGAGTCTGTTGGATCCTTTTTCAGATCCGAGCTCTCGGGGCCGTCAGTCGAGTGTCTGATCCGGAGGGGTCAGTGGGCCTTCGGCTCTGTTGAGGTCGGAGCGCACTACTCTTTCAGATCCGATCGGGTCATCTCCGGCTCAGATCCGCATGTCTGATCTGAGGGGACTGCTTTCGGATCCTAGGGAGAGCACTTTCGAATGATTTGAGGCCCCAGGCTCTTGCTATGGATCCACCCACCATTCCCTCTCAGACGGGCCTGTCTTCCATCATCCGGCCCCAGGGACAGCCTGCGCCTACTTCCCAGATGGTTCCTGTAGAGGAACAGGACATTGTTGGTGAGCCCTCTTCGGACAGCCCCCCCCGAGGAGGTCTCTCACAAACAAAAGTGCAAGAGGAGGCACTTGGACTCACCCGAGTCCCTCACAGAAGACACGGACTTAGAGGAAGGGGAAGGTTCCCCAATGTCATCCCCCGAAGACTTCTTCTTTGGAGACATTATGGAAATGTTTCGCATTAGAGGGGGGTGGTCAGCCCAAAAACCTTTCTCGGATGAGTCTGTGTTTCTGGAGGCGTTTGACGCAGGCCCATCTACCTCTTGGGTGTCCCCTCCCGCCGATCCCCTGGTGGAACTCATAACTACCAGGGCATGGAAGGAGCTGGACACCGTCGAGTCAATACCCAAGAGACCGGACAGGATCTTCAGCCCTCCCACGGACAGGACAGTTTGAAGCAAGGGTGCCACAGTGGATGCCATGGTGGCGGCGGCTGCCACTAAAAAGGAATTAGCACAGGAAAGTTCTTCGGTACATCCTCCAGACAAGGAGTCTCGGACGATGAACCGCCTCGGAAAGTGGATGTTCACTTTCTCTGTAAGGTCACTGAACTATATGGCACATGTAATTCAGCTCCAGCAGGACCTAATCAAAGAGTACGCTGGATCACCCCCAGAGTCCATGTCAGCCGAGGACAAACAGACCTTCTCAGCTCTAATGGCCACTCTTAAGTCGATTACTACTAACACATCTGTGCGGCTTCTCTCCCATGCCATGGAGGGAACGGCTAGAGCTAGCAGAACAGGCATTGTCTTACGTCGACAGAAAACACCAAAAACAAGAAGCAGTCAAGTAATAGGATGAAAAAGATAATCCATTTAATACATCCGTCCTGGTTCCTCGGCATTTCACCTTCAGTGGAACAAATAACCCTACAAACACATCCTCTTTTTATATGCTCATCAATTAATCCATTAAATTATTACTTCATTACATCACTAACCCTTGTGATGCTAACACTTCAAATACAATCAACAAACCACTTTATGTAAAGCAATACATACTTTTATGAAATACTTAATGCTGAACTGTGTGGAAAACAATACAAAATGTATTTAAAATATATTTAAATGCATATTAATTCATTCAAATTTCATAAATTCTTTACCACATGTTATATACCATTCATTAAATATTCACTAAATAAACTGTATACAATAAATAAACATATAAAGTATTTGAATACATATAAGTTCATTCAGATTTCATTAATATAACCTAAATACTTCACCACTACTATAATTTTTACACTATGATGCCACTATCTAAATTCTTTCCTCTGGGATACAATGTATGATACCCTAAAATCATTCTATATTCTAACCTGCTTAATTCAGTCTTAAAGTTTCCTGCACAGAAATGTGGTCTGGCCAATACACTAAATGAAAAACCCTCAATATTGTCATTATGTGTTTTGATAAAATGAGAGGCCACAGGACTTTCCATGTTTCCCCTCCTAATATCTCCCAAATGCTCTAAAATACGAACCTTAACCTTCCTGGTGGTTTGTCCGATATACCATAAGGGTGTGATACAGTCACAACCCAAAATGTATATCACCCCAGATGACAAGCAATCAAACCTCTCGAATGCTAAATATCTTTTACCATTTATTTTCATTCCATGCAAATTTTTCACCTTGTCACAAACCAAACGGCCACAACAGTGCATGCCAACATTCGCATCAGTAGAATATTCCAATTTTCTATTCAAAAGTTCTTTTAAATTATTGTACCTACTGTATGAAAATGTGATAGACCTAGGAAATAAATGTCCAACATTTATGTCATCACAGACAACATGCCACAATTCTTTAAGAATTTTTTCAACAACAATTGAAAAATCAGAAAATCTAGATACAAAAAATATATCTTCTTGTGCAGAAACAACCGATGACTGACAGCGAAAATTATGATATCCACCCCTTCTTAAAGCTTTAACTCTAAATAGCCTGTTCTTGATACCTAAAAGTGCAGTACTCTCATACCCTCTAGATGAGAGTCTGGTAAAGATTTCATCACACTTCTTCCCATAAATCTGTGTCC
Organism: Protopterus annectens; assembly: GCF_019279795.1. Classification (NCBI taxonomy): domain Eukaryota; kingdom Metazoa; phylum Chordata; order Ceratodontiformes; family Protopteridae; genus Protopterus; species Protopterus annectens. The sequence goes on along the minus strand of NC_056746.1, from coordinate 451,588,448 downwards.
GAGGTGTTCCTTAAAATTCTTTTATGTCGACAGGCCTGGCTCCGTCTCTTCGACTTTGTGGAACCCTTCAAGACATCCTTCGCGAACGCCCCTTTTGACAGTTCTACGCTTTTCGGCAAAACCATCCGCGAAACACTTCTCCAGAGCGATAGACGGGAAGACGTCTGCCGTTGGGATCCGCTTCTCGGCTCCTCAGAGGTCCTTCTCCAGGAACCAAAGAGGACAAAAGAAGACGTGGTTCCGGAAAGCTCAACAATCTTGTTTCGCTCCGGATCCTTCGTCCTTCAGAGGCAGAGGAGGACAGGGTGGACGCTGGCCCAGAGGCAGAGGGGGGCCAAAGAATTTCGGGTTGAGGGAACCCTTTTCCGATCGACCCGCGCAGCAACCCTGAGGGGTTGCCCGACTGCTCCTCTCTGGAGGCAGTCGGGGGCGCTTCTCGGAGCACCTAGCACATTGGGAGTCCATTATGACAGATCACTGGGTGCTCCGAATCATATCCAGAGGCTATTCAGTTCCATTCCTAACATCTCCTCCCCGGTCGGGGAGCCTCCCCGATGTCCCACCCAATCAGAGGGCGGTAGCAGCCTTCCAAATAAGAGAGCTGCTAAGAAAATGAGCCATCCAGCATGTCCCCTTTGGGCAATCCGGATCAGGCTTCTACTCCAGGTTCTTTTTGGTGCCAAAAAAGACGGGGGACTTGCGGACGATTCTCGACCTGTCCACACTGAACCTGTCCGTCGCCAAAGAAAAGTTCTGGATGGTCACTATTCAATCCATTCTCCCACTTTTACAGGAGAACGACTGGATGTGCTCGATAGACCTCAAGGATGCGTACTACCACATTCTAATGGACAGGCGATCCAGGAGGTTTCTCCATTTTCGGCTGGGAGCCAGACATTGTCAGTTCAGGGTCCTACCCTTCGGTCTCACTACAGCCTCCAGGGTGTTCACCAAGGTCATGGCAGTTGTAGGGGCCCACCTGAGGCTTCAGGGAATACAGGTCTTTCCTTACCTGGACGACTGGCTCCTAACCGCCCCCACCAAGCATCTACTATGTTCAGGCAGGGACTACTTCTTACATCTAGCCCACCATCTAGGGATCACGATCAACCACAAGAAATCCTACCTTCAGCCTACTCATATCTTGGATTTTATAGGGGCCAGGATAGATACTATACAATCCAAAGTCTTTCTGACGGAGGACAGACTCTGCACCTAAACCTTCACGTTTTGGCTCTTTTACAATCATCAGCCCCTCCAGCGGAATTGGTCCTGAGGACCCTGGGGTCCATGACAGTGGCCATCAACCTGTCACCGATCGTGTGTCTGAATACAAGAATCCTCCAATGGACCTTACAGGTCCAGTGGTCCATCCTACGTCATCCCCTGTCTACACCTATTCCCCTCAGCAGGGTTTGCAGGGAATCTCTACTTTGGTGGCTCCATTCTAGGGACCTCCGGGAAGGGTGCCCCTTCTCCATGTCCCCACCCTAAGTCACAGTGACCACGGACACATCTCTCCTTGGGTGAGGGGGGGGCATTGCATGGGCAGATCTGTCCAAGGCACGTGGAACACAGAGACCTCTTTGCATATCAATGTCCTGGAGATGAGGGCGGTGCTTCTAGTGTTGCAGGCTCTCCATTCCCTTCTTCCTCCAGGGACTATTGCATTTCAAACAGACATGTCAGTAGTCTGGTACATCAACAAGCAGGGGGGAACCAGATCTTACCCACTTTGCCAAGAGGCCATGAGAGTGTGGGAATGGGTGATATCCACCAACCGCTTTCTCATAGCAATGCACATACCGGGTCGGTCAAACATTCTAGCGGACAGGTTGAGTCGAACTATCCTCTTACCTTACAAGTGGTGTCTGAACCCATTAGTAGCGGAACAGATCTTCCTCAGATGGGGGTCAACCTTGCTGCGATCTGTTCACGTCGCCTTCGAACACAATGTGCAGTGAGTTCTTCACCAGGGGAAGCCCCAAGAGACACTCTGGTTCATGCTTGGCCATCCGGTCTTCTTTATGCTTATCCTCCTCTTCCGTTGATGACAAAATTCTTGCAGAAAGCTCGTTGGTTGGGGAGCAGGGTTATCCTCATAGCCCCATTCTGGCCTCGCCAAACCTGGTTCCCATGCCTACGGTCTCATCTAGTATATCCTCCCTGGATCTTTGATCCCATTCCAGATCTGATTTCTCATCCCTTGGGATTGAAGACCTCTGACCTGGACAACCTCAAGCTCTCGGCTTGGTTGATCCAGTTCCATTAGTGGCTAGGACTCCTGGTATCTCATCCTCAGTTAAGGCCATCCTGGTGGCCGCTCATAAGCCTTCTACCAGGAGAATCTACAAGAGTAAATGGAAGCGTTTCTCTATCTGGGTGGAGCATAGGAATTTAGATCCTTTTACGGCTCCTATCCCAGCAGTCCTCGACTTTCTATCCAATATTTTTCTTCAAGGGGCTAGTTCTTCTACTGTTAAAGTTCAGTTGGCAGCTATTTCCCACTTCCATGATGGAAACAATTTTGGCCCCCTAGCTTCCTCTAAGATTTGCAAGATCTTCCACAAAGAAACAAATGCGTTCCGGCACTATTAAGGCTGTCCTTTGTATCCCACTTCCTCTTGCTAGACCTCCGTTATAAATGCCAGCATAAACCACGAATAAACGGAGTGTGTAAAAAAAAAAAAAAAAAAAAAAAAAAAAAAAAAAACTAATTCTTTAATATAAATTAACAAAACAGACATAAAAGAACCTCAGATTTAGCGCTTTCATCTCCTAAGCGGAGACTTCTTCAGAATCTAATTGTAGCTAATACCAACAGTCTTTTATATTATTCTTAATTCCCAATAGTAGTTGAGTCAATTAAATAATTGCTTAATACAATGTTAAATTTAAAAGGGCAATTCATTTTCATGTTGAACCACATCAAATGCAATATGAAATACAGTATAAAATGTTCTAAACATGTTATTTGCAAGATCTTCCTGAAAGGAACCTTCCTGTTAAGACCCCCTGTTAAAGAATGCAGTTCCTCCATGGGATTTAACCCTAGTTCTTCAGGCTCTGACTGGCCCCCCCTTTGTGCCTGCAGCTTCAGTCGACTTAGTATGCATCTTGGAAAACTGCCTTCCTGATTGCTATTACCAAAGCTAGGAAGATATCGGAGTTTCACTCTCTTTGCAGTAAGCCTCCATACATCATCTTTCATAAAGACAGGGTTTTCCTCGGGACTAATCCCTCCTTTCTGCCTAAAGTGGCTTCCGAAGCCAACATCAACCAGTCCATCAATCTACCGGTCTTTCCTAATTATCAGAACAAAGGAGAGTATAGACTTCATTGGCTGGATGTACATAGACAGTTGCGATTTTACTTCAATAGAACAGCTGAATTTTGAAAATCAGATCAACTCTGTTTCATTTGCTAAGTCCTATCTGGGTAAGCCAGTGACTAAAGTAACCTTAGCTAGATGGATTTCCCAATGCACCCTTCTCACATACAGAAGCTCTGGTCGACCTGAGCCTCTGAGGGTTCGAGCTCACTCTACCCGTTCTGTGGCTACTTCTGCTGCCTTCTGGTCGGTTTTTTGGATGACATTTGTTCAGCAGCTACTTGGGCTTCCTCTCTTTTATTACACATTATAAATTGGATCTAATATCCAGAGGACGCACATCTTTTGGCTCTGCAGTGCTCCGGAATATCCTTCCATGAGGACCTGCCAAGTTGTTGGTAGCTGGGGACTCTGTTCCACAGGTTGCTGATCAAATGAAGTTAACTACTTCAGATAAAGAAGTTGTGTACTCACCATAATGTTTCATCTGAGTAGGTAACTTCATTTGTCAGCAACCAACCCTCCCTCCATCCCCCGGACCTTTAGTTCGTTCTTGAAGGCTCATGATATGTCACTTTCCAGATGACATCAGGTGGAACATTCAAGTAGTTTTTCTTTGTGTTATAGTAATGTTCTATGATACTATGGCAAACTCGATCTGAGGGTTAGAGAGAGGTGGCAGGGCATTATGGGTAGGGGAGGAGCTTTGAGCTCGGATCTTTGGCTAGGAAAGCTGCCGGCTCGGATCAGATACCCACAGTTGCTGACAAATGAAGTTACCTACTCAGATGGAACGTTATGGTGAGTACATAACTTCTTTTCATAGAAAGTTCCTGGGCTATTGGCCCTGAGCCCCTTAGAAACCTAGCCAAGAATTTAGCCCATGTTCTAACAACTCAGCACCGTATGCCAATGTGTGTAGCAGGGACACGGGTGGAATCCCAGGGGTATATTTTCTGTTCCCCATCCAGGTATCCAGGTAAAGGTTTAATGAGGTGCTCTGCTTTACATGGAGAGGGAGTGTATTCCACAAAAGGGAGAATCTGTCAGACAAAAATCTGCCCTGCCAACAAATCCTATTGTGAGGAACACCTCAATATAAACCATATTACCCCTGAAAACGAATACTCCTCTCCAGTACGACCATAGTGGAATGGCCATTTCAACTAGCTGCAGCTGACATATGTAGAGTAACACATCTAGAAGAGTTAAAGCTCATCCACCAAAAAATAGATCATTCACAGACAAGAGTGTGTGTGTGGAAATAGGGAGAACAAACTAAACTCCACAACATAGAAATGGACATGAAATCAAAAACATTTGCCCTAAAAACAAGGTGGCCAGAGTTGAAGGGTTCCACACTCACAGCAGATATAAAGATTCCTAACAAATACAGCCACCAGTATTGCACATACGGTACCACACTGAGATGCTATCATTTAGCAGAGACAGAATGTCCCACCTGCCAGACTAAGTGGATGTACAAACCCATGGCACTCACCCTGGCAAGCTTCTCAGGTGTACTGCCCAAGCTACCCAAGAGCATGAATGCCTCCTTAATCTGTGCTAGGAAAAGTGCACAAGCCCAGTGCAGTTAACCCAATCAATAAAAGTAAACAGAACTTGCTCCTGCTAATTTGGTCAAGCAAAGTGAACTTTGAGGTTGACATCCCCCCAGGTGAAAGATAACTGTAAGGCGTCCTACAGCTATGTCTGAAACCTGAAGAGCAGCACACAGCAATGTGCTGACCTGGTAGTTAATGGTGTCATCTAGACAAAGCCTGGGAGAGCCCGGGTGAAAGCGCTTGAGTGTATTTGTGGAACTGTTCCGTTTGTTTACTACGAGATTGGAATTAAATTTTATCCTAGCTACCTGTTGACTTTTTGCTGTTAGATTTGTTTTACCTGGTCGGTAACGTTTTTTATTCTTTTCGTTGGTTTCAATGGTGTCATATTCACCAAGCCTGGCAAAAAAGCCAACCTGTTAGCACACAAATTCAATTCCAACTTTACCCCCTCTCACCCCCAACCATCCCCCAAAATGACCCTCCAACATAATCCCTACTAGTATATAACTAAGGAGCACCGAACATCCGTCTCCTACAAAGTAAAGCCCAAGAATCCTTTACTGAGATAGAGAATTGGCTAAACAATTACCAACTGATACTAAACCCAAAAAAAACATAACTAATGCTACTCCACCCACTTCCATTGTGCATGACTGAAGTGCTCTTTCAACCCAAAGCATACTGTACATTTGTGTTATCAAATTCTTCTATAAAATATCATATTCTAATTCACTTATAAAGATAGTAAACAAACATATTTTGCATCATTGTGAATTTTCTGAAGAAAAAGTATGGCATTCTAATGTTTCACGCTTTGAATAAATATACATTTTTATGAACAGAAAGCATAATGCCTTAATGTCAGGAATTGACTGATTAATGTCCAAAGATTTACTAGAAAAATCAATTTTTTTTACAAGATATGGGTCAAATCTAGGAGTCAAAATCAGGGACACTTCAGAAGTATGCATATATATCGGAAGATCACCCCCTCATGCTGCAGCCCTAGTAATAAATCAAAACAAAACATTTGGAGATTTTGGTAAAGATGTTGGGAGGTATGATGCAGTAGAACCTGGGACAATATAAAGCATAATGGGGGACAGTGGTGCATTTTGAACACGTTATTTTAATTCACTTATAGTGCCAATAGAACTATATCATCAATATCTGATACTGACTATAACCACTAGTGATGTAGCAGAAAAATAAAAACTTTTGTAAGAGAAGGGCAAAAAATATAAGGCAAAAATCAGGGATAGTTTAAAAGCCTATCTAAACATTTTAAAATAGTATCGTCCCCCTTCCTCATACTACAGCCTAGCCCCTGTTAATACTCCAGAACAACTTCTGCAAAAAGTAGCTTTCATTTTCTCTATTCAAGAATCAAGGACCGAACCAAATGTTATGCGGGACAGTTGGCCAACAAACAGATACAATTTATTGTATAATATTCACTCAAGGTTATGTTATAGTTCACTCAAAGTTTTCAGAGCAATGCATTTTGCTTCAGAATGTATTCTCCGAAGAAAAATGTCTGACATTAACTGTTAATCAGGAATTTACTAATAAAACTTTTTGGAAGTACAGGGCACAGCTAGGAGGCAAAAAATGCATGTCATTACTGCAAGGTTCTGCATGCTCATATAAAGGTGATAATTGCTGCACATAACCTTTTGCACAAACATTCATTACATTCCTGGTACAGGTGTAATGTAAGACTGAGTCATTACCATCTCTCAGGAAAAGACCAGAGTCATACAGTAAAAGTTATATATTACTTATATATTATTAAGTCCTTCCTCTCACCTACATGTTACACATGACTGGCAAAGGCAGAAATATTGCCCAAAATATATGGTTGCTCCATGCCAGATTTAGTGTACAAGTAATAACACACTACCTGTTTTAATTCTTATATATTGCCCCTCTATAGCATTTTCAACCCTTATTTATAAAAATAACACGAGTTTCTAAGTTGGGGATAATACAATAAATTCCCTAAAAAATACAGTATGAACTTAGTATTGAATTATTTGATCTTTTATCTGACATTCTCATTACTTGTCTATGAAAACTCTATTAGTTATACAACATTACAAGCTGGAACTATGATCACCATTTCTAAAATGGCCAACTTTACATTTTATTTACACAAATAAGCACCTATAAATACTTAGAAGTCACAGTCCTATTTCTTTATTAAAAATGGACCAAAAAGTTGTGCTTTTCTGATAGAAATCATGAAATGCATACCGGAGTTTATAAATCCACAGCAGTTTAGGTTCAGTTCAAATAAGTCAGTGAATCTAGCTAATTATCCATCACAGACTATAAGAGTAGAAATACAAAGTAATGTCAATCAATACTAATAAAGCATTTGACCAACTGGGTAGAAAAGGCAAGTACTGCTGCTAAATAAATCAGAAGTACCTGATTCACTATACAACACAGTTTTTTTTTTTTTTTTTTTTCAATTATTCAGTACCAGTTAAGTATTGATGCTGACTTAAGGGTAAAACGTAGGGTTAAACAAGGGTGACCATGATTGCCCATACTACTCATTCTAGTATTAAATTCACTTATCCCTGCCTTCCAACAAAACAACTGTACTCGTGCTGTTATTACTGCAAATCTTTTTATGAAATGCTTATCTTATATATGTGATATTTTATTTAATTATTTCAGAACTGGAAGAACAGCATTCTTTTTCTATCCTAATAAAGTGGGTTCTTTAATTTATTCAGCTTTAACTCTTGACAGAAAAAAAAGTTTCAGATCCCTCCTGGAGCTATCTTTTCTATAAAATTTACTTGGTAACACTGCTATAAGAACTCAGAATAAAGCTATTCTGCAGGACAAGAAAATGAAAAAGGGGTCTTGTTTGACTCGTTATGTTTATGGGAATGTAAATGATTAAAAGTACTGAAAAAGAGAGACAACTAAGACTTAGCCTTTAGATATCGGCTAACCCTTGTATTGTGAGGTAAAAATGTATTTGTTTTATTAAGTTGTTTTCCAGATTTACCACAATAAAGTATGGAATTCTTTGTTTGCATCCGGTAATGAGTTGTCTGCATTCAGTAATGAACTCCTTTGTTTGCACTCTACTGGAGTTACACATACACACAAAAAAACAAATGGAAGCATGAATCTAACTAAAAACTTTTACTGCAATAACTGGATGACGGAACCGCAACCGTACTGTAAATTAATGGCTCGATCTGTGTCCATGCTCACTCACTGTCATACATTCATACAGTCTTCACGTCTTTCACAGAGACATACATTCTGCTTTCATGCATGCATTTACTCACACAAGCAGCACACACACACACACACACACACACACACACACACACACACACACACACACACACACACAGCTGCCCCCACCACTCAGACTTCCGATAATCCAACAATCAGCAAAAAAACACATTTTACTTATGGAGTATTAGAGAAACTTCACCTGAGCAGATAAGTATGATGCTAGTTTTTCCTTGAAGTCGGTCTCCATTGTAGCTGATTGAATTTCGGCGTGACAGCGGCTGTACTGTCCTCAATCCAGCAATCCAAAGGACACAGAAAAAAAAAAATAGAGGCATCCAGTAGCAAAGCAGCTAATATCTGAAAATGTATAGAAAAAAGGGAAAAGCTGCTGCTGGACCTTCTATTTATTTGGACAGGACAATGAAAACTTAGAGTTGGGGTGGAGGTGTTATGCAGGCTGTGGCTTGCATTGTAAGAATCTGATTGGCTGCTACGACTTCATTCAGAAAACACAAACAGTCCGTTTGCATGTATTCATAAGAAAGGACAGGGAGCATTCCAAGCTGATTTTCTCATAAAAGTCCAATAGGACCATCGGGTAACACCAGTGTAAATCCTAAGTTGAGAAGGTAACTAACAACCTTCATTTACTTTTTAACTTATTTCTCAACCATAGCTTTTAATTACGGCTGTAAACTTACTAGCACTGCTGGAAGGCACTTGGGGTAACAGCTTGTAATTCCTCTAGTCTCATAGCGTGCTCAGATGTAAGCAAAGAGGTACTATGAGATGGTACTCTGGGTTAATGAGTTAATGAATAACACCTCTGCCTTTAGTGTTTCGGTCTAGGTTAGGTGGCTGAAAGGTGTGGTATGAATTGTAGCCTGGTAATGCAGGGGTGCTCTCTGGAGCCTTGAACAGGTCTCTGTCACTGCACAGATGTCAATGTTCTCCATTTTAAGGAGCGTCTCAAGTGACTGCATTTTGAGGTTTAGACTTCTAACATTGAGTAGTATTACCGTCGGATGTTGCTTGCTTGTACCTGTTAAGGTGGTGAATTTGTCATTTGAACGTTGCCTAAAAAAGACACTATAGGGGTGGCAAGAGCCTTAGCCAGTATCCAGAATCCCAAGGGTGACAGGTGCAGGCCCTCAGTGGCAAATCATTGTGGTCTGTCGATAATGTCATCCCAGGCAGACAGATGCTGGTTCACCTTAGAATGACACCAGAAGCTTAGCCAATTGTTGAAGTCCATCATTTTGTCCTTGTACTGTGGTATCATTCTGGGTGATGGCAGGATGCTACTCAGGGCTAGGGTCATACTTGCCTGGGCTACAAGTTGGGAGAGCTCCTCTGTCTCTCCATGTAGTCCAGGGCGGTACATCTCAGGTCATTCACACCAACATGGACAATGACAGAGTCATATTTGTACTTGTGGAGTGACCTGAGTGCATGCGGTATGTGGCGGATCCTGGCACCTGACAGGCAGCTGACAGTAACTTTCTCCTTGTTTAACTTGGTGAGTGGGACATCAGTGTGCCTGACTCTAGAGTCACCTATGACTAGAGTTTGTGGGCTGCGTCATTTGGGTTGTGTTGTGGGGTGGAGGTTGCCTGCGTTCCTGCTTTGGAGGTCTCTTTTGCTTGAGCAGATTTTTGAGAGCCTCCGCGAATATAGGTGTTTTATAGTGTTAGTGTTTATATGTGTGTGTTTTGGTGGTGTAGGTTTTGAGGGACTATGTGATGAGTATGGTGTGGTGCAAGTGTTTACCTTCTCCTCTTGACTGTCTAGTTCAGTTTTGGTTGAAGAGGGCTTTGCTTCCAGTTTGGCTATATAAGTGCATCTCTCACAGGTTGTAGTGTTGGGTGGTAGGAGGAGAGGGTTGTCTGTGTACATGAGGCAATTGCTGCATTGCCCCAAGATGCCCATATTCATCAGGTAGACAGGAGAAAACACTGGGAGCTGACCCTTGGACATGCCTGGATAGGTGCTTATTTATTAAGTAATAAAAGCTGTTTTCCTCTAGACAAGTGAGGAAAGTTGAGTGATGCAGTAATTTGTAGCTTATTTAGTGCTTATTAGTTCTGAACAAGTGCTCAGCTCAAAGAAACAGATTTTAGTGCTTAAAATAAAAAACTGGCTCATTCTAAGGGAAAATCTGAAGAGCAGACTTTATGGTGCCGGGAATAGTTTAACCCTAGCTAAGCAGTGATGCATAAAGTATATATATATTTTTAATATAACGGCACATGAGCAAACTGATTTAAACACATTAGCCAATTCACCAATAAAAAGCTAAAAACTGAGCTCCGTTCCAGCAATCTTCAATCCAACAAGTTCTAATTGCATACTCCTGGCACTAGGGTACAGGGCTACCTTCTACAAAAAAAGATGGTCTGGATTACTGCTCAAGTTATACAAACAAAGCTAGATTTAGCAGGTCTGAATTTAGTCTATGCTACAGGAAACAAGGTGTAACAATATCAGAAAGAAACTGTTCAAATAAGCATGCTCAATAAGACTTTAACCAGAAACTCACAGCTCAGAAGGGCAGAATCTACCCTCTCCTCCCAGAACAGTGCAGACCACACCTTCTTAATGTAAAATAACTGGCCCGAAGCCCAAGTGCTTAAACCAGAACTAATACACTTTTAGAATAACAGACACTAAGCCTTCAATCGGCAACTTCCAACTTAGAAGGATGTAAGCTACCTGTCCTGCCACAACAGTGTGGACCACAAACCTTCTTAATGTAAAACTGGTCTGAAGCCAAAGTGTTTCAACCAAAGGCTTAGAATAACAGTTACAATTTAATCAGGCTACTAACGAGCAGTAATAAATGCAGCAGAGTAAATGCAATTAAGTACTTTTAAGAACAAGCAGCAAAAGCAAAATTAAAGTAATAAAGTAGGAAGAAACACAAATACAGTAAAAGCAGATGAATAAAGTGCAATGTTTTTTATATAAGAATAGAAAACGAGCAAACTGATTTAAATAAATTACCCAATTAACCAGTAAAAAAAGCTCAAAACTGAGCCCTGTTCCAGCAGTCTTCAGACAAGTTCTAACTGCACAGTCCTGCCACTAGGGTGCAGGGGAACCTTCTCCAAAAGAGATGGCCTGGATTAGTGCTCAAGTTATACAAACAAAAAACTGGTCTGGAGCCCAAGTGCTTAAACCAAAAGGCTTAGAGTGACGGTTACAATTTAATCGGGCTACTACCAAGCAGTAATAAATGGAGCAGAATAAATACAATTGAGTAATTTTAAGAAGAGGTAAAAGCAAAATAAAGTGCTATTTTTCTTTAAAGGTCGTGAGAGTAAGAAGGAGCAGAAGAAATATTCAAGGTTAAGAACCTAAGTGGGTTGGCCTTCTCCGATGTTCTCTCTCTGTTAAGTAGATTGAACACCAGACTGGGAGGGGTGTCCCAGATCAAATTTATAGTAAGGGTGGGCAACTGTAAAGCCACCAACTATAACACCACCACAAGAATAGGGTGGGGGGGGGAAAAGCAGTTTCAGGACAGATGAGAAACAGAAAACAGTGCCCGAAAATATATAAAATAATTCAGTCAGGCAAAATGAAGACCATGCAGAAAGGTTAAAATGCCAAGAAATGTACTCATCAGTCAGCGGTATATTTTCAGATTGTTTAAGAATCACATTGCAGCCAGAACACCAGAAGCTTTCAACAGTGTATCATTTTGCTAATTACAGTTAGTACTTTTGTAATACTGCCTATTATTAATCTGACTCACTTAGGATGACAGACACACAAAATGTCTGAACGCTTATGGGTTTTAACTGGAAGAATGCAAAAAAGGTGCTGTAGGCTTAAATGAGCATCATCCTTATGGATCTTTTTATCTTTTAATGTACAGAAACTCCGAATGAAACGTAAAATTAGTTTAGAAAGATTAAAAAACAGCATGCTGTTTTCCCATTATATGGGATAAAAGTATAACGTAATTCTTATCTTGTGTCTGGTTGTAGTTGTATTAAAATGATCTCTTTTTTTGGGAGTTTTGGAGGGGGTAATGCTTGTGTAGTTTTCTTGATGCTTTAGGAGGTTATAAGTAGAATGGGGGCTATTTGTTTCACATGTGACACAGCAGGACATATAAAATTAAGGCTGTTATTCAACTTGTCTTCAGCACTGTGTAGTTTAATGAAAGGAATTTATTTGGCTGCTGGGAGAATGGGGTAGTGACTAGTATATGCTGGTTTGTAAAAGGTGCAGCAACCTCACTTGAAGAAGCATTGGTTAAGCATGAGAGGATGGGCATTTTACTGACTAAAGAAAATTGCTTGCAGTGTTTTTAAAGCTGAAAGTAGCACCTAATGATGAAAGTTAAGTGGTACCTGAAAACCTGGCTTTAAAGTGCACTATGCAGTCTGTGATCATTCATCGCATCTCTGCCTTTGTCTTGAGCTCATCTATGCAGTTATCTTAATTTTCTTTATTCATAAATATTTGTTTATTTCATCATTTGTTTGTGGCTAGTCCGAGGCATGGTCCTGAATTTCCTGGTAGAGTGCAAGGAACATGTAGAATTGCTGAAGAGGTAGAATAGGATATGCGCATCTAAACGGTTGTTGAAGTTTGCTGGTTTAAATGGCTGATGACCTGCTATTTTGAGAAAAGGCTCTAGATTTCTTGGGACTTTGGTGTATGCCCAGGTTGGCTCACTTTATAGAGTCGATATTTACTTGGTTGCATTTGCATGACTGCAGCCATTGTACTGCAATCATTACAGTGCATACAACACATCTCAGTTCATAAGTAAGTACTAAGCTAGCTGCCCTTGCGTGATTTTAAGCCTTGCCAGTTTCCCTTTTTGTGCTCAAAATAACCTATACCATGGGTTATAGATTGGCCTTACCCACCCCATAGTTGGTAATTACATATTACCCATAATGAGAATAACTGGGATCTTACCATAGATAATTTGAGGGAACCCAGGCATGGAGTAAAGCATTTAGGAGCTGCCTCTGTCCATTAGTAGTACAGGGGGGGCAGTCCTGGCGTAAACTTTGTTTTCAGTGATCCAAGTTGTGCTTGAATGTGGGCAGGGATGAACTTTATTTCATTTGGATGGGGAGTTTGTTTTAGAGCAGTGGCATGCTCTGCAAGATATCAGCGACCCTCCAAACCATTCTGTTGATGTTACTGAGCGTTTCTGATTCCGTATGACTTGCTGATATGCAGTAAATCTATCAGTAATGGGTCTGAGTATGTCTTGTATGTCAGACACTGGTTGTCACCTCTTAGCAGTCTGTGTGATACTGAGTATAGTGACAGGTCTTTGAGTCAGTCCATGTAGGACATGTTGTTTAGGCCTTGTATCCATTCAGCAAGGTATCTGTATGGGTGGTCAGTTTTTGCATGTGTCTGGACAGATGCATGCAAAAGGGGGCAATATATTCAATGATTGGCCTAACGAGGCCTGAGTAGAGGGGGACAATGACATCCCTAGATCTCGACATAATCCCTTTGTTTATAAGCTGTGCAATATAGAAGGACTTTCTTACAACAATGGGCACATGCTGGTCAGAAGTGAGGTCACTGTCCACATACGTTCCCAAATCCTAAACAACTGGTCAACTCTTAGAGGTGTATTGTCAGTGTGGTAGTTCCCTGTCGTAGATTACTTTCCAAAGGATGAAATAATGCATTTAGTTTCAGTCCATGATTTTTTGGCAGTAGTTATTTTGGACAAACCAGCTTGCAGGGTGGCTTAGCCATCTGCAAATGACTGCTGTTAGCTTGCCATCACCTGCATACTTAGTCAGCCAGAGCTCTTCAGTATTGGCTTTTACTTGAAAAGGTAGATGCCAAACAAAAGGAGCTAGCAAAGAACTGAAGGAGTCCACTGGTGACTGGTGTGCCTGTGGAGGTAACTTCCTCTTTTGATTTATCTGCATCCTATCTGTGAGCCAGTTGGCAATCCATTGGGTGACATGGAGGTTTATTCCCAATTTATTTAGCTTTTCTACTATGCCTGAGTTGAGAGTTGTTTCATAAGCTTTGGCCAGGTCAAGGGTATGCTATGTGTACTGTTTTTTGCCTTCATCCATTGCTTTGGTGAGTGTTTCAAAAAAAAATCCACCAGGGTGAGTAAGCATGACCTGCCCTTGACAAATTCAAACTCTGATTGATCCGGTGTTTGGAGGATGCTTATGTCCTGATTGATTAGTTCCATTGGTACGTTTTTCCATGGCTTTACATATGAGGCTGGTTAGACTTAGTGGTCTGCAATTGCCTGGGTCTGTGGAAGGCCCCCCTTTATGCAGGGGAATGACTGTAGCTGTTCTCCATCTGCTTTTGGTACAAAGTCTATATGGAGGCTGAGATTGAACAATGTTAAGGATGTGGCTAAATTGTGCTTTATGCTATTTAAGATGCATCCTGAGATATAGTCAGGACCCAACAGTATAGTATTTTTAGCTTTTGATAGTACTTTTAGGACTTTCCCTGCTTCTTGATGTATCTGAAACTGGCTCTTCAACAGCCGTCACATAAGACAGAGGGGAAAGAGGGGTAAAGTTGGAGCTAAATGTATCGGTCAGTAGGTTCACTATATCTTCAACCTCAGTATAGGTAATGTTCACAATCAGTTCAGTGTATTGCTGTGTTGTGTTTTTGGCATTGCAAATAACATAACTGACTAGTTGGTACCATGTTTCAGCAAAGGACATGTATGTCAATTATGAGAACAGGAAAATCTGAATATATAAAGTAACTAGATTAAAATAAACACAGGTAAGTATGACATGGTGTATCTGACTGGTGGCAGATTAGAACAGCTTTCTTAAAGAAGGTAATAGGTCAAAAGGAGCATTATTGCAGGGCTGTATGTAACCGAGAAAGGGCAGATCTCATGACTGGTGCCAAATTAAGCTGTTTATTAGAAATTGCACCTTATTTATTATATAGTGGGAGTGAGCAGACTGTTTACATTTTTCATCTATTCTCAAATCTCTTCCACACTGACAGGCTATACAGTCTGGCTTGTTTAGTCAATTAAAAAGCATTTTCAGCCTCCTAGTATGGGGCTGCCTTTCACTTCTTTTTTTGTCAAGGTTGACGTCATCTGAGCAGAACTGTCTAGGTTACATGTGTTGTGCAAATAGAGTCCAGAAGCAATTCCACTGACTTTGCATCATAAAGTTAATTAAGCTAAGGTGGTTGTTCATTTGCAGGCTGGATTGATGTTCAAACAGGTTGGGTGAATTGATTTTTCCAGCTCACCAGAGCCTATGCAAGACTGGGTGTTTTTCCATTTGAGAGACCTCGGTTACTCCTTTCCTTAATGTATTTGGACTTCTTTGAAATGGAGAATTGCTGGCACATCTTTTATGACCTGGAGAATTTCTTGCTAATCTGCATCTGTTTCACTAAAATTATAGCAAAGGTAGCTTTGGCAGCTTAAGTCATATATTTAGCTTCTTGTGAGCTTTTTATATTTCATTGTAGCTTTAGGGTACTGAAAAAGCTCTCTTAAGCATCGTAGATAACATCCTGGTGGCATACAATTAATGTTTGTTATTTAGTATTCTCTCAATTTCTAGGCTGCATTTGATATTGTGTACCACTGGATCTTTTTAGCAGATGCATAATCACTGTGGATTGTCATTGACAGTCCATAATTCTTTTGCCTCTTAACTTCTGGTGGTACATGCAGAGGATTGCCTTATGTGAAATTTTCCTTTAACTACCCTTTGTGTCATGTGGTCTGTCATGGTTCTGTTTCTTATCTGTTTTTTTTTTTTTTTTTTTTTTTTGCAGTGTACATATTGTCTAGCCAAAATGCCATTTGAAGGAAGAATTTGTCATGATTATACATGGAATCTCTCTCTTCCCTCAAATTGTACTGGCCTTTTCCATGTTTAGTATGACTGCCCCCATCCTAGGATGTTTAATGGTCTTCTTTTGGCAAGAGATCAGTGCTGTTATTCTGTCTTTCACTTCTTAGATCTGTCCAGTATTCAACATTTAAATGTTGATAACAGGATCCTGTTGATCTACTTGATGCACTTTTGTGGCATTACAGGTATTTGCTTTTTCTTTTCCCTTTCTGGACATACGCGGAAGGTGTTATCAGGAGCTATGCTGTCCTGTTGTGTGCCTCAGAGTTCAGTTCTGGACCCATTATTTTGCTTTGTGTACATTCTTTATTATTACTGTTTGTTAATGTAATAGTCCAGCTGAGCTAAGTATAGTCCCTTTTCAGTACTGGGGAGAGTAAGCTCCACATATACAAAAGCAATTCAAAAATTGCTTGAAGTACTAAAAGTAGCACAGAAGTACAATAATTAAAGTGTCATAAAATATAAAGACAGCAAGAAACTAAAAGTGCAAAATATAATATAAAAATGTATACAGTTAAATTCCATGATCTGTTTACAAGAGGACAGCAGACTCGATACGAAAGTAGATGAATTGTGAAAGCCATCTCATGGCCAAAGTTGCACTGTGATTTGTCACAGAGCTCCACTGGCTAGAAATATTTGCTTTTTGGCTTGGTTTCCTCTGTAGCTCATCTCCTATAATCCATGCTGAGCTAAGCTCACCCAGGGTCTTTTATTCAAGCCTCTGAGAAGAGTGGAAAGCTATGAACAGTGAGACTTTTCACCAGAAAGGGAGGAATAAGCTATTTCAATTTTCCTTGCATATCATATTTAAATTGCACTTCAAGTCACTTTTGAGTTAATACTGTTTTTATACCTTTAAGCTACTTTTGTTTGTTTTTTAACCCACAAAGTTAATTTGTCCTGGTGCCATAAACAATTAAATTATAGTCTTATAGTTGTATTTACAACAGTGGGAGAATTGTGGTCTACTGCAGGATCTACATCTTTGCACATTTATATATATTTCACCGCATTTTACTGTAACTATATTTACTTGTAATTTCTGCCTAGTTGGGTACCATAGTCTTTGTTTACTGGAAAAGTCCAACTGGACCAAAATAACCTATTTTCAGTGCTGGCCCAGAGAGTAATGCTTCAGTTGCATAAAATACATCTGAAGTGATACAGTACATACAATACTAGAATACAGATATACTGAATATACATCTATAAGCAAGCAACCCACTAAATAAATGCAAACATTTTGACATAAAATAAAAAAGGGAAACTGTTTACAGCAGAGAAAGCTGGTGAAAAACATTTGATTTTCAAAACTAGAATATTGTCATCTTTGTAAAAGGTTTGGCCTGCAGATGTAAAAAAAGGTAGAGAAACTAGGTAAGGGTAAAGGCATGAGTATTCTGAGGAAGGTAAGCGTTCAGTCTGGGTTTGAGTAATAGCAGATCAAAGACACTGATAAGAATTCTTTGTGTATATTTAAAAGCATAGTGTTTTGATGTAGACCTGAGGGATAGAGGTAGAGTGTGTGAACATTTTGGTTATGGAATAGGACCAGAGATTTGAGTTTGGTGGTTTAATTAGATTTGTGGATGAAGAAGGAGGAGTTTGTCATCTCCACAATTACCACCCCAATAGACATCTTGGATCAGAAGGGTACTAAAGGCAGGGCAAGCTGAAGGTTCATAGGTTCATACTAGGCTATCTGCCCTAGGGCATTTATAAGCCTAGCCAGAGTGTGTTTGGCTTTCGCCACCCATTTTAAATTAATTTTGCTATGCCCTTTTTCAAGGTTAGTATACTGTGCCTCTGTCTAACAGTGACACAGAAGTGATACCTGGAGGTAAACCTACGATCTCCCTTCCACTCATCAAGATTCCTCTTGAAGAGAGTCAATGAGGGACTCTGCCTAACCTGGACTGGGATTTTATTCCAGAGTGAAGGAAGCCTCTGGGTTATGAATCTGTCCCTCCAGCATGTCCTATTTATTTCAGTGCTGAGGTTCAAGTCTCTCGAGCGCGTAGCTCGATGGGATTTGGATTTTCTGAGGTGCAGCATTTCCATTAATTCTGGGTTGGACATGGCTTTATACGTCTGGCACAGATTGCCTCTGAGCAAGCAGTATGCCACTGAGTAGAGCTGGAGTTTCTTTAACCGGGCAGCATATGGCATCTGTTTGAGCCCTTTGATCCTCTTGGTGAGGTACTTTTGGGGTCTTTCCAGTTGCTGCAGGTGTCTGGTAAGGTACATCTCAAAAGGGGCATTGTACTCAATTATGGGCCTGATGAGGGATGAGTAAAGAGGCACGATGACCTCCCCTGATCTAGATGTGAATCCCTTCATGATTAGGTGGGCTATATAAAATGTTCTTCTAACCACTTTGGCCATGTGGTTGTCAAATGAGATATTGCTATCAACTTGGGTCCCCAGGTCCCGAATTACTTCTGTACTTAATGGATTACCACCTATGTGGTAATTTGTGGGCACTTTGTTTTTGCCAAAGGGGATGACTATACACTTTTTGGCGTTTAGCTTGAGGCCATGGCTCTGGCACCAGTTGTCTGTTTCTATGAGGCTTTTTTGGAGGATGCTTGTGTCGGTTGGAGAGTCGATTATGGCGCCCAGTTTGCCATCATCTGCGAACTTGGTCAGCCACAGTCCTTCCGTGTTGGCCTGTACCTCCGAGAAATATATACCGAACAAGAGAGGTCCCAGGACTGAGCCTTGTGGGACGCCACTTGTAACTGGTTTGGAGTCGGACATGGCTCCAGCAATTCTAACCATGTGGGTTCTGTCCTTGAGCCAGTTTGCAACCCATCTAGTGACATAGGGGTTTATATTTAAGCTGGTGAGCTTATCTATAATGCCCGAGTGGGGTATTGTATCGTAGGCTTTTGCAAGATCCAGGTAGGCTGTGTGGACCACCTTCCCCTAGTCAATGGCCTTGGTGACTGTTTCAAAGAAATCGACCAGGTTTAAGAGGCAGGATCTGCCCTTAACAAAGCCGAACTGGGTAGGATCCAGTGTCTGTAGGTCCCCAATATCTTTATTTATGAGGTCCATGATGATCCTTTCCATAGCTTTGCAGATCAAGCTAGTCAGGCTTATGGGGCGATAGTTTTTGTGGAGAGGGACCACTGTTGTTGTACGCCACTCTTTGGGTACATATCCTGTAGTAAGGCTGAGATTGAACAGTAGTTTTGTGTTTGGGTTTAGCTCTACTTGGAGTTCATGTAAGACGCAGCCTGGGACACCGTCTGGTCCCATTGATGCTGTGTTTTTTGCTTTGGAGAGGCCGGCTCTTACCTGAGCATCTGAGATGTCAGGGGGGCAGCACTCTGGGATAGATATTTGCCCTTTTGGTGGGGAGAGTTTGCGCTGAACCTGTCAGCTAGGATGTTGGCAATGTCTGTGGGTTCAGTGTATTTTTTGTCATTTTGGACTAATTCTGAGCTTATCTGGGAATTCCCACCCAGGTTCCTAACATAACTAAAGAACGCCTTGTGATTATCCTTAGTGTCCTGTGCAATATTTCTCTTGAAGCTGGCCTTAGACTATTTGAGTGCCCATAGTTTTTTGCTAATACTGATCAGAGATGCCTCCCCTTTTTGGGATTTTGCTGCATCATGTAGTAGCTTCCTCCTTCTATTGTATAGTTTGTTTATGGCTGGGGTCCACCAGACAGGACGTCTGCCTTTGGAGGATTGGATCTTGGTTTTATTTGGGATTGCATGATCCATGCATTCCTGAAGGTGTTCATAGAATGCGTTTATAAAGGATTCTGCGGTCTGGGCCGCATTTTCCACAGGCCCAGGGGCTTTGAAGGATTCCACCTCGGTTTTGAGGAGTGTGAAATTTGCTTTAGAGAAGTTTTTCACTGTGGGTTTCAGGGCAGGGGGTGGGGTCGGGATGTGAATATCCAGTGAGATTAGTTTATGGTCTGATCTTACCAGTGAGGGATACACTTCTGGTCTGGAGCATAGAGTCCCCTTGTTGGTGATGATCAGGTCCAGTATGTTTTCCCCTCTTGTGGGAGTGGTAACAAGTTGTTCCATAGCATTTGAGTTTATAAATTCTAGGAACCTTTGGGCTAGGGTGTTGGAGCTAGAGTAATGCTCCCAGTCTATGTTTGGGTAGTTGAAGTCACCCAATATAATGGTGTTTGGAGAGACCTTCATATTTTCCAGTGTTCTCAGGAAGGCCGAGTGGGGTTCCTGGGTTTGGGGGGGGGGTGGTCTGTAGCAGGCTGTAAATTGGAAGGCAGTTTTACCCACTGTTAGTTGCACATGGGTAGTCTCTGATGCTTCGTGCTGTGCCACCAACCTGGAGGTGTGGGCATCTTTGACTAATATTGATACTCCCCCTCCTTTTGTGGTTCCGTCCAAGTTTTGGGGCCGAAAAGCATGGTATGAGGTGTAACCTGGTAGTGCTGGGGTGCTCTCGGGAGCCTTGAACCAGGTTTCTGTTACTGCACAGATATCTATGTTCTCCATGCTAAGGAGAGTTTTGAGTGCGTGCATCTTGAGGCTTAGACTTCTGGCGTTGAGTAACATTACTCTTAGTTTCTTATCCCTTGTGATACCTATGGAGGTGGGTTTGTCTTTTGAGCCTTGCCTAAAAAAGGCACTATGGGGGTAGCAAGAGCCTTTGCCAATATCCGGAAGCCCAGGGGTGACCGGTGCAAGCCATCCCCAGCGAAGCATCGTGGCTTGTCGAGCATGTCATCCCAGGCTGACAGGCATTGGATCCCCTTTGAATGACACCAATACTTAAGCCACTTGCTGAAATTGATCATCTTGTCTTCATATTGTGGCATCATTCTTGGTGAGGGTAAGATGCTACTCAAGGTCAGGGTCATACCGGCCTGGGCTACATGCTCAGAGAGCTCCTCTGTCTCTTTTCATGTAGTCCAGCGAGGTATGTCTCAGGTCATTCAAACCAGCATGGACAATGACAGAGTCATATTTGTACTTGCCTTGGAGTGACCTGAGTGCTTGTGTTATGTGGCGGATCCTAGCACCTGACAGGCAGCTCACTGTGACCTTCTCCTTGTTCAGCCTGGTGAGCGGGACGTCAGTGTGCCTGACTATAGAGTCACCTATTACAAGTGTATCAGGTGTGTTGTTGAGCCTTAAGGGCTGTGACTGTTCGGCGCACTGGCTTTGTGAGCTATGTGTTGCACGTGTTTTGTTTTGGGGTATCGGTTGCTTGGGTGTCTGCTTTGGAGGTCTCTGCTGCTTAGGCAGATTTTTATTTAGAGCCTCTGAGTATGTTTTTGTGTGTTTGTGTTTGGTTTGCTGTCGTGGTAGGTCTGTGTGAGACTGGAATTGTAGTGAGTGTGGTTTCCTTCTCCTCCTGACTGGTTACGCCAGTACTGAGTTGAAAGCGCTTAGCCTCCACTTTGGCTATATGTTTGCATCTCTCACATATGTTGGAATTTGTTGGGAGGAGGAGAGAGTTGTCTTTGTACATGAGGCAGTTGCAACATTGCCTCAAGATTCCCCAGCTGGACCGGAGAGGAGATTGACAACTGACGTTTGGACATGCTAGAATAGTATTGGGAATTCCTTTATAATTGAAAAAATGGGCCAATGGGGAACAAGGTACTCACGGAGAGTTTGTAATGGTGTAGTGCTTTTAATTTTTTAGTGCTGACTTAGTGAGCAAGTGCCAGGTAACTTAAAAGCAATGTGTTACAGGTATCTTAAATGCAAAAACGACAAACAGTAACTTTCTTTCAAGTGAAACAAGGAAATAAGTACATTAAGCAATGCAGATATCACTAGGGATCCACAGAAGCGCTGAAAAGCTGCATTTTAGGTGGAATTAGCGTTTCAGGGAAACAACAAGCATACAAACAAAGCTAGATTTAGCAGGCCTGGATCTAGTCTATGCTACAGCAAACAAGGTGTACCAATTTCACCACAGTGCAGGCCACAAACCTTCCTAATGTAAAACAACTGGTCTGAAGCCCAAGCGCTTAATCCAAAAGACTTAGAATGATAGCTACACTTTAATCAAGTTGCTACCAAGCAGTAATAAATACAATTGAATACTTTAAAGAATGCCCGGATTAGTGCTCAAGTTATACAAACAAAGCTAGATTCAGCAGGCCTGGATCTAGTCTATGCTACAGCAAGCAAGGTGTACCAATTTCAGTAAGAAGCAGTTCAAATATGCAGGTACTATAAGCCTTTAACCAGAAATTCCCAGCTCAGAAGGGCAGAGTCCAGCCTCTCCTCCCACAAGTGTGCAGACCACGAACCCTCTTAATGTAAAATAACTGGCCTGAAGCCCAAGTGCTTAAACCAGAATTAATACACTTTTAGAATAACAGACACTGAGCCCTCAATCAGCAGTTCCCAACTTAGAAGGATGTAAGCTACCTGATGTCCTTCAAGGATGCATCTGCAGTCCTAACAAATGGGTTGTCCTGCCTCAGGCAGCCCTTCGGTCGGCCGGATTCCAAAGTCTGGGTCTGGCCTCGGCTGATGTAGCACTTCACCCGACGTCATAGCTGCTGTGAATTGGGTATAAAGGCATCAGCCGACGCCATTTTCCTCAGTCTTTCTTGCCACGCTGCCGCCCAAGCAGAAGCTGTTCGCAAGTGCCGGTCGGTCAGATCCAGAGATTACTACTACCGAAGACTTCTAAAAAGCTAAGTACCCCGTTGGGGACTCTTTCTTGCCTCAGCCGATGTCAGAAAAAGTAAATAACTGTTTAACTTGTGGGAAACAAATACCTCATAAGGATTTCCACTCTTACTGCCTTACTTGCTTAGGCCCAGACCACGACGTAGCAACTTGTCTAGCCTGTGCTTCCTTCAACCGACGGACACTTAGACGTCGGTCGGAGTTTGCAGAGGAGTTTTTCGGCTCCGCTTTTGCTTACAAAATGCCGTCGGATACTCCGACTTCACAATTGGCTAAAAAGCGTAAGGAAAAGGACCGACACTCGCGGTCCGCGGTTTCGGCCGAAACCACGGTTAAGCCAACCGCGAGTGTCTCTGTTTCGGCTGAAACCGAGTCCACGGTTCTTCTTTCGGCCGAAAGCATACCACCTATAGCCGAGGCCTCACACAGCATGGCTGAATCTGCTACTGAAATTTCCCCTGCTGTTGCAGGTTCCCAGGATTTATCAGATACTATTCCTTTAGACATATCTAATCCTGCACGTGGAGCTGCTAGGCCCCCTGCATCTATGTCTATCAAGGCTTTTTCCAGGGCTAAAGCAGCTAAAACTTCTAAGGCCTTGCCTGCTAAAATCCCCTCACACAGGCCTACCTCTAGTTCCAAAATGCTCAGCCTGGCTGAGGATCTCATTTCCTTGATCAGGGGATCCCAACCTCACCCTGACAGGGCCTCTCAACCCCCTCCAGAGAAGAGGCCTAGAGCAGAGCCCCCTGAGCCAGTTTCAACTGATTATTCCTCGGATGATTCAGAAAACTCAAATCCTCCAGAAGGCCCTTATTCTCCATATGAGGACTCTGATGCAGAAGACTCCATCCCTTCTGCCTCTCCTCCTGAGGAATTTTCTTTTGGGGAAACCCTGCATGCTATGAGAGAGCAATTTCAATGGCAGGGCCAGGATTTTTCAGATTCAAGGAAAAGGCTAAGGACCTTTTTACATTTACCACAGCACAGGCCTTTAGCCATTCCTCCAGTACTAACAATTATGGATGATGCATTTAATGATGCTTGTACTGCCCCTGACTCTCTACCCCCGGCCCCTGCTAAGCCCGACCGATATTACAGGGTCCCGGAAACACACTTTCACTTGTATAAGGCTCCTATTGCAGATCCTGAAACTATTTCACAGGGCCCCAAAGCTGTAGCAGCTGCCTCTGCCAAAAACCCCCTCCCCTCTGAAAGAGAATCTAGGGCATTAGAGAGATGGGGTAAAAAAGTTTATACTTCTGCTACTCTTTCGGCTAGGGCCTTAAACTGTCAATTCCACATGATTCAGTATCAGGAATTTTTGTTAGACCAGCTAAATAAAAAACTGTCCTCTCCTGAACCTATAGACCGTAAGTCCCTTCAGGATTTGGTACATAACACTCAGCAGGTCAGTAATCATTCCTTAAAATGCGGCTATGATGCACTGGAGGCTTCCTTTAGATCAGCTATGACTGGTACAGTGATCAGAAGGCATGCATGGTTAAAAGAGCAATCCTTACCAGACCATGTAAAGTCAAAGCTCCTAGATGTTCCCATGGAGAAACAAAGTTTGTTTGGTTCCCCTGCACAGCAAGTGCTAAAGAAGGTGGAAGAAAAAGCAAAATCTGTCCAAACAGTCAAGGATTTCTTACAGGTCCAGCCTCCGAGGTTTAGTAGAAATTGGCCTTCGAAGAATTGGTCCTTTCTAGACACTTCCAGAGCACAGAGGGGCAGAAATAGGCGCCCAAGAGGCAGAGGCCAATCCAGAGGTGCCTACAGGGGACGTCAGTGGCAGCCTAACAACCAGAGAAGTACTGCCACAGATCCAGCTACTACCACTTCCACAGGACAGGCACAATGACTTGACTCTGATACCGCCTACCAGGGAACAACTGGAAGCACCCTTAGGCGGAAAGCTAGCTTTATTTTCCGTAAACTGGCATTATATTACAGGAGACAAATGGATTTTACAGACAATAGACAAAGGCTACAGGTTTCACTTCCACACTCTGCCAAAAAAGAGAGGAATGCCAAACCTACCACCAAACCAAAAACAAACGCTCTAGAACAAATCAACCACTTACTAAGGATGAGAGCTATAGAAAGGTACCGTCTATGGAACAAGGACAAGGATTTTACTCCAGACTTTTCCTGGTACCAAGGAAAGAAAACCAATGGAGACCTATTCTCGACCTGTCCGCTCTGAACACATATCTCATTGTTCCAAAATTCAAAATGCTGACCCTACAGCAACTTCTTCCCATGCTGGGCAAGGAGTCTTGGCTGGTGACTCTAGATCTCAAGGAGGCATACCTGCACGTCCCTATACGACCAGATTGCAGAAGATACCTCAGATTTCTTGCAGGATCAGAGCATTATCAATTCTCAGCATTGCCCTTTGGCTTATCTACTGCCCAGAGTATTCACGAAATGCCTGGCATCAGTAATTGCTCATTGCAGGCTTCAGGGAATTCAGATTTATCCATACCTGGACGACTGCCTAATACAAGCGGACAACAAGACCAAATTAACAAAAGATTTGGAAAAGGTTATACAACTACTGCAAGCCCTGGGATACACAGTCAACATGAAAAAGTCAAGGCTGGTACCATCCCAAAGGATAACATTCTTGGGTGCAGAACTGGACACTTCAAATCAGATGGCATTTCTCACAGCAGAAAAGCAAAAGCAACTACCACTCTATTTCATGGCATTAACAACACAGAACCAGCTTACAGCAAGGAAAGTCCTACAAGCCCTGGGTTACATGGCATCCTGTATTATAATATTGATTCCACATGCCAGACTGCATATGAGGAAGTTGCAATGGTACCTAAGGAATTTATGGTCTCAACACAAGCACAGTCTAGAAGCCCAGATTCCAATAATTCCTGTGGTGGGCTCAGGCCTGTCAGTTGAACAGAGGACTGCCTTTCCACAAGCCTCACCCAAGCCAGACTGTCACCACGGACGCCTCAGACCTCGGTTGGGGGGCACACATGGTGGACAAGTGTATACAAGGCCTATGGACACAAGACCAGCTGAACCTACACAAATCAAAAAGAGATGCTGGCAGTGAAACAGGCAATTCAGACCGTTTCTTCAACAGGGTCATTTGCTGATAAGGACGGACAACACCACAGTCATGTGGTATATCAACAAACAAGGAGGCACACACTCATATCCTCTATGCCGGATGGCAATGGACCTGTGGAATGTGGCCCTGAACCTCAACATTCAGCTTCAGGCCATATTTGTGCCAGGAAAAGAAAATATACTAGCAGACACCTTAAGCAGAACTACCACGGATGCCCACGAATGGATGCTGCATCCAGACATCTTCAAATCCATTACAAAGAAATGGGGACTACCAGAAATAGACCTGTTCGCATCCCCTCACAACCACCAATTGAGGAAATTCTGCACAAGGACATACCACCCACTTGCTTGGAAGGTGGACTCCCTCTCCTTCAGTTGGGAAAACCTGACAGCATATGCATTCCCACCTCTTCCTTTGATGCACAAAGTGCTACTGAAGATCAAAGATGATCACCCAAAGATCATCCTGATAGCTCCAGACTGGCCGAGGCAGCATTGGTACCTGCTACTGAGGAGTATGTCTCGGACACACGCATGGCCTCTACCTCTAGTTCCTTTACTGCTAACACAGAACAACTTCAAGATCCTACATCCAAACTTGAAAACACTGCAACTAGCTGCTTGGAATATTACATAAAACAAAATAACCCAGATTTATCTCAGAGGGTTAAAGACATTATCCTGGAGGCTCGCAGGCCCTCCACAAGGAAGACTTATTCAGCCAAATGGAAAAGATACCTCATTTGGAGTGCAGCAAAAGGAGAAAATGTATCATTAGCAAACATAGCTAACATCCTGGAATATTTAGCAGAACTTTTCCACAATGGCCTGTCTTACTCTTCCATTAAGATTCATGCATCAGCAATTTCAGCAGAATACAACATGGATCCTCCAGTCTTCTCTCATCCTCTACTCAGACAGTTCCTGAGAGGAATTAAAAATGTAAAGCCTCCAAGGAAGCCACCTTTGCCTACATGGGACCTTTACTTTGTGCTGGAAAAGTTGACACTTCCCCCTTTCGAACCAGCAGCAACAGCAGAATTACAGTTCTTATATTGGAAAACTGCTTTCCTGCTTGCAATCACTTCAGCAAGAAGGGTTTCTGAATTACAGGCATTAATGGCAGTACAGCCCTTCCTTATCTTCCATCAGGATAGAGTGTCCTTGAGAACTAACCCTACTTTTATGCCAAAAGTGGTCTCCAGGGTATCATTGAACCAAGCAATCCACCTACCAACATTCTTCCCCAACCCACAGAACAGGGGGGAAAGACTACTACATACCTTGGATGTGCACAGGCAATTGCGCTACTATCTGGACAGAACCAAGAACAATAGAAAAACTGACCAGCTTCTGGTAGCATATGCAACAGGAATGGAAGGAAAAGCAATTTCAAAACAGACAATCTCAAAATGGATAGGAAATTGCATTAGATTTCGTTACTCTTTTCATGGAAAGACAACTCCAATTGACATCAGACCTCACTCCACAAGGGCTACAGCCACTACTACAGCTTTCTTACGAGGAGTGGCTACCAAAGACATTTTAGAAGCTGCTACTTGGAGCTCCGTGCATACATTTGCCAAGCATTATAATCTACCTTTATACTCCAGATCCCGAGCAGGTTTTGCAACTGCTGTTTTGCAAGGGATCTTAACTGCACCATAATCATCTTAGTGCCTCCTCCCCCCGTTTGGCTATGGTAATCTACCCATTTGTTAGGACTGCAGATGCATCCTTGAAGGACATAGTACAGTTTTGTACCTACCATAAATGTAGATGTCCGAGAGGTATGCATCTGCAGTCAGGATTACCCACCCTCCTTCCCCTCTGTGGTACTCCTAGGGTATTTGCCCATCTTGTAGCTAGCTGGGGGAATCTATTATGGTGTATTTGTTTGTATATATGTATATACATGTTTATTTTTGTTTGTTCTCTACTGTTTGGAATCATTTACATTTATCCAAATTTAGCCTTCCTTGAGGGCACCTGGCATCTGGGGCAAGAAACACTGAGGAAAATGGCGTCGGCTGATGCCTTTATACCCAATTCACAGCAGCTATGACGTCGGGTGAAGTGCGACATCAGCCGAGGCCAGACCCAGACTTTGGAATCCGGCCGACCGAAGGGCTGCCTGAGGCAGGACAACCCATTTGTAGGGACTGCAGATGCATACCTCTCGGACATCTACATTTATGGTAGGTACAAAACTGTACTTTCTGCCACTACAGTGCACACCACAAACCTCCTTAATGTGAAACAAATGGTCTGAAGCCCAAGTGCTTAAACTAAAAGTCTTAGAATGAGTTACAGCAAGCAGTAATAAATACAGTTGAGTACTTTTAAGATGACGCAAAAGCAAAATAAAGTAGGAAGAAACACAAATACAGTAAAAGCAGATAAAATTTTTTTTTTTTATGTGGAAAGAGACAAAGGAAAGAGACAAAGGAGTAGCAGAAACTAAGCTGATTGGCCTTCTCAAATGTTCTCCCTGTACTGGGTAAAATGAAGTAATGACACTAGACTGGGAGGAGGGTCCCAGATCAAATTTACACTAGGGGCGGGCAACTGCAAAGCCACCAACTATAAAAACACTATACCAACAGGGAGGGAGGTTGGGAAACAAACTGCAGAAATGTTTCTCACAGCTGAAAAGCAGCAGTGAGCCTTTAAATGAAAGTTTTAAACAGCTAAAGGAGCCTCAGGAAAAAATAGTTTAACTACAACAAGTTATCAGAAACAACCCAACAGATGCTTAATAAAAGTGGACAATTTCCAGTTAATACCTCACACACAGTGAAACTAGCTAGAAAAATACACAGTACATAAAGTGCTATAAATAACAAAGAAATAAAGAACAAAATAAACAAAAAAACAGGATACTTAATGTTGTATATTATAGCTCCAAGTTTCCTCAGTGTCCTTCTTTCGATCAGCTCAGTGTGAAAAGGTAATGTTATTTATAGTAGTAACTTAGTTTTAGGTGATGGGGAAGTTCAAGCCACTATAGTTCCTGGAGTGCTGTGCAGTGATATGTAGAGAGGGCTGCACTAGTTGTGAATTTTGCATTTGTATTGTAGAATGCTTTGAGTTAGCTTTGGAGAGGTTTGTATGTTGGTAAGGTTTGAGGCCCTATGTAAAACTGAAGGCAAGAGGTATGTGGTAGGAAGGGTAGCTTTGGCGAATATTTTTAGGAAGTGTTTGTATCTATAGAGCATTCCAAGTTTTTGGTGTGTTTTTACATGAAAATCGAATTTGAGATTGTCTCTAATCATTCCTTGAAGTGTTCTGTGGGAGACTAGTGTAATTTCTGTATCATTCCGAGAAATTTAAATTTAGTTTTATCATGACTGTTTCTGTGTGAATAGGAATTGTCTAGTTTTCTTAGAGTTGAGTAGAAGTATGGCATTAAAGAGAAAAGTCTCAGTGGAGTTGAAGGCTTCTTGTGTAATTTGCTGTAGATATGACAGATAAGAGGAGCATATAAGTGTAGAGTCGTCAGCGTATTGAATGAGGGCGGTGTGACAGGAAGATGTGTGAAAGTTGTTAATGAAAATGTCACAGGAGGGGGCCAAGAATAGAGCCTTGAAGGGACACCAGTGATATTAGGCAGACTTGGGGAAGGGGGGATAGTCATGTTACTTTATGAATTGCTGTCTTAGATAAGTAGTTATTAAGTGTGGGAGGTGATAAACCAATGGTGGATAGTTGCTGTAGGAGTTTAAACTGAAAAACCCTATCAAATACATGAAACACGTTTGGTAATACTGAGGAAACAAGTTTGCCTGAATCCCTGGATTTGTTTACATTGTTCATGAAGAACAGCTGGGCAGAGATTGTGCTGTGGGTGGGCCAAAATCCACATTGAGTAGAGATTAAGAGTTTGTTTTGAAGGAGGTTGTGTTGAAGTTGTTTGTAGATGCATTTTCCTAACATTTTTGAGATCAAGGATAATATTGCAGTGAAACAAAAGTTGGAAACCATCTGTTGAGTTACCATCTTTGTGGAGGCGAATAGTGTAAGAGGTTTTCTATAGTGAGGGAGCATAGGCTTCCTGAATAGATCTGTTAATTAGGATACTTGCTGTGAAAGCTATGGATTCAGCAGCTAGTCTAAAGTATTCTCTGAGATTGTCAGCAGAGGTGGAGGAGGGTTTAAGCTTACATATTGTATATAATTTTTTTATAGGGGAAGTGAGGATGGATTTTTTTTAATTGATAGAGAGTAAAGGAGGAAGGATTAGTAGTGAAGAGTCGTTTGGAATGGTGGTGATACTGGGAAGAGAGTTAGAAATGTGAGTGGATGAGCTAGATAAGGGTGGTATATTTATGTTAGGGAGGCAATGTTTTCAATAAGTATTGTATTTGATTGCAGTTTCTAGGTGGCAGCTATTGGAGGATGGACTGGATGCTTTTTTCACAGAATCCAACTAGTAAGCTTATTGAAAACTTTAATATTTTTTGGTTATGTTTGTGGTTATAAAATTGTTTCTTATTATTTACTTGTAGTTTTAACCTGGTTACAAAGTTGCCTAAATACTTGAAGATGCAAGTTATTTTGTACGTCTCCCACTCTTCCAAGCTGTGTTTCTGTTGATCGTAAGAGTCGTGCTCTGTGTAAACAATCAAAGGAAATTATTGGTTGAATGTTTTTACATAGGGGAGCCAAGCTGTTTAGGGGGGTTAAGAAATAATGTGCTGAAGTAGTTAATGGAGTCATCTAATAGGAGTGTTCTGTATTTTGTAATGTGTATCAGTTTGTTGCTTTTAAAATAGATATAAATTATTGTTGGTTAGATGTTGTAGTTTTATTTCACAATAGCGGTATTGTGAGTTTTGATGCAGAATGTCTGCCCATACAAACTGTTACATATTCAAATTCTGTTGGAAAGATTGTTTTGTTTATTATTTGCTTGTTTAACTGCACTCTCGGAGCTTTCTGTTTCTTGCAAACAGCTGCTGATTTTCCTGCCATTAGATTGTTACAACTCCCAATCCACTACACTGTGCTGCACTCCCTGCTGCTACCTCCTGGTTGCTACAGTAACCACAGGTTCACCTGCCCTCAGTGTAAAAGTTGACTCCTGAACTTGTAGCATAACTGCGACCTTGGACCTGAAGCACAGAGTCAAAGTGGTGAGAGAGCTGTGATTTGTTGTACGTTCTGCGGTTGCAGAGCTTGATTGGCTGTATTTATTGGCTTTTTTGGGTTGGTTTCCACTCTAGCTCATCTTTTATAACCTCTGAGCTCACCCAGGGTCTTTTACTCAAGACTCTAAGAAGAATGGAAAGCTTGGACTTGTGAGAATTGTCATCAGACGGGTGCTCTATAGGAAGCCTTCCTAATCCACACATCATCACAACATTAGCAGTCTAAACTTGAGACTTCATTAACCTAGGCTGAGTGAAACAAATCACACCCTGAGCTGCAGTAAAACCTTCCTGTGATATCTGTGCATCCTGTCCTAAGAAATTAGGCACCTCCCTCTGTGCTTTATTAATAAGGCTACTGAAATGAAACTAAACCCTGTATCCCAACACCAACCCAACTCAACTCAAAGTAGTTATAGTCCCTCAGCCCCCTAAATTATTCCTGTCAAAACCATGGACCAGCCTTTCCCCGCAACTTCTGTAGCCGGTCTGACTGAGATGGGTATCTTGAGACAATGTAAGAATTGTCTCATGCTTTCTGACTATTTATTATTCTGTGTCCCAGGTGGGTATGTGCTTAGCATAACACAGTGTGTTTGAGAGAGGTACATACAAAATGACATTGGAGAGTAAGATCTTGCATGTAGAAAACTCGGACATCAGGATTGTCAACAGTACACCACACCTCTTCAGAACTGCCATACTACTTGTAATCTTTCATATGCTTATATTCTAAAGATTAACTTGCCTAAACCACAAAGACCTCCAAAATGCAACAGAGGCATAAAGCACCCTCATCTGTTAAGCCTATTACACATAGCACAAGAGTCCCAGAGTCATGGATCTAAGTCCATAATGCAGGCACATCCAGTTATCAAGCATCCTGGCTTTAGGTGACCCCATTTTAAGATATATACTTGTACCTCTTCCCAGACTGAGCAGAGACGTCTGGTTAGTTGTCTGTCTTGTACCAGACCCATCACTGAACAAAAACACTCAAGTCCTTGAATAGCAAGTACCAGTATGACTCTGCCATAGTACATGTAGGTGTTAGTGACCTGAGGTATACCTTCTTGGTCTTTATGAAAAGACATGATGGAGCTGTCGGATTCTGTGTGCCAGGCAGGTATGAGCCTAGCAATGAGCAGCATTCTACCTTCTGAAGGATGTTGCAACACTGTGAACATTCAAAGGGGGGGGGGGGGTTCATTAATTGCAAGCCTTGGAGAACATGATTGACAGGCCATACTGCTTCACCAGGGATGCCATTCATCTCTTCCGTCGTGGCTCTCGAATATTGGCAAAGACATTATCCACCCTCATAGTGCCTTTTTCTCACAATGTCAACCAGATATACCTACCATTACAATGAAATGAGCAAAGGAAATGTGAAGGTGTTACTGTTCAATGCTAGGAGCCTAAGCAAGGCATTCCATTCTTCACAAGCCCACCTCACATATTATGGTTAGTGTTTTGCCCCCCCCACCCCCCTGTTACTATGTGCTTGTAAGACTGGACTGGTATCTGCTGCTTGCACTTATGGCTTTGGATTGTTTTCCAGCAGTAACAGCTCTATGGTCATCTGTCCTGTATGTGTTCAACACACTGCATGTATGTGAAGTAATGTGGCTCCTTGTCCCTAGCTACTTATTTATTTGCTGTTAGTTAACCAGGATGGTCCATTGGGCCAAGTGAACCCATTTTCAATGGAGTCCTGGGGAGAAAAGCTCCAACAAGAATACATGTTAGAGATTTACATTACATAACATACAAGACATAGCAAGGTGTAGTTTACAATCAGTAAAATTATCAACAAAAATAATACAGTGAAGTTGTACTTTTTTTTTGATACAGAAGAATTCAGGATGATAGATTATATTAAGAATTAGATTACGAGCAAAATATAGGTGGTGAAGGTAATGAGAATACAGGAAGTGGAGAATGCTTATGTGGGGAGGGAGCAGGAGCATTCCCATGTGGATGTTGGGTAGGAGTGAAGTGATTATTTAAAGGTTGGAAGGCTAGTGATTGTGCGAATGGAGGGAGGGAGTTCCATAGTCGAGCTATGGAAAAAGAGAGGTTTTGTCCTGAGGGGCGAAGGGGTCTGTAGACATCTATTAGGTTTTGATTAGTGGATCTGAGAAGTCTTTGAGTCTGGTGAATTTTAAAGGTAGAAGAAAGGGCGGGACAGAGGGATGGTTGAAAAATGAGTTTGTGTGCATATGTGAGCTGAGTGTAGGAGAGGTAGTTGGGAAGTTCGAGCCAATTTAAGTTTATGGAGTGGTGCGCAGTGATGAGTTGAAGCTTTGTTACTAGTGGCAAATTTGGCTATTTTGTTGTAACAGGTAGCTAGTTTTGTTGTAATAGATGATTGTAGATTAGTTAAAAGGGGGGCACCATAAAGGAGAGAGGGTAAGAGAAATGTAGTAGAGAGTGTGTTTGGTTGTTGATGAGAGGAATCGCTTGCGTCGATAGAGCAGGCCAAGTTTTTGGTGTTTTTTTTAAATGTTTATTAGTAGATGGGACTCAAATTTAAGTTTATCGTCAATTTGAACTCCTAGGTGTTTGGTTTCAGATACCAGTTCAAGTGGAGTGTTATTTTGACTGGTGATGGAGAATAGTTGTCTATCAAATGTGTTTGTTTTAGAGGGGGTTAATATCATTAATTTTGATTTAGCTGCATTAAGTGCAAGATGGTTATTTTTCATCCACTGTTCTGTGGTGGAGAGTGCTTCTTGGGTGAGCTTTAGAAGGGTTGGAATGCAAGAGGCTGCACAGATGATTGTAGAATCATCTGCGTATTGGATGATGCTAGCATGGGGGATAGAGTGATAGTAATCATTTATGAAGATGTTGAAGAGGAGGGAGCCTAATATGGAGCCTTGTGGGACACCTGTGGGGGTGTTTAGGAAAGAGGAGATGGCTTTTTTCCATTTGACAGCTTGTTGCCTGTTTGAGAGATAGCTGGTGAACCAGTTGAGAGTCGAAGGTGATAGGTTTAGCTTTGAAAATTTAGTGAGTAGTAGGTTATGGGAGATGGTGTTGAATGCTTTGGAGAGATCAAGAAGGATGGTAGATACAGTAAGACTGGAGTCTCTAGCTTTATTCACAATTTCAAGGAATGAAAGGAGGGCTGTCATAGTACTATGATTAGGACGGAAGCCATGTTGAGTAGAAGTAAGTAGGTTGTTAACTAATAAATAGGGAAGGAGTTGTAAATGGATACATTTTTCTAGAATTTTTGATATAGGAGAGAGGATGGCGATGGGCCAGAAGTTGGTAATGCTAGTATTATTCCCTCCTTTATGAAGGGGAATGATAAAACCTTTTTTCCAGATTTGTGGAACAAGACCTTCTTGGATGGAGCGGTTTATTAGGATACTAATTCTGGGTATGCCTCTCCTTGTAGTACTCCTTTTCTAATTTATATGATGTGTGTGTGAATGTAATTGAAATTTGTGTTTTAAACTCAGTGTTGTATGAGTGGGTGTTTTCTTTGTGCATCATCTGGAAGTTTTCAGCTTTACTTGATAGAATTTACGTATTTTAGTAGTGAGCATGGTATCCTTCCTGCAGCAGTTTTGTCACTTGTTCAAGATCTTCCAGTTCTGTTAATTTTACTGTTTTGCTTTGTTTCTAATCCTTTACAGCCCATCTCTTGTATAGCTGTGATTGTCTGTGCATCCTTTGTGTAATCTGATATTTATTGCATGACATGTAGATGACACATGCTTTGGTTTCCTTTCATGTTTACTGATTGCTGTTACAGGAGGTACAGTCCCTTATTTTCCCCATGGGGCTTGAGTTTGTGGCTTATTAGTTAGGTATGGATTGCAAGCAACTATCTGTTTTTGTTCTGCTGCACCCTCACTGTAGTGAGTAGTTCATTGTCCTGTTTCATCACTTTATTGCCCTTGCACAAATTCAGGAAAGATAAAACCAACACGGAAATGCTTCAAGAAGGTTATTCCAATTCCTAATCAGTAGTCCAGTGTACTGAATCCAAGTTAAAATTTATTGTGAGTACTTTCTTCCACATAAAATATTGAACTTCTTCAGACATCTTAAAATCTCGTTAATCAGGCATTAAATAGACCAATTAGTTATGACCACCAAGTACCTCCCATTTTTTCAAAAATTCTTAGTGACATTTAAAGCTTAGAAATGTGTACACATAGCATACATTTGCTCAAGTATTTTAAAAGTCAAAGTTCATATCAAAATTCATGAGTATAACATACAGTGAAATATGAACGTATTCCCCAATAATAACCTTAACTCTTGTTCACCTTAATAATGATTTTAACTTTAAAATACACTTTAAAGAACAATGGTCATTTAGACCTGGAAAGGAATGTGTATTTAATTTCAACTGCCAGAGGAGTTCCCTTTCCTCAAGTCTCAATGCCCAAGGTCCTCCTCTGGCATGCACATCCACTTGTTCAATAACTAAATAGTGAAAGTAATAGTCAGGTTGTTCCAATACATGCCTAGCTAAGGCATTATTAATATTTTCCTTGTTAATACTATACTGATGTTCATATATCCTGTTTCTTAAAATGTCGCTCCGTTTTCCCTACATAAAAGCAGTCGCAGCATTGGCACTTGGCTAAGTATGACTCCTTTTGTGGTAGTCATATTTTCCTGTGAGCGTGTAATGCACATTTGAGATGTAAAATGATGTTACAAAAATGTATTTACATCTACCACATTTCCTCATGCCTTTGTTAGGAATATAGGGTCTATTATTTCTCTCTCAAATAGATTTTATATTAAAACTTCTATATGTTATTATCGGTTTAAGCCTTAATTTGTTTCTCACTGATGTCATCATTAATTAGTGCCTGGATTTTGTTCAAAATATCTCTTAGAATGTTGGCATTAATGGAAAATATGGTAAAGCAAACATTATAATAGAAGAGTTATAATTTTCATTTATATATTTTTATTCAAAATGAGTTTGAAATGTTCCATCAACCGTTTTCCAGTAAGTTTAAGGGATACCCCCTCTTGAGAAACATACTCTAAAGGGTATCGCACTCTGCCTCAAAATCCTGATTTAGAGAGTTCTTTTTTGCAGCCCTTACCAACTGTCCTTTCACAGCCGCTCTTTTTTGGTGTAAGGGATGGCTGCTGTGAAAGTGCAAAAAATAGTTAGAATATGTGGGCTTTCTAAATATTCTGGCTGTGTATCTAATGTTTACTAAATCTTTTGCTAGTAGGACATCTAGGTATGATATTTCTCTGGTTTCATATTGATAGGTAAATGCTAAAAAAGGTGTCATATGGGATATTTCTTCTATGAAATGATTAACCTCTTCTAAATCCCCTTTAAAGATTAAAAACATGTCATCCAGGTAACGCGTGTACCAGGAGACATTATCTTCGAACCTTGGGCTCTGAAACAAAAACTGTTTTTCCTAGTATGTCATGAAGCAGTTAGCAAAACTGCCTCCGCAAGGCGAGACCTCATGGCAACTCAGCTGTTTTGTAGCTAATACTCTGTCAAATAAGAAAAAGTTGTTACTCAAAATGAGGTCTAATAGGTTCATAGGTTCATACTAGGCTATCTGCCCGAGGGCATTTACAAGCCTAGCCCATCGTTTTGTGGCTTACGCCACCCCTTTAGTATGGGGAGCTATACCCATTATTTTGCTGTGCCTCTGTCGAGCAGTGACACTGAGGTGATCCCTGGGGTATATCTGCGATCTCCCATCCATTGGTCAAGATTTCTCTTGAACAAGGCCAGCGAGGTGCTCTGCCTCACATGTACCGGGATTTTGTTCCACAGCATAGGGAGTCTTTGGGTGATGAATCTATCCCTCCAGCACGTCCTATTAATAGCCGTGTCGAGGTTTAAGTCTCCCGCCCTTGTGGCTCTGATGGATCTAGATTTTTTGAGGTGAAGCATATTCATCAAATCTGGGTTTGATATAGCCTTGTATGTTAGGCAAAGGTCACCTCTGAGCAAGCGGTAAGCGACTGAATAGAGCTGGAGTTCTTTCAGTCGGGCATCATAGGACAGATTTTTGAGACCCTTTATCCTTTTGGTGAGGAATTTTTGTGGCCTCTCCAGCTGCTGCAAGTGTCGGGTCAGATACATCCCGAATGGGGCATTGTACTCAATCATTGGTCTGATGAGTAAAGGGAGACTATGACCTCCCTTGATCTAGATGAGAATCCCTTCATGATAAGGTGGGCAATGTAGAAGGTCTTCCTAACTACTTTAGCAACATGGGTGTCGAATGACAGACTACTATCAACCTGGGTCCCCAGGTCCCTGATAACTTCTTCTGTGCTCAGTGGATTGCCACCTATTTGGTATACCTGGGAGTAACCTGGGGGTAACCTTGTTTTTCCCAAAGGGTATGACTATGCATTTTTTGGCATTTAACTTCAGGCCGTGGCTCTGGCACCAGTTATCCATTTCTGTGAGACCCTTCTGAAGGATATCTGTGTCAGATGTGTTTTCTACTATGGCGCCAAGTTTGCAGTCATCTGCAAACTTTGTCAGCCACAACCCTCCTGTGTTTGCTTGTACTTCGGAAAAGTAGATGCCAAACAAGAGTGGGCCCAGGACTGAGCCCTGTGGGACACCACTTGTGACAGGCTTTGAGTCTGACATGGCGCCAGCAACTCTGACCCTGTGGGTTCTGTCACTCAGCCAGTTCGCAACCCATCTTGTGATGTATGGGTTAACATTTAAGCTGATGAGTTTTTCAATGATACCCGAGTGGGGTATTGTATCGAAGGCCTTAGCCAGATCGAGGTAGGCTGTATGGACTGCCTTTCCCTCATCAATGGCTTTGGTGACTGTTTGAAAAAGTCAACCAAGTTTAAAAGGCATGATCTGCCTTTGACAAAGCCAAACTGGGTTGGATCCAAAGTCTGCAAATTCCCTATGTCTTTATTTATGAGGTCCATTATGATCCTCTCCATGGCTTTGCAGATAAGGCTTGTCAAGCTAATGGGCCGGTAATTTCCAGGGTCGGTGGAGGCACCGCCTTTGTGAAGTGGGACCACAGTTGCAGTGTGCCACTCCTGGAGTGCGTATCCAGAGGTAAGACTTTGATTAAACAGCTGTCCTAGCTGTGGGTTTAATTCCTCATTGAGTTCGTGGAGCACACAGCCGGGGACACCATCAGGTCCCATGGATGCTGTGTTTTTTGCTCTGGAGAGAGCAGTTCTCACTTGGGCGCTGGAGATGTTTGGGGGGCTGCAATCGTTTGGTATAGATATCTCTCCTTTTGGGAGTTTGCACTGAACCTGTCAGCCAGTATGTTGGCAATGTCTGTAGGATCAGTAATCTTCACATCATTTTGAACTAGTTCTGAGCATATCTGGGAGTTTCCTCCTAGGTTTCTAACATAGCTAAAGAAGGCCTTATGATTGTCTTTTGAGTCTTTAGCTATTTTTCTCTCGAAATTTGCTTTGGATGATTTTATGAGAGCTCTTAGTTTTTACTTATAGTGATCAAGGGTGTCTTACCTTTTAAGGATTTTGCTCTGTCTTGTAGTAGCTTCCTCCTTTTGTTGTAGAGTTTGTTTATGGCTGGGGTCCACCAGACTGGACGCTTGCCTTTGGTACAAAGAGTCTTTGTTTTGCTTGGGATTGCCTTATCCATGCAGTCCTGCAGGTGCTGGTAGAAGGCATTTGTAAGTGATTCAGCGGCTTGAGTACTGTTTTCCGCTCGGGGCCTTAAAGGAGACCACACTAGTCTTTAGAAGTGTGAAGTCGGCTTTTGAGAAGTTCTTTACTGTGGTCTTTTTTATTTCAGGTGGGGGTGGGATGAGGACTTCCAGCGAGATTAGTTTGTGATCTGATCTCACCAGTGAGGGGTATACTTCGGTGTTGAACATTGTGCTCCCATGTTCGTGATGATGAGATCAAGTATGTTATCTCCTCTTGTGGGGATGGTGACTAGTTGTTCCATGGCATTTGAGTTTATGAATTCCAGGAACTTTTGGGCTAGGGTGTTTGGGCTTGAGTAGTGTTCCCAGTCTATATTAGGGTAATTGAAGTCACGTAGTATGATGGTGTTTGGTGATACATTTATCCCCTCTAGTGTTTTCAGGAAGGCCATGTGAGGTTCCTGAGTTTGTGAGGGTGGCCTGTAACATGCTACAAATTGCAGAGCAGTCTTGCCTATGGTTAATTGCACCTGGATGGTCTCCGATGCATCGTGCGTTGCCACCAGTCTTGAGGTGTGGGTGTCCTTGATGAATATGGATACCCCCTCCTTTCTTGGTATTGTCCGGATTTTGGGGCCGGAACGCATGATATGAGGTAAAACCTGATAGCGCTGGGGTGCTGTCAGGAGCCTTGAACCAGGTTTCTGTCACAGCACAGACATCGATGTTCTCCATACTGAGAAGGGCCTCGAGTGCGTGCATTTTGAGATTTAGACTTCTGGCATTGAGCAGCATTACCCTTAGTTTTTTTCCTTTTTTGTGTTCTAGGGTGGTAGGTTTAGAATTTGAGCCTTGCCTAAAAAAGGCACTATGGGGGTGGCAAGAGCCTTTGCCAATATCCGGAATCCCAGGGGTGACAGGTGCAAGCCGTCCCTTGCGAAGCAGCATGGCTTGTCCAGCATGTCATCCCAGGCCGACAGATAGTGGTTCCCCTTTGAATGACACCAGTGTTTAAGCCAGTTGTTAAAGCTGATCATCTTATCTCTGTATTGTGGCATCATTCTTGGTGAAGGTAGGATACTGCTCAAGGTCAGGGTCATACCTGCCTGGGCTACATAATCAAAGAGCTCCTCAATGTCTCTTTTCATGTAGTCCAAGGAGGTACGTCTCAGGTCGTTTACACCGGCGTGGACAATGACTGAGTCATATTTGTACCTGCTGTTGAGAGACCTGAGTGCTTGCGTTATGTGGCGGATTCTAGCGCCCGACAGGCAGCTTACTGTGACCTTCTCCTTACTCAGTCTGGTGAGCGGGACGTCAGTGTGTATGACTATGGAGTCACCAATGACTAGTGTGTCTGGCATTGTGTTTGGCCTTAAGGGCTGTGACTGTTTGACACTCTGACTGTGAGGTCTATGTGTTGCAGATGTTGTGTTCTGAGGTGGTGGTTGTTTGGGTGTCTGCTTTGGTGGCCTCTGCTGTTTTGGTAGATTTTTTATCAGAGCCTCCGAGTATGTCTTTGTGTGTTTATGTGTATGATTTGAGGTTGTAATGGTACTATGTGAGACTGGGTCTATAGTGTGTGTGGTAACCTTCTCCTTCTGACTGGTCTTGCCAGTCCTGTGTTGAGAGAGCTCAGCCTCCAGTTTGGCCATATAGTTGCATCTCTCGCATGTATTCGTGTTTTGTGGGAGGAGGAGAGGGTTGTCTGTGTACATGAGGCAATTGTAACATTGCCTCAGTATTCCCAGGTTCACCAGCTGAGCAGGAGAGGAGACTAGCAACTGATCCCTCGACATGCTAGAAGGATAGACAAAAACTTTAAAAAGATTCAGGGGTGTGTGGGTGACCGAGAAATGGGGGGTTACCTTTTTGGGGTGCTATCTATGACAAGAGTGCCGTATCAAGGTAATAAGTACTGTAGGAGCAAGTGCTAGGTTTAACAGATAGAGAATAGTCTACTTGGAGTCAAGTAGAGATGATCTTTTTAGTTATAGGATACGCTGATTAGATCAGTAGTATAGTTCGAGGAAGGTAGTTTTAAGGGAAAATTTGAAGAGTGGACTTTAGGTAGCCCGAATAGTTTAAACCCGCCTAACCGGCGCTGCCCTAGTGTGCAACAGTGGCAGCTCAAGGCTAACGCAGCGTTTACGCGTTTTATACCAGGGGCTGGAAAAGCTAGAAACTGGCCCAAAACGACCAATAAACTACTAGTTACTGGCTGAAACCTCACAAAACTGGACAAAAGGCAGCTCAATGCTTCCCACTCCCACTGGTAAGCAAGGTAACTTCCTCTCCCCCAAATAAGGCAAGGAAACAGTACACAGGAACTACAACCAAAGCCCAGGAATCAGCAACTCTGAAACTGGACTAAACTAGTAAAGCGGGAAATACAAGAGATATTTTTTTCTTTTTTTCTTTTTTTTTCTTTAAAAAACAGGCAGAAACAGGTACAGCAAACACTTATAAATGCTATGAATCAGCTACTACAGCTTACACAGAAGAATTTGCTAAAAATACAGTCCAAAAGTAACAAACAAGGATTTCAAGTGCAATATTAAGTTAAATGCAGTAAAAACAGCTTCAATGTAACAGAAAGGCAGGCAAAATACAGTCGCTAGGTATTCAGATGTGGAAAGCAACAAAAATATACTTAGTATCAAGAAAAGTCGCTTATTCAGCTCTCTGCAGCCTGGATTACTCTGCTGGCCCACGTGGAGTCTGTGCTGAGTAGGTACAAGCTGGAAAGCAGCGTTTAGCGTTTTATACCAGGGGCTGGAAAAAGCTAGAAACTGGCCCAAAACGACCAATAAACTACTAGTTACTGGCTGAAACCTCACAAAACTGGACAAAAGGCAGCTCAATGCTTCCCACTCCCACTGGTAAGCAAGGTAACTTCCTCTCCCCCAAATAAGGCAAGGAAACAGTACACAGGAACTACAACCAAAGCCCAGGAATCAGCAACTCTGAAACTGGACTAAACTAGTAAAGCGGGAAATACAAGAGATATTTTTTTCTTTTTTTTTTTTTTTTTTAAAAACAGGCAGAAACAGGTACAGCAAACACTTATAAATGCTATGAATCAGCTACTACAGCTTACACAGAAGAATTTGCTACAAATACAGTCCAAAAGTAACAAACAAGGATTTCAAGTGCAATATTAAGTTAAATGCAGTAAAAACAGCTTCAATGTAACAGAAAGGCAGGCGAAATACAGTCGCTAGGTATTCAGATGTGGAAAGCAACAAAAAATATACTTAGTATCAAGAAAAGTCGCTTATTCAGCTCTCTGCAGCCTGGATTACTCTGCTGGCCCACGTGGAGTCTGTGCTAAGTAGGTACAAGCTGGAAAACGCGCGTTTACCACGTTTTATACCAGGGGGCTGGAAAAAGCTAGAAACTGGCCCAAAACGACCAATAAACTACTAGTTACTGGCTGAAACCTCACAAAACTGGACAAAAGGCAGCTCAATGCTTCCCACTCCCACTGGTAAGCAAGGTAACTTCCTCTCCCCCAAATAAGGCAAGGAAACAGTACACAGGAACTACAACCAAAGCCCAGGAATCAGCAACTCTGAAACTGGACTAAACTAGTAAAGCGGGAAATACAAGAGATATTTTTTTCTTTTTTTCTTTTTTTTTTTTTTAAAAAACAGGCAGAAACAGGTACAGCAAACACTTATAAATGCTATGAATCAGCTACTACAGCTTACACAGAAGAATTTGCTACAAATACAGTCCAAAAGTAACAAACAAGGATTTCAAGTGCAATATTAAGTTAAATGCAGTAAAAACAGCTCTCAATTAGATTTATATCTTCACCTGGGGCACCTTTTTCTTGCAACAATTCTGTAACCCAGCTTATACCTATTTGCTGTGGGATCACAGTATATAAATCGTTGACATTGATTGTCAAAAACTTATATTCAGGATGAAA
Source organism: Protopterus annectens (assembly GCF_019279795.1). Classification (NCBI taxonomy): domain Eukaryota; kingdom Metazoa; phylum Chordata; order Ceratodontiformes; family Protopteridae; genus Protopterus; species Protopterus annectens. The sequence goes on along the minus strand of NC_056746.1, from coordinate 451,545,935 downwards.
ATCTAACTCATTCAGTGTCTGTACAAAGCTCCAAGAATCTTTGCAAATTTGTGATTCTGAGCTCAAGTAATGTTTCAATTTGCTATCGACAAATTTGGCACAGGCATAAGTTATACTGTTTCTCCCATCCACTATTGGTCTTAACGGGGGGTTTTGCACATATTTATGGATCTTTGGAATACCAAAGATGACAGGTGTTAAAGGAGCTGTGATGCTTAAATAATTGTGCGTGTCCAAGTCAATACTGCATTCAAGAAATAAGTCATTCAAAGCACTTCTAACTTGTTGATATGCTCTGTTTAACTCATTTATTGACACTTTACTGTAAGCCCCCACTACTAAGCATTTCTTTCATTCTGTGGATATATTCCTTTTCCTCCATTAAGATTAATCCACCCTCCTTATCTAGTCACATAACCCTGGTGTTTGTTCATTTTAATGCTAACAAATCATGTAATTCAGAATTTTTAAAGTTAGTACGTTGGTATTTATGTTTACTGTTCTGCAAACGCATTCCTGATGTCCATCTCACAAAGTTTCTCTTACATGTTTAATGTTGCGTGCAGTGGTGGATTGAACAAGCTAGAAATTCTAAAATCATTACAAGTTAAAGAATTATCCCCCAGTAACCACTTTAAATTCAGTTTACGTAAATATATTTTTAAGTCATAGTGTCTTAGATATGTCCGCTTTGATGGCGGGAACATAAGTTAACCCTCGAGCTAGTGTTTCAATTAATTCTGGTTTAACTTGTTGTGATGTAAAATTATAAACTTTAAAGTCATCTTGTACATTAGTTTGAACTGTAACCAATTTATTAGGATTTTCATTCTCCTGGGTCAGTATTCCAATTGCCATCTCCGACTTCCGTTCTGTCTCCTCGACCGTTGGTTCCATTGTGTGTCTTGAGCTCCAGGTTGTTCCCTTCCGAAAACCCTGATTATTTATGGTTCCATTTGTTTTTTGATGGCGTTATGGTTCCATTTGTTTTTTGATGGCGTTCTCCTAAACGTTCATTCCATCCAGCAGGGGTGTCATTTTCTGTTTTTTCATTTGTTTCAGACAACTGTAAATCATTCGGGTCTTCCAAAGAGGAATTTTCACCAGTTCCAAGATTATTTATATTTGCATTTCCCCAAGCTTTTGAGTGAGGCGGAGGGGGGTAGGCTGTACCACTTTCATATTCTTTCCTATCCCCCTCTAATTTTTTTGATCTTACCCTCCTTTAATTTAATGATGGTAGCATCTGTACTGGAAAATATGCAGCAAAAGTTAAACTTGTACCTTAAAAAATCCCGGTCAAGTTTTATATCCGCTTCTAGCTTACTCATATCGTCTTTTGAAGTTTCCATCTGAAACAAATAATGTTTGAGAGTTTCAAGGAACTCTATCTCTTGTTTGTTAAAAAGTTGTACTATTTCACGATGAAAGGGAGAATCCTTGACTAGCCCAGTCGGGTAATGCCATTGTCTTAATCCCTTGGGAATGTGTTGTCTTTGCACATATTCCCGAAAATATGCTACTTCTAGTTGTAATTTTTTAAATTTCAAGAGTTTCATATCGAAATTTTTCAAATTACATTTAATGGTATTATTTTATTGATCAGTGTTCACTGCATTGCTATATCCACCGTCACAATTACGTTGGTCAGTAAGAAGTGTTGGTGTACTAAGCCAATCATTCAAAATCAGAATATTCTCTGTTTCAGTAGAAACAGGACCTGCAGTACCTCTGCTGGTTGTTCTATTATTATTACCAAACAGTCCACTGGTCCCAGAAAGAGAGAGAAGCAGAGGAAATATTGCTATACGTTAAGTCCATTTGGTTGGAGCTAACGGACCCATTTGGCACTTGTCTTAGTGGGAGGTTTTCACTGTTGGTGTTGCCATTACATGGAATTTTTTTAGTGAAGTCATCTATACGATTTGTTGTTGAATTAAGGCAGTGATTATACCAGTAACATTAGTATCAGAAGATGTGCTACTGGTTTGAGAAAAAAAGCGATTGTGAGTTTAGGTTCCTTTCTTGTTCCATTACACCCAAATGACGCACAAACTTAGGAAAGATAAAACCAACACAAAAATGCTTCAAGAAGGTTATTCCAACTCACTAATCAAGAGTCCAGTTTACTGAAACCAAGTTAAAATGTATTGTGAGTGTTCTTGCCCTTTCTGTGAGTATCATAAGAATCCTAGGAAACACAAGGCTATTGAACCAGAGTCCATGTGTACCTTGAAAATAACCAACCTCCGGCTCTGCTAACCTTTTTCAAGGAGGGCAAGGCCTGTTAGTCACTGAGTTTATTTTAGGGCATTCATCCAAGTACTCCAGTCTATGGAGGATTAGTTGAAGTCATGGAGGACTAAAGAAAATAATCTTATAGGAATATTTTCAAGAAATACCACCATGTTTTAATTCTGTGGGGCCACAGAAAGGGATCAATAACAAGCTATAAGTTGAAATTCTTAATTATCTAGTGTGAGCTGAAGTTCGATGAGTTCACTCTCTGGGGATCATAGGGTATCACTTTGGAAGGGATAATATCCCTGTCAAACACTGTGATACCTCCACCAATAACTGAGTTTGAAGGTGTGATAGGCAGAGACCCCCAGCGTGGATGGATTGCTCTCCTTACACATGAACCATATTTCTTAGACTACACAAACTTGGATATGTACCATATGCAGAAGTGTCTCCCAATTAGTTTATTGTTAAGACTCTTGCCATTGAGAATGCTCACCTTGATGTTGTCAAGTTTATTATTTTTTTAGTTAGGTTGGTATGTTGATTAGATGAAATCTGCCTAAAAAGGCACAATAGGGGGGGTAAGGCTTTAGCCACTATGGTAAAGCGTTTGATCAAGAGATGCAGACCATCCTTTGTAAAGCGAGCAGAATTGTTGATCATCTCTCCTAGGGAGATGCATACTGGACCCCCTTTGGAATAATACTAGATGTTAAGTTGTCATTCTCGCCCTCATTCTTGCTGGATGGGTTCGGAGCCGATCCTCGGCTCTGACTCTGCGTATACTATAGCTCGAGAGCTATTTTTACCGGCTCGAGGCAGCCCTATAACCCACAATACCATGCGCCAACTCCCCAGATCTCGTTTGTCGCTTCGCTGCGAGGTTGTCTTTTTTTTTTTTTACCGGCTTAGGTCAGTAAAGAGAATTCTTCTATTAAACTAATTTTCAGGTAGTTTTTCCAGTTAGTTACCCTTGGTTAGGTCCCTACTAATTGTTTTATTCATACAACCCTTTTTGTAGCCCTTCTACCCTTCTTTAGTTAATTTTTGTCTTTGGGCCTACGGGCTTTTCCTTAGTTTTCCCCACCCCTTACAGTGTCTGTGTGTGTGTGTTTAGTCAGTTCCCTTAACTTTTCTAATTTTAAGTTGTGTGTGTGTGTGTGTGGACTGACTGTGTTTTCTGTTGTTAGGACTATGTCCAAAGACACTAAGGTCTCAGGATTCAAGAAAATGTCTCTGACAGACGGTCACACTTCTTGTGTCTATTGCTTAGGGCCTTTACACCTGCAGGACTCTTGTTCCGTCTGTCACGGGTTTAGTTTGAGTCCTGCAGGAGAGACGTAATAAGCTCATTTTAAGGGGCTTGTTAAAGCCCAATGACTCCCCGTCCAAGTCTGGCTCGGGGAAGTCTTCAAAAACCGCCAAACCCTCGGCTCCAGCTTCTGAGTCGAGGGCTGGTGTTATCGAAATGGCTCCGACATCTGTTCCAATCGGATCCGAGGCGGGCAAAGTGGTATCCGCTCCGAAACCAGCATCGGAGCCAACCCCAGCGCGCAAGCGCTCTAGATCCCCCTCACTAGAATCCGTCCGATCGGCTCAGAGATCCCCTCTCCTGTCGGAGCGGAGTCATAGGACTCACTCATCAAGGTCATCCAGGCTCTCCGACCACGACATCGAGAGGGTGGTCAGTAGGCTCATAAAATCTCAGGCACTAGCCCAGATGCTCCAGAGCCCATCTCACCAGACTGTGGCTCCTTCGGTACCGCTATCGATTCCTCCTCCAACTCGCCTCGAGTTCGGAGCCAGAGTTTGTCGGAACTGAAACCTTGCCCACGTCTGAGCCGATACTCCCACCTTCGGCTCCGGTGTCATTGGCTCCGACCTTTTCATTGGTTCCATCCGTGGAGAGGTCCGGGCGCCGGGACTCCATTGTCAGCTCCGAGGGGGCGAGTGGCATCGGACCCTTGTCCGACCCTGCTCTCCCTCTCGGAGCTTCGGCTCTGGTTAGTTCGGCCCCGACATCATTCTCGGAGCCTCCTCTGTCAGTGCTGGGGGCGGTTCTTGTCTCTTCGGAGCCAGGAATACCTTTGGTACCTGATAGGGGAGCCTTCGAGGTGATGAGAGTGCTGGACCCAGTGTCCACTCCAAGGTTAAGTTCTGCAGCTCCTCCCTCTACAGTGCCTGTTAGGTCTCTGGCCATCCTCCTACATATGACAGCAGAGATCCAAAGCATAGGGTACCCACTTTGGGTGTCTCCTCCTCTTCTGAGGGCTCCCCTGAAGTTTCAAGGGAACTCCCTAGGAAAAGAAAGTGCAAGAGGAAGCACATAGACTCCCCCGAGTCTGTCACGTCGGACACAGACTTGGATGAGTCTGAGGGTTCCCCCAGATCCCCCTCTGAGGATGTCTCCTTTTCAGACATCCTAGAGATCCTAAAACAGAGGGGAAATTGGTCCACTCTCAAACCCTCCCAGGACGAGTCGGTGTACCTTGACACTTGGATCTCGCCCTTCCACCTCCTGGGTGTCTCCCCCTTTCGACCCACTAATGGAGGTAGTGGCTAGAAAGGTGTGGGCAGCTCCTGATTCAATGGAACCTACCCCTAGGAGGCCCTCTAAATTTATTTTTGCACCAGAAGACAAATCCTTTCTCACCAAAGGTGTTTCAGTTGATGCTATGGTGGTAGCAGCCGCCACTAAGAAGGAATTGGCTGATCCTTCTGTACCTGTTCATCCTCCTAACGAAGAGTCCAGGACCATGGACAGGTATGGCAAGCGGACATTTGCTTCAGCGACCTTTACTATGCGGTTGCTGAATTATTTATGTCATTTCACCCGACTTCAGAGAGACTTGCTCAAAGAACTGGGTGAAACTGTACAGGATCCTTCCGCTGCGGGGTATCAGGACAAGATGAACTCCCAGCTGGCCATCCTGAACTCCATTGTTAACTCCTCCATGCGGCTTATCTGCTACGCAGCCAATGGAGCGAGTAGGGCCGCAGGCACAGGTGTTGCGTTGAGACGTCACGCTTGGATGCGACTCTGTAACTTTGCCAATCCCTTCAAGGCATCCTTCACCAACACCCCCTTTGATGGTTCAGAATTGTTTGGATCTCAGGTGAAGAATACCCTCACCAGATGCGAGCAAGATGGTAAGACTCTGTCTGCCGTGGGAGTCCATTTTTCCACACCTTCTAGACCTTATCCTAAGGGACAGTGGGGTGGAAAGATGTGGTTCTGCAAACCACAGGGAGTCGCGCCTGCCGCACGTGGTGAATTTCCCCCCAGATGCAGAGGGGGGAATAATAACAGACGCCACCCCAGGGGCAGAGGGGGTCCACAGAACCAGGGTTCCAGGGAATCTTTCCCTGACCAACCCTTTCAACATCCCTGAGAAGCTGCCCGACTGTCCGCCTTCGGAGGCAGTCAGGGGAAGATTATCCCTGTACCCGGAAGCCTGGCAATCCCTCTCCCAAGACACATGGGTACAGAAGAACATATCCGAGGGTTACAAAATTCCCTTTACTTCCCCTCCGGTACAACCGCCAAGACCCCTACCAGACGTACCACCCGCACAAAGGGGTCAGGCACAGCTAGAAATAAAAAAGCTGTTAGAAAAAGAGTCATCCAGGCAGTCCCAGCAGATCAGCTAGGATCCGGAATCTACTCCAGATTCTTTTTGGTACCAAAAAAGACTGGAGACCCATTTTGGACCTCAGCAGATTGAACAACTCTGTACAAAGACAAAATTTCGGATGGTAACGCTGCAGTCCATTCTACCCTTTTTGGGCAGAGACAACTGGATGTGCTCGTTAGACCTCCAGGACGCGTACTATCATATAAAGATACACAGGCGCTCCAGGAGGTTTCTCCGCTTCCGGCTGGGAGCCAGTCATTATCAATTCAGAACCCTGCCCTTTGGTCTCACCACAGCCCCCCGGGTGTTCACCAAATGCTTGGCAGTGGTCATGGCTCACCTGAGACCAAACGGATTCCAGGTGTTTCCATATCTAGACGACTGGCTCATTTCCGCTACCACCAAGCAGCATCTTATAATGGCCAGGGATTACACTATTCAACTTTGCAATAATCTAGGTATTTCTATAAATTTTGCAAAATCCTCCTTGTCGCCTTGTCAATGTATAAACTTTATAGGCGCCGTATTAAACACCACAGAAATGTCTGCAACATTACCACCACCTCAGAGAGTGACAGACATAAGGCGGAATGTTCAGTCCCTGTTTCAGCCCAACAGAGTTCAAGTCAAGCTAGTATTGAAAGCGTTAGGCCTCATGGCAGCGGCGATTCTTCTACTCCCATTAGCCCGCTTCCACATGAGGCTCCTCCAGTGGATGCTGTTTTTGCAGTGGTCCTTTCAACAGCTCCCAATGACTCACAACATCTTGATAACCCCATCATGCAAGAATCATCTCTCCTGGTGGATGGTTTCTCCTCAGCTTTTTCAGGGCAGACCCTTTGTTCTCCCCCCCCCCCAGTTGCCACGGTGACAGTGAATGCCTCCCTGATCGGGTGGGGGGGGCATTATCAGGGCAGGACGGTCCAGGGCACATGGCAACAATTAGAACGCCACCTGCACATAAATGTCCTGGAGATGAGGGCGGTGCTTTTAACGTTGCAAGCCCTTCAGAGCTCTCTTCCCACAGGGACGATAGCAATTCAAACGGACAATAGGTCTGTGGTGTGGTACATAAACAAGTAGGGCGGAACAAAGTCCTACCCCCTATGTCGAGAAGCACTCAGACTTTGGCAATGGGCAATTTCCTCTCAACGGTTTCTGATACCAACGCACATCCCCGGGAAGTCCAACATCATAGCGGACAGATTGAGCAGAACTATCCTTATGCCTCACCAGTGGTCTCTAAATCAAGCGGTAGCAGACAGAATATTTCAGAAGTGGGGCCAGCCTTGCTGCGATCTTTTCACAACTCCTCAAAACAGCAAGTGCCTCGACTTCTTCACACTCTCTTTCCTCTACCAGGCCATCCCCCCAGAGACGCTCTTGTTCACGATTGGCCCCGGGGTCTTCTATATGCCTTTCCTCCCTTACCATTGATCCCGCAATTAATTCAGAAAGCAACCGCATTGAGATCCAAAATGATCCTCATTGCTCCGTTTTGGCCTCGACAAGTATGGTTTCCGTTCCTACACAGTTACCTACTGGAACAGCCTTGGCATCTGGAACCCCTTCCGGATCTGTTGACCCATCTCACGGGCAAGCTGCGTCAGTCTCTTCATTCCCTCAACCTCACAGCTTGGTTGCTCCACTTCCAGCCATAGCCAGGCTTCCCCTTATTTCTCCTCTTGTTCGTGATATCATTCTGGCTTCCCATAAGTCCAATACTAGGAAGACGTATGTGAGTAAATGGAAGCGTTTTTCGCTCTGGGCACAAGCTAGGTCCTTGGATCCTTTCCATGCACCCATTCATAAGGTTCTAGACTTTCTGGTGGAACTCTTTCATTCAAGGTCGTCAGCCACTATCAGGGTACAATTAGCGGCCATTGCTAATTTTCATGTGGGGCGCTCAGAAGCAAATATTATGTCCCACAAACTCTGTAAAGCCTTTCTCAAGGGCATCTTTTTGCTTAGACCTCCAGTTAAGGATCCGCCCCCACAATGGGATTTGAATTTAGTTCTAACCTCATTGATTCTTCCTCCTTTTGAACCTGCAGTTTCTTGCTCCCTTAAGCTTCTTTCTTGGAAAACTCTGTTTTTAGTAGCCATAACATCTGCCAGAAGGGTATCGGAACTTCAAGCCTTGTCTGTCCGTCCCCCTTATTTGGTCTTTCACAAAGACAGGGTAACTCTCAGAACAAACCCTTCCTTCCTACCGAAAGTGTCCTCTGAAGCAAATCTTAACCATTCCATTGACTTTCCTATCTTCTTCCCAGACTATTCCAACAGGGCTGAACAGAAATTACATTCATTGGATGTTCATCGCCAACTACGGTATTATCTAGACAGGACAAAACAACTCAGTCAGACCAGCTCTTTCTCTCTTATGCTGCAGGAAAGAAAGGGCTTCCAGTATCAAAGGTTACTCTTTCCAGATGGTTGACATCTATTATTACCTTTGTCTATGAGTTGAGACACAGGCAACTTCCGTCTAGGCCTAAGGCTCATTCAACCAGGGCACTATCAACATCAATGGCCTTTCAAGCAAGGTTACCATTAGATGCCCTATGTGCAGCAGCTACATGGGCTTCCCAACATACCTTTATTGCCCATTACAAACTTGATATAGCCTCCAGAAATAGAGCTGACTTTGGTTTCACTGTACTCAGGAGTCTGTTCCATTGAGCCACCCAGGACTACGGTGCTAGGGACGCTGTCCCATCCAGCAAGAATGAAGGCGAGAATGACAACTTAATTTTATTTTATTTTATTTTATTTTACATTTGTTGACCGGGCTAGTCCAGCTGGATAATTTCCATTTTCAGTGGAGGCCCGGGGAGAAAAGCTCCACAATTAAAACAAGGTTAAACATTTAAGCAACAATGCATACATTTTAGTGTAGTAGAAAATACAGCGAAAAAAAAAACAGGTAAAAATCAAATAGCCTTAACATTAAGAAGTTATGTTCTTACCATAACGTTCCATGTCAGTTGTCTTCTTCTCACCTTCTTTCTTGCGTCCCTCCCTCCTGCCCCCTAGCCTGGACAGACTTGAGGTCTCTGAGTCCTTCCATTTCTGGAGATACAACATGTTACGGTTTCCCCGTATCCTTAGTGTTACTAGCAGGGAGTCCGTACTTGCAAATGAGGATTGTAATAATATATTTATACTATGTCTTAGCTTCCAAATGAGATCTGGGGAGTTAGCGCATGGTATTGTGGGTTATAGGGCTGCCTCGAGCCGGTAAAAATAGCTCTCGAGCTATAGTATAGGCCGAGTCGGAGCCGAGGATCCGCTCCGAACCCATCCAGCAAGAAAGAAGGCGAGAAGACAACTAACATGGAACGTTATGGTAAGAACATAACTTATTATTTAGCCAGTTGTTGAATTTTCCATGAGTGTAGGCATTGTTCTAGGTGAGGGAAGGATACCACTCAATATCAGAGTTGTATCCATGACTGAAGCATGTGTAGCAGTTTTCAGCGAGTTTTGTGTGTCTTTCATGAGAGATTGTTCACTGCAGTGTGGACTGTGATCATATCATAGTCAAGCATACAGGTAGAAAGGGTCCTGAAGACCTTTGATATGTCAGCAATTGTTGCTTCCAAGAGACAAGTAACTGTGTAACCCTGTTCTTGTTCAGCCTGGTTAGTGAGTCTAACAATGGCGTCACTAGTTACTTGGATGTTTCCAGAAGCTGATGTGTTTTTGTTAGACAGTAGGGTGTCTGTTGTGGTGGCTGGCATATAGATAAAGAAGTGCATGTAGAATTTGTATTGATGGTTTCATTGCTGCCTTCTCTTAAGAGATCTTAGGGACTAGTGGTGTGTTTTTTGTGTTAGCATATGGCTTAGTGTTCGTATTATGATGATGTGTTTGTGTGCTTGGGGATAAAACCATGTAATGCAAACTGCATAAACCAGATTTTGAGAGGGCTACTTCTAAGTTAACTATGTTTTTGAACTTCACTATTCAGACAGAATTTTTTTGTTACGCAATAGTTAATTTTCACTAAGCATGAAGTCCACTGTTGCACATAGGAATATCAAACTGCTAGAAGCCTGGCAATAGAAAAGGGAGGTTACTCCCTTGAGGAAGATTCGCGCTATGCAGTTGGTTATTGTTTGCTATGGTGTATTGTGGCACATAAAGTGAGGAAAGAGAACAAAGTATTACTACATTTGCTGCAAGCATGGAATTATTCATTTTGCTGTTTATGGCTAATTTAAAGTGCTCTGTCTGCAACAAGGAGGTTGTGCTGGTGGTATGTTGCATAAGTGAGGCATATTTATAGACTGTTTATTTGCTTGGCCATTTGGTGGATGCCATTGTGCTGCTCATCTGTCTCCTGAAGAGTGCCTATCAATTTATGACCTTATTGTGCATGTGATGATGTGAGGTATTGTCAGCTATGCCAGGAGAAGTAGGGCAGTGGATGTGTAATATATGCCAGCTTAACTAGCTGGAATTTTGTAAAGAATTTAATTGTATGTCATTTGTATATCAAACTGATTTGCATAGATGCTTGTGTTAAAAATGTATTTATAAAGTTGTTTGGATTAACAATGTATCAACAGCATGTCCTGGTGGACAGAAAAGACATGTACATTTGTATTAGACTGTACTGTGGTAACTGTAGAAATGTATATATGTATATATGTTAACAGAAAATACTGGAAGAGAAGAGGTTAATATCAGTTCAGATAACTTTTTTTAAAATAGTAAGAAATCAAATTACTTAATTTAGGCCATAAAGCTTGTAATCTTACATTTCTGACTGCAGTCACAGACGAAATGTCTGTGCCAGATAATGGTTTATCAGCTTCTGTAGGAAGAGTGGAAACGTTTTATTGTTTTATGACTTCCAGAAGCTGCGACAGATCTTGGCAAGGCTCTTTCTGTGTGCATTATTGACACACATGTGCAAGCTTCTGGGTCACTTGCTAGGAAAGAGGTAGCATGGGAACCAGTAGTCAGATGACCAGATGTATGTGCTCTCATTCTGTAAACAATCACTGAAATGATGTTTTAATACTAGATGAGTGTGAAGTTTCAGAGCACTCTGTGCTATTTTAATATTTCCTGTGACTGAAACTCTTGTGTTTATTATAAATAGATATTTAGCATTTTCATGTTTTTTTATTAAATATATTTAAACTTTTCATTATGGCTGGTGCTTTAGAGAATATTTTAACCTTTGAGATTACTCTTAACTATTTGGTAACTCAGTGGCTACTCCTGAAAATCTTACTACAGTGGTCAAACACTATCATTTGTATTAATATTAATTTCACTCAGTATAGCTGGGTACCCTTGTAAGAGCCTTAGAGTAGCTGGCTTTGTAGTGTCTTGTGGCAGTAACTACCTTATAGTCTAGGCAGAAGAGGGAAAAGCTAGTAAATCTGTGCCAGCCTTTCCCAGGTTTTTGTTTGTATGACAATCAAGTCTCCAAGAGTGTATTTGTCAGCTTCTTGGAGCAGGGACTCTAATCACTGTTTTCATAGGGAGGGTGCTGGAGGACTTTGCTTGGGCTCTCTGCTGAGGACGCAACTCTATAGCTGTGCCAGTGGGGAATCTCATTTGGACCCTGGAGAGGGTGGGGTTGGAGAAATCCATATTCCAGACTGAGTGTGTTCCCTGTGTGCTCTTAAGGGAAATTGTGCTTGATGCAGAGAGCTGCATCTGGAAATGCTGTATGCAACTATTTTTGTTCCAATTGAACATCCTTCTCCAGTGTCAATGGTGAAGATTGAGGTTCCTTCATTACTTGCCCAGAGAGGGGATGTCTCATATTGGTGACCAGTGGTGTGGGTATTATTTGAACTTCTGTAGTCTGTAGGAAGTTGTCACTGAAGGTGTGTGTATTTTCAGTAGCCACAAGGTAAATATTCAGAGTTTCATTTTACAGCAATTTTATTTATTTTTTTGTTTGTTTAGTTTAGTCAGGGAAAGCAGGCAAAGATTTCAGCAGAGGATTATGGCAAGCTGGCAAAGAACCAGTTGGTCACAGTGTGTGAAGCCAGAGGACTGGTGCAGGCTAACCTGACTAAAGAGGAAATTATTTCAGTTTTCGTCGCAGCTCAGACCAGCAACCAGGAGGATAACCAGACTGATGATAGGAATTTCCAGCCCTGAGAAACAGGACAGTTTACCTTTTCCTCAGAGGACTTAAAAATCTGTCTGGAGTTAGAGACTTGAACTGGAGGCCATTTGTTTGGAATTAAAATCAGCAGAGAGACTGGGGCATTTGGAGGCTGAAGAAAATGAGAAGCAGCATCAACATGAGAGGGAGATGCTGACTATTTGCCAGGTTCATGGAGGTAATGGGGAAGGGAATAACTGAACCCCAGAAGCAATAAAGGTCAGTACATTTCTTCCACACTTTACAGAGGGTGATACTCTTTCAAATACATGAATAAAACTATAAAAATTATGTAAACAATATAATGTTGACCAAGGGCTCTCAGTATTGTTCCTGGCCCCCTTACTCCATGGTTATGCTTTAACTGCTGTTTCTAAATTGTCTGATATTGATTGTTTGTTTAAATTAGGATAAAGTCAAATATTTTTTATTAGAATGCTTTAACACCTGAAGCTTCCAGAAAAAAGTTTGTGGGCATAGACGCAAGGTAGATGAAAGTGTGTGTGATTATATTGCTGAGTTAATCACTTATTTTCATAGGTGGGTGAGTGGGTGTCAGGTCACCACTTTGTAAGGGCTGGCAGACCTTTTGGTGAGGGAACAAGCCCTTAGCACTTTGCTTGAGGACATGAGAGTCTGGTAGGCAGACTGGGAGTGTAACTCTGCAGATGAGCTGGAAAAAAAAAGGGGGATCGCTACTTAGCAAGCAGGGCATCACTGGACAGGAACAGATGCCCAGTGCTGCACATGGACATGAGAACCCATGGTGGGTAGCCTAAACCACCCCAACAGAGTCCAGCAGTAATGGTGGGAAGCCACTAGTTCAGGTACACAGCCAGGATCAAGGGTTAAATGTTTTAACTGTAACCAGTGAGACCATGTACCATATAGATGTCCACAGAAGAAGGGCAGAGAATAAAAGGTGGGCGAGCCAGCATGTGGGAATAACAGTATGCCAGAGGTAAGTTGTCTGGAGACAACAGGGCTACCAAGCTATCACCCGAGTTTGTATCTGATCTTAGTGGATGGAAAACAGGCCACTGCTAAGAGCGAGACGACCACTGACATAACCATTGCGAAGCATGCAGTGGTTAAAGAGGAGCAGTACTTGCTTGGGCACTCCACTCCAGTCAGAGCCTTAGGAGGGACCCCATTCCAAATACCTTTGGCCAGGGTTCACCTTGACTGGGAGGGTGGAAAAGGAAGCAAGCCAAGTAGGTGTGTTTGAGGATATCCCTGCAGATGTCTTGATGGGAAATGATTTTGAGAATGCAGTACCTTGTGTGCATGCAGTTGCACACAGTCAGGCTTGGAGACGGGCATGTGGGTCTGGTAGCCGGTGAGAGACTCTGACAAGACTCAACACCTGAAGCCAGGGCTGGTGAGATGGCTATTTCAGGGAGGGAGCTACCTGTAGCAATGAGCCTGAAGGTGAGCTACAGCTGCTGGTAAGTATTGATGTTCCCTTGGACAGAGTTACTGCAAGGGCAGAGGTGAGTGGTAGTACCCTGGTCGACAGTGAGGCACCGCTGTCAGAAGATAACACTTCCTGTGGAAGTGGAGCTGGGAAGGGTCACAAAGATAGAGCTGAGACAAGCTCAGCTCTTGGACCCTACACTGAGGCTTGAGGGAGGTAGATAGGGAGGCACCTGATTCTCAAGGAAAAGGGGAGTCTGTATAGTGGAAGAAAAGTTACTGTATAGAGAGTGGACCCCTGAGGGAGGGGCTAGAGGGTGAGGTAATACAGCAGTTGGTAGTGCCTAGGGCCTACTGTCTGGCACTTCAAGCCATAGCCCATGACATTCCTTTTGCAGATCATATGGGCATAAAATGTACCAAGTGATGTATTATGCGGAACTTCTGTTGGCCTGGGATCGCAAGAGATGTGACAAGGTACTGCAGGACCAGGACTTGTATGCAGTGCCAAAAAAATAAGCAAGGCAGGAGACGAGGTCAAGGCTCCTTTGATGCCTTTGCCTGTGATTGAAGTGCCGTTTCAGAGGGTAGCTATGGATATTGTGGGGGCCTCCAAGTACCCAAAGTTCCACAGGGAAGACATATCCTGGTGGTGGTAGATTGTTACTAGATACCCTGAGGTGGTGGCTCTGTCTGATGGTAGCAAATGCTTTGTTAGAGATTTTCAGCAGGGTAGGTTTCTTGAGAGAAATACTGACTGACAGAGGTGACAATTTCATGTCATACTTGCTGACATGTTTGCGGAAGTGCTGTGGGGTGAAGCACCTAAATACCACCCCCTACCATGCCCAGACTAATTGTCTTGTGGAAAGGTAAAAGACTGCACCAAAGACTATGCTACGGGCATTTGCAGACCAGTTTGAGAGAGTGGGACAAATATCTGTCCCATCTGCTGTCTGCAGACAGAGGTACTCCAGGAATCCACAGTTTTTTCATCCTTTGAATTGCTGTATGGGCATAGGGTGAGGGGGCCTTTAGATATGATTCATGATGAGTGGGAGGGTGAGTGTGAATTCCACAAGGAGTCTTTTGTGGCATATGTCCTAAACCTCAGGACAAGGCTTAAAGAGCTCATGGGCTTGGCCCAAGGGAACCTGGCAGGAGCCCAACAGCAGAAAAAGATCTGGTATGACAGGAATGCTCGAGCCTGAGAGTATGCTATGGGACAGCGGTTATAGTTCTCATTCCTGTCAGACACAATAAGCTTCAGACTGCTTGGGAGGGACCTTTCAAAGTGGTAAGGAAGGTCAGTGATGTTAAATACATGACAGAACTGCTAGGCAGGAGGCAGTGGAACATATACCATATTAACATGATGAAACCTTACCTTGATAGGGAGGCCCTTGTGCTAAGTATTTGCAGTAGGACACAGGAGGAGTGTGAAGGGGACCTATGGCTACATTTAGCCAGCCAGCAAAATGCCAAGTTATTAAAGTGGAGTGTATGGTTGTAGGCATTTTGTTTAACATTGCATCACCGTAGTGGGGTCAGCAATGCCAGTGCAGATGGGCTCTCAAGACAGGCTCATTCCTCTCGAGCAGTGTTTCTCGAAGCTCACCTGAGAAACTTTCTTGAGTCTTCGGGGGGGGGGTATGTAATATGTGGCCCAGTAATCAAGGAGCCTGAATCCTCACCACTGAGAATGGAAAGGGACAATCACTTGGAACAAAAATAGATACACACAGTATTTCCAGATGCAGCTCTCCGCATCAAGCACAATTTCCCTTAAGAGCACACAGTGAATGTACAGCAAACACACTCAGTCCGGGGTCTGGATTTATCTCTCTTCTCCCTCCAGATCCCCAGTAAGACTCCGCACTGGCACAGCTGTAGAGTGGAGTCCTCAGCCGAGTGTCCAAGCCAAGTCCTCCAGCACCCTCTCTGTGAAACCAATGCTTAATGTCCCTGCTCCAAACAGCTTACACATACATTCTGAGATTTAATTTACACACGCACACACACACACGTTGGAAAGGCTGGCACAGATTTACTAGCTGTGCCCCCTTCTGCCCATACTATAAAGTCGTTACTGCCAAACGACACTGCAAAGCCAGCTACTCTAAGGCTCTTACAAAGGTATCCAATTATACTAAGTGAAATTCATATGGATACAAATGGTAGTGTTTGGCCAGTGCATTAAGATTTTCAGGAGTGGCCACTGAGTAGCAAATAAATATAAGTACTCTCAAAGGTTAAAATATTCTCTAAAGAACCAGCCACAACAAAGTTTAAATAGATTTAATAATAATAATAATAATAATAATAATAATAATAATAAACAAAAAATGTGAAAATACTAAATATCTATTTGCAATAAACACCAGAGTTTGTCACATGAAATATTAAAATAACATAGTTGAATAGATTCACACAGATGTAGAAAAACAGTACTTAACTAATCTCACTATATTTTTCTGACTGATCTAAAGAATTACTATTCCTTGGTCATTTACTGGAGCAAGGTACGATGAAATAGGTGAGGGGTCCTTCTGTGTCAGGTTTCAAAAACAGAGTGATGTGAGACCTCAGTCTCATCTAGTATTGAAAAATATTTCAGTGATGGATTACAAAATTAGATCACATACATCTGGTCATCTGACTTATGGTTCCCATGCTACCTGTTTTCCTTGCAACTGACCCAGGATCTTGCACACATGTATGTTATAGTGCACACACATACAGCTTTGCTAAGATCTAATGCAGCTTCAGGAAGTCATAAAACAGTAAAACACGTCCACTCTTTCTACAGGAGCTAAAAAAACATTCTATGGCACAGACATTTCGTCTCTGGTTGCAGTCAGAACTGTAGGATGCAATCTTTTTATGGCCTAAGTTAAGTAATGTAATTTCTTACTATTTTTCAAAGTTAGCTAGACTGAGTTCAACCTCTTCTCTTCCAGTATTATCTGTTAACATTTATACATTTCCTTGGTTACCACAGTACAGTCTGATATAAATATATATTTCTTTTCTGTCCAGCAGGAAACAGTGTTGATGCATTTTTTAACACAAGCAACATTACAAATACATTTTCAACACAAGCATCTGTGCAAATCAGTTTGATATACAACTGACATATAATTCTTTACAAAATTCCAGTTAGCTGTGCTGGCATACGTTACACAGCCACTGTCCTACTTCTCCTGTTATAGCTGGTGATACCTCACATGGTCAAAGTGCAGTTTGTTTTATTAAAACATATATATTTCTTTCTTTTTTACATAAGCTGCACAAAGCTGTTCAAAATATTCATTTCTTATGTTTGCAAGTTTGTATGGGCTAGTCTGCAGCTAGATTACTGGTCAGGACCACGAATGTATAGATGCTTGCTATTTGGGACCATTTTATCCTGGTGGCTTGAATATTTACAAATGATATGGGGTCTGAAGGAGTTAATACTTCAAGCTGTGTTTAGTATTGTATTATAACTGAGAAGGGAGCTCTGTTGGGCACTGGATTCCTACATCTGTTACTGGGAATGACAGACTCTTAAAACTAGTCTGCAAGCAGTCCTACTCTACTACATATTTCCATTGATTTATAGGAAAACCTCAACATGAACAGTGTAAAGTAACACAGTATATAAAGTGCTTACTACTCCCACCCTTTTTCGTGGTGCCCAATTTCTGGGAAGTAGAAACGTTGCACTGTTTGTGTTTATTTTAGAAAAGTAATACTTGTTAGGATGTTCAAAATGGATATGAAGCTGTTGGAGTAGTATCTGGGCATAATTCACCAGTTTCTTCATACGTGTTCTTAACAAAAAATGTCATTTTTGCGTCTTGAACAGGTAACTACACTACGTACATATTGACATTTTTAATGCCTTATGTGTTGTACTGCTGCTGCTGCACCTTTCCTTATATTCTGTGTTACTGTTTGTTGTAAACTTTGTCATACAAGGCTTACTGTATTTGCATTTTGCTTACCTTGCTGGCTGACTGCAAGCTCTTCAAGTGCAATACCACTCTGTGTGTAATTGATTTCCATTGCATACTCTGCTCACTTAATACTGAGCTGCTGTTTTCTTTTGGCATTGACATGTTTCTCCTGTCTCTGCTTACTGTCTACACACCCACCCCTAAGAATTGTTCTTTTCTAGTTGATACTTATTGTATGATCTAACCCCCCCCCCCCAAAAAAAAACACACCATTTGCCACTGAAAGTTGGAAAAGGAAAAGCAGAACTGGAACAGCCACAGACTAGAGGTTCTGTACATAGTTGCACCTGGCCTGAGAACTTCCATGCTCTACTGCCCCCTTCATGATTCCTTGAATGGGGATGCCAGGTACAACTCCCCTTAGTAAATTATTAAATCTGCCATGTTACTGAACTTCTTTGGTGGAGGGGGAGGGGTGTTTCTCAGGTACTCCAGATATTTGAGGATATTGATCCCCACTGTTAAATAACTGCAAAAGTGCCGTTTTGGAGTTCTGTTTTTAAGGTGAATGTTTTGCATGTCCTCATTTTTTATTTTTATTTATCTATTTTTTTGTGTATGTGTATGTCTTCAGAAAGTGGCAGGAAGCAACAGAAATGATCCAGAAACTTCAAGCCGAACAAGCAGTCCATGCAGAAAATGAACAGATGATCAAGGTAAGAATGGGATGAGGGGAAATTGCTGTTTTTGGTCAGAGACTGTGCTTATCAAAGTGCTGTGTTATCTTTGTCTATGACGCTCTTATTTCATGAGTAGAGCCCAGAACCCTTGATATTGTTAGGTTGCCCCTTGTTTATTGTCTTGCATTAAAGGAGGAGTGATACCAGAAGCTGTCATAGTGCAGCAAGACTCAAGTTTTTTTTCTCAAGCCATGCCTTTGCTCCCATTTCCTGAGCTGAATGTGCTTGAGTGCAGTGAGTGTAACATTAATGCAGTTTACTGCATACTGCTGTGATGGTACTAAGCATTTGCTGTTCCTTGTCTTGCAACCTCGTTAGACCCTGTGATTTTCAGTGGCCTGTTTTCACTGGTGAGTCAACAGGCTGAAGTAATCATCATAGTATACAAGTTGGGAAGGATGTTACTTAAACTAAACTTTGTTTTTGCAAATCTGTCCGAGTACCATTGAAAATGCTGTCTTAATGTTTTAAAGTAAGTGTAGACACACACCTGTGTATAGTATATAAGCAATAAAAGTATGTTAAGTTAAAATTTAAAGTAAAAAAAGAAAAGTATGTTCTATATTTGAAATAGTGAGTGTATTTAAAGTCTGTAAATGCCAAGCACAAGCATTACAGGTGTACATTTTTTGGTTGCTGACCATGTTATGTACATTGATTCTGGGCAATATTTTATAGACATGACCAAAGCTGTACCTTTGATGTGAATTCTCCGATATGACACCTGTCTATATGACTTCTGTCTAGATGTATACACACACTGAAGTACAAAATTTACTAGAGAATTATCTTTGCTATGTTTTAAAATATTGGAAAACAATAAGAAAAGATCTGGTAAGATTGGTATAAATGTTCTGTTCAGTTGCAAAAGCATCCATAATCAAAGTGAATGTATTTCTGGCATGTAGATTTTATGTAAAAGTCCTTGTTTAAGAAAATGCACAATGAATTCAATGAAATTTTATGTTCTGTAAATCTATGCATGTGTCCTACAGGGTTTATATCAGATTGGGGAGTGTTTGGAAAATCAAACTCATATGGGCGAGTCCGTAACATTATGTTGTGTACCCTCCAGGAAAACAGTACATTTCTTTGGAGTTTTTTCTAATCCTAGTTTTTGTGGAGATAAGACACAAATATTTTTTGCATTTTTTGGTTTTACCCATATGTTAACAGAATTTGTAATTTATAAATGTTAAAATGAACCAGTTTAGTATTATTCAGTATGACTTGACATGGCAGCAGGCAGTACTAAGGAATGTAAAATTCAATTCTGATAATGAGAATTTATTTGCCTGATAAATGTTTTGGTAAAATTCAGTAAGTGGACGAATTTGAAGTCGGTAGCAATTGCAAACCTTTCCTACAGCATTAAGTATTTGGGAGCATGTCAAGTTTGACATCAATATAAATAACATTTTTCTGAGTGACAAGGTTCTTCAGAATTGTTATTTTAAATTATAATTTTCATATTTTTTTAAATTGCTGAGGCATGGCTCCCATATTGAATTTGTTATAATTTCATTAACTATTTTGAGTCTATAGCTGCATTACCTCACTAACGAGCTTTGTGAAAAAGCAGCCAGTAATTTGGACTGATCACTCTATATAATCTTTCTATGTACTACTATGCATTCCTGCAAATTATTGCAGTTTTATTTTAAATAATTCTGTGTGTTAAGTGCTTTTGCTGTTCTGCATGTGGTCACTCTAAATTATTTCATTTGTTTTAAGTCTTGGAAATCAATAAAATAGTTTTGAAAAAAAATAATTAGATGCAAAAAGCACAACAGGTATGTACAGTGTAGAGAAGTTATAAAATATCCAACGATACAGTAAATCATACAGCTTTGTAGATGTGAAGGAAGAACACTGGCAGCCTATTTTGGTATTGCAGTCTCTGGTTTACATAAAACCAGAGATGCTGCATGGCACAAAAAATTTCAGAAGTTGCAATCTAATAAATGAGTAACTGGCTAATTATGTGCTCAGAAATAATACCCTTTGGTATAGTTTCAGAACTTGTAATGCTCTCGGGAAATGATTGAACCTCACTGGAGACCCAAAAGGCAAACCCAGCTTGACTTTTCAGAGCTTGCAGTCTGGGGAAAGAAGCAGGAGAGTGTAATGTTGAGATAGGAAGAACCATGCTATTTACTAGACATTGAAGACAAGAGCAGCACATTGGAAAAGTAGGTTACTTGAAAGCTAGAAATGAGCTAAAGCTTGGCCTGACTTAGGAATGCACAACCCTGCCAACTGTGGCTTTAGATAGGGGAGCTGGAAAAGGCAGCAACTGAGTGTATACAAACTTCGTGACAGGACGGGGGTTTGCAGGATGGATCCCATCTACTCTGGCAATATTTGAAAAAAACATCGATAGACTGAGACAAAAGAAAGTGCTGTGCTGACTTTTTTTTTTTTTTTTCCCAGAAGGAATCAAATGTTAAGGACTTTTCATTGATTCTGGGTTAGGTATTTTTTGGTAATTGGAATCTGTCATTTTTCTAGCAAATTCTTACATTTGGGGATGTCCACATCACCTTATGTGTGCTGTAAAGTAAGGAGCTAGTTGTTATATAGGCATTAAAGCACTTCTGCCCCCAGCTCTTTAGATACTTTTGTATTTAAAATATTGATCCTCGATGTGCAAAAAACATTCTACGTGAGTATTTTGAACTTTCCAAATGTTCTGTATTTACCCCTAATTCCCTTATGGCCCAAGTCATGGCTTAATAGGATCTGAGGACCAGTTTGACTTATCCAGTTAACGAACAAATTAACTGTGAATTAAGAATAATTGAAGTTTAAATGAAGAACCGTCTTTGAGTTCTGTGTTCAGCTAAATCTCAAGTGGTACTATCAGGATGAAAGGAGCCATAGGATCACACAAGACCAGAACTTTCTTTGACAGAGTCCCCTCTGATTGACTCCCCAAATGAGGATGAAGAGAAAAATGCTTGGTAAAGTTTGCTTAGGTGATCAAGTGGCCATGGCACAAATGTCCACAACAGTGGCATTCTTGAACACTATTCTTAAGGTTTTTATACATTCATCCTAGATCAGACCTAGCAGCTATTGATTTAGTGAATCTAGCTGCTGCTAAACATTTGGTTAATACTAATTACTTTTCATCTGTCAGGGATGGAAAGGTTTTGATAGATCTGGGAAAAGCTGTGTTCTTCTCCATCACTTGTTTTCAGATATTTTAACTGTCAAGCTTATATGCCGAAGGTTATGCTTCCTTGTTGTGAAAATGAGTAATGTTTTGGCATCTACAGCTACTTGTTCCTCTGTACATACACTTAAAAAAATACTACAAACTGGATTCTCTCTCCAGGTCTAAGGAAGGCTTTCCTAGGATCATTCTCATTTAAGCTATGACAGTCTACCCATAGAGCTAAGGCTATTGCAGCAGTGATCAGTACAATGAACACAGTACAATTTTGTAGGTAAACTTGCCATAACTGTAAATGTTCAAATTATCACCACTACAGTAGCCTCTCTCACCTTGCATCCCCTGATTTGGTATATTGTTGTTGCCAGGGTGGGGACCTTTTATTTATTTTCATAGCATTGATATTTTTAGGGAAATAGCTTCCCTCACTCAGTTGGCATGTAAGCTCTGAAAGGGCTTGGTGCTCAAACCATTGTTTTTTCATTTAGCTCTGCACAAGTTTACTAACAATTTAGCACTTGGAAGGTGCCCTTAAGCTTTGGAAACTGGTCAGCTGTTCTATCCTTCGCATGATCTAACCCGTATAGCTAAGACTACTGCAGTAGTAATCATTCAATATCTACTGTTACGGTAAGCTTACTTACACAGCTGATCTCGCACCTCATCACAAAGTTCAGGGAAAAAAAGATCAATGCCAGTGTTCTTCACCACATGGTAACTGATAAGAGTGTAGTTTCAGGTACCCTGGTCCTTCTGTGGCAATACAAGAAACGGTTTGTTTTTCTGGCTGAGAAGGTGGCAGTTGTCTCCACTCTGACCTAGCTCCTGCATTAAACTCATGATCTCAAATGGTCTTTCAGCTGAGGTCTCAAAAATGATAGAATTTGCCAGAAAGCCTTTCCACCTGCCAGGCATACCCTGACAAGTGAAAGGAGGTCTCCATTTGTAGAGAACAGTACCTACTATCACCCCCCTTTGATCATCCTGACATATCTCTGGTACATATGTGTTCTGAGCCTCCGTTATTCCATCATCTTGATAAAGGTGATAGTGGTTTCAGTCTTGACCTGGTGGATGGCAGAACTGTGGCCCAGAACTGACTGCTGTGGTAGCTAGCATAATTCTGTATCTCTTCCCACCTTCAGTAGAATTTGAACCTTCTAACTGAACTCTTGTCTGTCTCCATTTCAATCATTTTAGTTTGGTGGTATTTGAAGTTTGTGTCATGGAAAAGGGTTTTCCTGATGACTGTAATATTGCTTTCAGTTTTGGAGCTGCAGGCCATCATGAGATGACCATTCCTAATCTTTCACAAGGATCAGGTGCCTCTTAGGATTGCCAGTTGTTTTATTCCCATGTTTTCTTTGTTGAGGGGAAGTGGAAGAGGGGGACAGAGAGACTCTTTGCCATCCTTGAGTATCTCCAATAAATTAAAATAAAAAAAAAATAAAATAAAAAAACTGAACACAGGACAAGCGCTTTCACGGGGTCTATATTAGATCACTGAATGCTTAAAAAAGCGAACGGTGATTAATCGACCCTATGTAAGCGAAAGCTTACAATTTCGAACTGTCAGGACAGCGATGTTTTTCCTAGGGAAAAAAATCGCTGTTCCAACAAAAAATAAATAAATAAAACACTTCAAACATTACATTAAGTGGGGGACTGTGCCTCCCACACCCCCCTACTTAAATATACTAACTCCGAGACCACACTACAGTGCCGAAAATGGCAAAGTAACGAAGTGGCCAAGTGAATTCTTTCCCAGGGAAAGAATTTGCTTAAAAGCTGGTTCGATATTTTGCAGTTTCAAGCTTTTGAGTTCAACCAAGATGCATTCAAAAGCATCTTTGGTCTTCTAATAGGGAACCCTTTCACGTATTACTATGCTTCTTCAGATCCTAATGCACTGATTAAAACTCCTACCATTATATACCATTCATTAATCTGTTAACAAGAAATAATCATTCAGTTATCCAATTTATACAGATGTATTAGTGCTTTTTGATGCTCTTAAGTCCCCAAGTATTTAAAACTGGTTTAATGCTGACACTACTATTTAAACCTGGATGTATATGTGCCTGTACTGTTAGAATCCATCTCAGTTCAATCCGTTCTAAGAAATTGTTGGCATCACCTCCCCTTATGTTCTTATAAACTTTTTGTAACACTCTAAAACTAAAAGTTTGTCCTGGTGACTCCATAACATGATTCGCTAATGCAGTCTTCATGTTTTTATTTCTTATTTCATAGTGCTTGCTAATTCTTTCCTTTAAACGCTGGGTAGTCTTTCCTCTGTAAAAACAATGGCATGCATCGCCAGTAGCTAAATAAGTTATATTTGCAGTATTACAGTCTGCATAAAACCTCGATTTAAATGTGAATGGTATATGAGGCTGTGTAAATTCTTGTTGCTTGGTTAAAACCCTACACATCTTGCACTTCCTACAAGAATAAGTGCCATTCCTTGTTCCTTCCAATGGGTATCTATGTTTCTCATTGCACAATAGTAGTTTAAGGTTGCTACTGTTCTTAAGAATCAAACATGGCGTGTCACCTACCAACTTAGCTGCAGGTCTATCCATGCTTAGTATGCTCCAATGTTTACTTATGATATCTTTTACCAATCTGTTATTGTTGGAAAATTTTGTGACGAAAGGTACCCTTTCCATTTTCTGTCCCTTTCTATGGCCAGTATTCACAGTAACATCCATATTCATATTGTTCATATTTAAACTACTACTGGCTACTTCTTTACTTGTATCTACTAGATGTTTACTTTACTTTATTGTCCATCTATGAAAAGTTGCCCTAGAGTATCAGTTTCCTTGGATAGTTGCTACCCTGTACTACAGATCATGTTAATCCTCATAAATTGACTTTTTAGTATATTGGGGAAAACATGTATAGGATGCATACTATCATTCGATAGTAGACCATTGCACCATTCTTGTTAATAGATTACTGAATGGTATATAATGGTAGGTATTTTAATTGGTGTATTAGGATCTGAAGCAGCATAGTAATAACATGAAAGTGCTTGTCCTGTGTTTATTTTTTTATTATTTTTTATTATTTTTATTTTATTAAAGTGGAGTCATCTGCCATGGTTGTCCTGCTGTTTTTTCTTTTTTTTTTCATGTTCATTCTGGTTTGGACATTTGGTTCGTGTTGGTGTTCTTTTTTGTAATTTTACCTGAAGTGGGAATATGAGCTTAGGAAGATGGCATAGCTGTCTGTCTCATTAGTAGTTGCCGAGCAAACCTTTCCAGGTAGATTACTAGCCATATTATCTTTTGAAGGCAGGTTGGATTTTACTTGCATGTTATTAATTGGCAGTGTGGGGATTCGAAAGTTTGTTCTGTGACTTCTTTTGTGCTGTGTGTTACAATGGTTGGGGAGAGCTGGCAGGCTCAGAGTCTAGGTATGCTCATAGAATTGAAATGATGATGTCACTGCATGTGCTTCCATCAGTTGTGTTCACAGAATACAGGGGTATATCAGAAAGAAAAGATGAAATGTGAGTAGTAGAGAGGATGAAAGTTCACCTGCCGATGAAGGTCCCCTATTAGGTGCATTCTTTCTTTATAAGTTAATCTCTTACAACGTCTGCAGGGAATCTGCTTTAAGAAGTACCTCAGTTGCTGCATGAATGTAGTCATTGAATGGCTTATCACAACCGAAGAGTAGGCCCCTCTGTTATTGTGGGTGAGGTATTTGGTTGTCTGAGGTATGAAAGCCCTGCTCACAGTGGTGTGTGAATATGTAAAATGCAGTGTATTTGTCTCTGCCTTTCAGATTGGAAGGCATTCTTGTAGTAAGCCTCTTGCATTGATATCTTCATACTGTGTGTTTTTTTGTATGGGGGTGTGTTGCCTTTCATTGCTGTACTATAGGAAACGGGCATAAATAGACAAGGGCATCATTCATATTAGGGTGCAAAGTCATAAAGGAATTGTGTTTTGGGAATAGTTTTAGAAAATGTGTTTTTCAGATGGTTTTGCCGAAACAATTGGTTTATCTTTCAAACAGCAGGCAATTGCAAAGTTATTACTGAGTTTAATAGTTTGTATTCTTGTTGGAATGCATTATTTTCATGTTGATTGTTTGTGACTTAGTCTTAGTAGAGAGAGAGAGAGATGGACAGTTAGTTTGGGTCTTTTTTGAATCATGGTTTACTCGTACTGCATCCTGCTCATCTCTAGTTGAAGCATCAGTCTGATATACACTGGGATGCGCATCCCCTACTTTGGTATTACCCAATGTCTGCTTTTTATCTATCTAGATTATGCTAGAAAATTTAGAGATTGCTTTTTATTATATGTAGCCTTTCCCCACTGCTGTCTGTTAGCTGCATCTCAGGAGAAATTGGAGGGAGAGTCATCATATTACTTTAATCATAAAGCTCCTTATTGGGCCACGGTCTTTATTACACTACAGTGTCAGTAACTGTTTAGGTATCCAATACTCTCTAACTATGTATACTGTAGTTACAATTTCCTGCTTACTCATTCACTGGCTTGAGTATTAGCAGTGACTGTGTTCTTCAGTGCCAGTTTGCAGACTTTGTTCTGATAGTGGTTACATATTCACAAGTGCCTGCACTGGTTCCTCCAGTGCCACAATCACTTCCTATTCCTAGGACAAGATTGGAAGTGCTAATTTGAGGCAGTTTAGCTCCTATGTTCAGCTAATTACTGTTGTCTTACCATCACAAGGCCGGACTGTGATTCCTTCAAAAGTAAAATTAGCACAGGTTTGTTAAGAAATACAAAGTAATATTTCTAAGAAAAGAAAACCAGTAAGCTTACCGTGACGACAGACTCTTCATTATGAAAATCTGAGGAGAAAACAAAATTACTTGGTCATCCTCTGAACAAATTCTTTCAGTGAATATGAGGAAGGGTCAAACTTTCTGCATCTGTACCAGAAGAGCCCATTGATTTAATGAATTTTTCTGTGTCGTCAAATCTGTGTATGGGGTTTGGTCCCTCATACTGGCACAATGAAGTGCTAGGAATGTCTAAATCACCTGTTTGGGTGATGCTGTCACTGGTAGAAACATTCCAGGATGTCAAAATGAGTGAATTCATCACGTTTCCATGGACCTGTCGTAATAACCCATGTAAAATTTCAAGATCCTTCAAGAGTAATTAAAGCAAGAGAATAAGAAGAATCCTGCTGACTACACTGACATAGCTACATAACCGCATTTCTCAGATGTGTTTACCAGCTCAGATATTTCCCCACTTGATAAAATAATTCAGCATTATGCAAGCCACAAGGATCATTACCTTTGCCATTGATGTGACTTGCCACTAAAGCTCTGTTAAGGAAATTCATTTCATAAGTGGTGAAGTACTTTATAGAATCTGTGGAAGACATCCTGTACGGAAGGAGATGCTTATCTCATCGTCTAATATTGTGTGTTGCAACAGATGTGGAAACTGCTAACAGAGTCTGAAATGTTTTTTAATTTCCCACTGCAGAATTGACTGCTACTATCTGTGCCTTTCTTCCTGGACCAGGGCTGCTAGACACTGTAGTTGACCGTTATCATCATCTTTTTGGCGAAGGGGAGAAGAGCAAGGTATCCCAGTGCAGCTTCACTGGTTCTTGCAAAAATAATTTTTTTCTTGTGCCCTATTTTATTCCTCAAAGGGGCAGGCGTGCAGTGGTATAATGAGTGCTTGTGTGCTGCTGCATATGAAATGCTAAGATGCCTACTTACCCCCGTTACACATGCTTATATTCGATCCACTGCTTGTTGTTCTCCAGTGACAACTAAAGAATAGCATAATGCCTGTAAATTCCACATACTCCTCTGAGGTGCAAAAGCTGGCTGAAGGCCAATGAAGCCAAACTCTGCCCCTCGATCTTCCTGGATTGCTAATTTGTCGTGCCTTGCCGCATTCCCAGACAGATGGCCTACCCCCTCCACCAGTGGGAAATCAGCAGACTCTGATGTTTGCTTTCTATGCCTGCCTACACTTAATTTCAGTGGAAACATTAAAAGTTGAGGGCCTGTTGATATTCAGACTTTATGCTTGGGAGATGGACAAATACTTATGGGAGCCCTGGTCAGAATCTGTGTTGTCCCAGTGGGCCTAAGTTAATAGAGCCAAAGGAAGTGATTCTTCTAGCTAATATTATGGATCCTGGTCACGGCAATGAATGTGCACTGGTGTATTTTGATTTTTTTGGAAATGATTTCACTTGATTCTCTTCCAAGTAGAAGATCTTACTGCTGTTGTTTTCCATCCCAGTCTCCTAGAGAAAAGGTGACTTTTTTAGTGCACAATAGTTCAAAATGCACTTGCTTGCTGCTGGTAGAGTAAAACAAGTGTGTGCTTGAGACCGTGATAGTCCATTTTTTTATTTTTTTTTTCCTTTGACAAATGTTATGCAGCCATGGAATTGGTATTTGTAATTTGTGGGATAGGAAGGTACAAGGGAGTTTACCCCATGCATTGTGTCTATGCAACTGGCAAATTTTGCTTTTTAGGTGCACTCTTGAGATGTGATAAATCAATTATCAATCTCTCGTAGTAGAGTTGGGAGGAGGTGGGGGTGGAAATTTTCTGCATGCCATCGACTACTGATAGCATTGTACATGCAAGGTGGATTAGAGAATTTGTTAGACAGTAGTTTCTGTGGATTTTTTCAGTAACAAACAGTGCCATTTTACATTCCAGACAAATGTTTTATAGATAGTTTCAGCCAGGAGAACAGCTTGAACCCAACTGGTTAAGCAAGTCACCCAGGCAACCACCATCTCTCTTTTTTTGGTTTCCAAGAAAATTGAATTTACACACATTAGAGCTCAACGGGCTAAACCAGTTAGTTGTAGCCAAGAAATCTGTTCTAGTCACACTTGTAAGTGCCTTTTTCCACGGTAATTTAACAAGTAGATTGAATGTGCTTACTAGAACTGTGAAAGTTTTACCTTCACATCATTTAGGAAGCCATAATCAAGTTTCTCTGCTTTTCTGAATCCACTGCACAGTCATTTTTGCTGTCTTCACTTCAGCACGTCCTTTGACCTAAAGGTTTTCAGAACATGCATTTCGTTGCTACCTCCTAACCTCCACCATCAAAGTGGAAGAATATTCTTTTAACTACACACTTTTTGAACCAGCTGTAGTTCTCAAGTGCTTGTATGTACAAACTACTAGAATATTATGAATGTTGCAGTAATACAAAAAAAAGTAAAACCCAACCTGTTCCATTCTCTGGTACTTGCCTTCGTAGAATGTTTGCTTAATGTTCATTAAAGAAAAGAAACTTTCATATATTGAACAGGTGATTACACCGTTTCTATTTGCATTTCATTATATAATGATGCTTATCCAGGATATGTAACTTTGTTACTGTTTTCAGTACATTTACTCCCTTTATTTTCATGCAATAATGTATACTGATAATGTAAAATTTACTTTATATGTATAAAATGTTTTTTTATTTTATTTTTATGTTATATGCATGATTTAACTGTGGAGCTTTTCTCCGAGGCTCCACTAAAAAATGGTATTTTGCCAGTTGGACTTTGTCGGTCAGCAAAGACGAAATAAAATGCTCATTTGACCAAAGTTTTTTGTTCTTGCAGAGTAGAGACTGACTGCAGTCCAATTCGCTGTCCTCCAGGTAACCTTGCCTAGGGCATCAGCATGTAATTTCTTCTGTGTAACAGGATCAATGGCAAATTTTTTCAAGTCTTCTCTTAAGAATGCCCTAGTGTACATTCCTCCTTCAGTAAATCAGATTATTAAAATATTTATTTATTAAATCATTCATCCATTTTCTGATACCCTCTTTATCATATTTAAGATCACAGGAGAGCTGGAGCTTGTCCTGGCACCCGTATGGGCATGAATTAAATGCTCACTCCTGGATGGAATGCTGATCCATTGGACAACTTGCACAACTATGGGTAATTTGGAGAATTACTAATTCACCTTCCTGCATGTCTTTGGGATGTAGGAGGAAACTGGAGCATCTAAACCAAGTCTGCACAGATGCATAGCAGACATGTAGTCTCTGCACAGAAGATGCCCCACTTGGGAGCTGACCAGAAAACTAAATGCTATGAAGCAGCAACTTTAACCAGTGCAGCACTGTGCCACCTTAGATGGCTTCCTCTAAATTGAAATCTAGGAACCCTTGAATTTTCTTAAACAGAATGACTAAACTTTGGGATATCAGCAATGTTGTGCCTCTTTAATTGTGCAGGGAAACAATTTTCCTGTGCTACAGCTGTTTCCAAATTGTCTGTTTCTAAATGTCATTTATTTACTGGGTGCTTCAAACACTAAATTCTCTTAGCAGAACTTCAACTTTAGAGAGTGTGTGAGAAATTTTCCAGGAGCTTCCTGAGACATATTTTCATGTATGGAGCAAAATAGTATTTGATATGATCTTCGTTGCTGCAGCCAGTGCAGAACATCCTCTGTGGTTCCACCTGCCTGCAAATACCATTGTAAAATTTAAAAACTTTTTTGTATGTTATAATAGAGTTTCTATATGTCTTTTCCCATGTTTTCTTTGTATAGACTCCTCCTAAGAATGACATAGAAGTTCAGTAACGTGGTACTGTCTTGTACTCCAACTTCATGTACATGCTGTTCATGTTCCGGGATCATTATACTTCTTGATGCTGAATTGTATCTACCTACTTCCCCCATAAATTTATTTTGGGGGGCTCCTATCATGTGAACAGTCTGCCATTGACTAATATGCTTCCATGATCTCTGCTGAGTCTGACTGGTACAGCCTATCTAGACTAGAGGTTTGCCAACTTAATGTGGGAAAATTGTAATTTTTAAAGGGTTATGAGGTGAAAGAGATTTAAATTAAGTTGCAGACCAACAGAAAATATTTTAAGCTGTGAAATGCAATCAGAAAAGTTCAATACCTAAATATAGCTAGAAAAATACTTGAGCAAGCAAGAACAGTCTTAATTTGCATCCTTTTCTATGGGCTCAGAGATGAGAAACTTGATGAATATGTGAAAGTACTGCCTATCTTGCATCATGTTAGCGCCATTTGTCTTCTAGTACTTGAAGAAGAAACTGGCCTCTCAAGAGACAGACTGCACCATTGCTAAGAATATGAGAGCTGATATTGCACGGCTTCCTGGGATGGAAAAGGAACTGAAACAACTCCGCGAGGAAAATGCATACTATAGGTGATTGCTGTTCCTGTTATTTTTACTTTTTGTACTTGTGTTCAGTTTGTGTATGTAGTTTTGCTTGTACAAGTATGTTTGTATGTTTATTTTTTTGTTTTGCATTCCTGTTTGTTTCTCTTGTATTTTTGGAGTAAAGATGCATGGTTTACAAGTAAACCCAAGAAAGGCTGCTGGTCCTATCAGTATTCTGGGGTGGGTGTTCAGGGACTGTGCTGATCAATTAACTACTGTTGTCACCGACATAGTCAACATCTCTCTGCATCAAGCCACAGTACTCAAGTGCTTCAATAATACAACCATTATACCACTGCCTAAGAAGTCTCCACCCTCAGTCCTGAGTGACTACTTCCCAGTAGTTCTCACCTCCACTGTAATGAAGTGCTTTGAGAGACTGGTAAAAGACTACTTAACATCAAGTCTTCCTGTAACACTGGACCCGCTCCAGTTTGCTTATAAATTAATATATTGCTCTACGGCAGATACCATCTCACTGGCACTTCACTTATCCTTGGCACACCTGGAGAACAAAAACTGCTATGTCCGTATGTTATTTATTGACTTCAGCTCAGCCTTCAACATGGTCATCCCCCAATATCTGGTCGAGAAACTGATAAAGCTGGGTGTTAGCACTCCTTTATGCAACTGGATTCTGGGCTTTCTTATTGACAGACCACAAAAGGTATGCGTAGGCAACAACACCTCAGTGAGCATCACACTAAACACTGGAGTACCTCAAGGATGTGTTCGGAGTCCCCTGTGGTTCTCAATGCTGACACATGACTGCATCACTAGGTACAGCACAAACCACATTATTAAGTTTGTGGATGATACTACAGTGGTGGGTCTCATCAGCAATGGTGACAAAAAAGCCTACAGAGAGGAGGTGAACCAACTGATTGTCTGGTGTAACAACACCCTGTCTCTCAATGTGAATAAAACAAAGGAGATAATAGCAATAACTCTATGAAAGTATAATCTTATACCTTATGTGCAATATTGATGATGCCAAGTTAACATTTTGTGCAATATGCCAAGTTAGCATTCCGATCAATTTGAAATCTGTCTGATTTTGATCCGTGTAATATATTATCTGTGCAGTATTTTTGGTACTGACAAAGTCTTGGTGCATGCTATTGTACTTGTTACTGCACTGCATAAATGTCTTACTGCTGTTCTTGTTGGATTAGCTTTCATATATGCGTCGTATTAATATCAGTATATGTTGTACGCAGGTTGAGTTCGAAGTAACGCAATTTCGTTCAGTTGCACTGTTGTACAGTCTGAATGACAATAAAGCTCACTTTGACTTGGATGGTTACATTAAAATTTATTTTTTTCTCTGAATGGAAGGGGTGAGGTTTAGAGATAAGAGGCTATTTTTAGGTCATATTTCACTTTTAGTTTCAGTATAAATGCATAGAACAATATTTTTCTGAGGTATGCTTTCTGAAAAGTTGGCATTTTCATATGTATTGGTATTTTTTGTGTTGAACTATTAGCTGTGTTTGGTAATATTAGTGTATTTTTTTTTCATGTGTTTATTTCCTCTTTTTCCCATGCTCTGATTTTTAAGCGTTATTTCTTAAGTTTATATATTTGTGTTTTGAATTTGCCGTAAGTGTGGGTTGCAGGGTTTGTGTGGTATATTTTGAATTTTGTGTGTTTGATTAGTTTACTGATTAATTTCATTATTTTAAATGAGAGATTGGCCTTTTATCATGTAATTTATATTGTATTACCTTGTGTTATTGTTGTGGAATGTTTGTTCTGTTGTGTGTGTTATTTTTGCTGGGCATTTTATACTTTGTTTGGTACTTTTTATTGTGTTTTCCCCATTATAATTTTTGGGGAAGTAGATCTTGATTGATTTGTTTCTTTTCTTTTTTAAGATTATATGATCATCCCATAGATTTATATTTTTGGGATTGTGTAATCAAATTCTAGTTATGTAAATATTACAACATTATATATATGCAAGTGTTTATATTTTTATTCCACACCTGAGCGTGTGTTTAAATATATTTATTTTTATTTAGTGAGTATGTTTGTGTTTAAATATATATATTTTTACTTAGTGAGTAGGTTTGCTTATTTATTTATCTTTGTTTATTGTGGTACTACCCTGATCAAAACTGACCAATTGAAGGCACAGGCAGTGTGAAAATATTTTTGGATTTTAACAGTAATAGAAGTATCACAACTGTAGAATGTGCAGAGATCATTAATTACATCAATGTTTAAAGTTAAAATTGCAGAAGTTAAGTACCACTTGGAATAGCCTGTTTTCAAGGAGACCCAGGATGGTTATTTATACTGACTAGGGAAAAACATGTTACTCTTTTCAATAAGTGCTATGGGATGTTTTACATCTACGTATGAGCTGCCACCATCTGTGGCAGATGAGAACCCATCTTACTTTGAAAGATGGCACCCCAGTTATGCAGTATTAATTCACCTGGTTTGGAACCCAGACTTTTTTAAATCTCTGTATCACACACACGTATACTCACATACTTTTTTCCAGTTAAAGCGTACCCTTTGAAGATGCAGTAGAAATACTGTAGAGAAGGGGAATATTGTATTGGGCTTCTTTTCTGAGATGCATTATAATGTTTATTCAATGTTTAGAATGTATTGAAGCAAGAAATACAGTAATACTGGCATTTTGTTAACACTTGACACTTGTGTGAAATATTGTTTTGGATACTGCATTTAGTGTTGGTTGTACTTTGCCAGGTTACTGGATGGTTTGCTTACACTGCCATTTTCTGTTCACTTCAGGGAGATGAAAGAGAACAGTGACTTGCTGCAAGAGCAAGTTGAAAGCCTCCAGAGAAAGCTGGAGCGAAATGAGAAGATGAAAGAAGAGCTTGTGGCTGTGGAGCTAGAAAGAGGGGTCTGTATTAGCATTTATAATTCACTGCATTTGTAATCAAGTTTCTGTATTGGATGAACCACAGGGGATAGATCATGTGGTAGGTGAGATGTTCGTTGCAAGCTTAGGATATTAGTGGATTTAGCATAAATGTGTTTCAGAGTTAGGTGTCTTGGTGCATTATTTTTATATAAGTTGTTTGCATCACAACTTATGCAGATGCATGCAAGCAGTCCAGTCTTGGTGATTCATCTTAAATACTCCCAAAGTGTCTATTGTTGTACCACCTTTGTGCGAGATGCAACTGTGGTTATAAACCATGATTTCAGCCATTACTTGACTGAAGTTCACCTTAAGCTAATTTCTCTGAAATACATTTCTAAGATAGTATTTGTATCTATACAATTGAAAATGAAAGACTGATACCTGATTTTGTGACATAGATTAAAGCTCTGACTTTAATCAAAATTACTAGAGTTTGAATAGTGCTGTAGCTTCTGGAAGAGCCAAGCAGCATAGGGTTGGAGTGAGAGATTGACACAGACTTGTGGTGGTTTCAGTTGTACCATCACCACCATTACAGTAAAATTTTTATAATTGTACTATAGCAGCCAGCTAAATGCAAACTTAGGCTGTTATATTTTTTTTCTGGTAATCTATTTTCCATCCATCTGTGAGAATATCCTTTGTAACCTTTGATGCCCTTCCATATCACTGTTTCAGTATTTATCATATCTGGGATATCCTGCCAAGGATAGCCCAACATCTGGCCAGTATAACAAAGCCTTACATCCTTCCAGCATTGTATGTTAGATGTTTTCTCCCTGCCCAAGTGTAGGGCATGAAGGCAATATATGTACTTTGAATAATTAGAACAACTTTGCCACAAGTCTGGACACCCTTCGCTGAGCTGGTTTCTACTGAGCAGTTTACAGATGAGTACCCTATTGAGGTTCCTTCTTTTTCTTTACTTGTATAGTTAGGGTTATTGGCAGCCAAGAAAGGAAATATCAGGGTGGGTGGCACATTCCACATAATGACCGTCACAAGAAGTGCTCGTTTTACCTAGTAGCTTCACAGGATTGTACTCAATTTACCATTTGTCGGGCCTTTGTTCCTAAGATGCTTCGCAGCCATCTGTCCTCTCTCCATTTACCTTGGAGGAACCAGATTCTTAAGCTTTTGCCCCAGGGCACCTTGGGTGAAACTGCCTGCCCTGAGGTAAAACAATTTGTTAAGAAAAAGACCAAGAGGTATTAATCTGGGGACTTCCAAGATGGCTGCACACTGAATAACAGCTTAATTTCAGCTCTTCTAGTGTGAAAACAAACTTGGGAAAAGACCGCCAATGAATTTGTCTTTCTGGGTAAATTTCAGTTACTGGATAATAAGTACATTAA